>NC_090925.1:1179602219-1179905250 GCF_040938575.1 Ambystoma mexicanum
GTGAGGGCCGTACCCCTGTAAAACTGGAGCAGTTCTTCTTTCCTTTCCACTATCTTCTCTACAGCACTACCTCATTGGGTTACGCATACATAGGGACACACGCATGCACCAATCGCATCGAAGCTGCCATCATCCAACACCGTCACTCTTGTTCAACACTTCAAATGTACCATTACACAATTGCAGCACAAGTGTCGTTCCATTCCAAAGCACACGTCCACTGCAAACTTCAGTAAAAGTATGCACAATTTTTCCATCCGTATACATCCACATGGCCACCCAGGATGTGACAAGTGTAATCCTGAAAGTACTGCAGAGTCGGCTACCTTTTCATGATAGTGATGGGGTTTGTGGGGGTGCATGGGAAGCAATATCAAGCTTGTTAGGGGATTGACCCTTCCATCGTAGATGTATAAAGGTTTTCTCTTTTTACATGCGTGCAAGCAACTTTTTTTGTTTTTTCTCTTTATATGTATTTCTGTTTGCCTCTCCTCACATTTTTACAACATTTTGGTCAATGCTTCTTGACAGTGTAAAAGAAAATGGCATTGCCAATGGCGCTCAAATAAATGCCATTTGGAAGGAACCACTGCATATTTTGCCATCTCATGATCTCATAGTGGATGGAGAGCATGCCAGCAGTCTGCATGAATTCACACATGCTTCTGTTTATAACACACCTTCAGACCTCTGACCGGGGATAAATTGCACTGGCATGGGCCCATACTCCTCTTGGTGTTATGCATGAGAAAACAACCTTGTAACCCAAATGTAGACTTCCATAGTGCACAACGACAAAGTCTATGTTCATGACAGAGGCCACATATCTGCAAAACTGAACCATTCTGGCGAAACTGCAGTCACCCTGACAGCCCCAGAAAGCGTCCAGTCCTTCCAACCCCATATTACCAGCGACGCCTCATTGCACACAACACCTGTGCAGATGGCGCACAAAGGTTTCACCGACGATAAGCACTGTGCATCTCTCCATCTCCACCAACATCACAACACAGTATTGGTAAGATGGTACCGCCCCTTCCTGGCAACCACACCCTAAACACCTAATTGCCTATTTCCCACAATTCCATTTCCATGGCCAGCATGCTCATAATGCAGGATGTGCCACGTGGGTTTTCCCATCTACAGTGAGGGAATGGCACAGTAAAGCAGACACAATAGCTCTTCCCTTTGCAGTGACATTTTTGCAGCGTTCCTTCATTGAATGCTGTCAAATTATCAAACACGCATGCACCTATCACATACAAAACCTCTGCATTGCACACTATCATTTCAGTATACCATTCCATATTTACCGTTAACACTGTCAGTGCATGTTCCGTTTCATTCCAAAACCCCTCCACCAGAAACTTCTGCTAACGAATGCACGATTGAAGCATCACCAAAGATCCTGTGGCGCACCCAGCACACATTTGGCTGTGCACACAACAGTGCAGCCCTTGCCCACACCCACCACACCACTATGGATACATGCATGCGACCATGAGGGGAGCTAACAATATACACAAAGGCAACATACGTACTAGCACTTCTACACAACTCTCCCACATCATAGAACATCCATTCACGAAACCGTGTCACAATTAGCAGAAACCACAAACATACCACAGCCTGCACCACCCCTACCCACTGCCATTCACAAAGTATTGTGTCACTGGCAACCTAAGCACAACAGCTTCACAACATTAGGCCTACTTCAATAAATCTGCACACAGCACACTAACCAAGCACATATAAACTGCACTTCAACCATACCCGCTTCCATACTCACATTATATACACACTGCATCATGTGGCCACACTGCACACCTTCTCACTGCACCATCTCCTACCGCACACCAAATACTGTAGCAGTTGCAACTATCACCACAACCATGGAACTCACAATAAACGCTTTTCAACTCTCTTGTACTGCTGTAGCACGTCTACAATGTGCTCTACACCCATTCTCCAAAGATCACCACCCTGTGCCTCATGCACTATCAAGCCTACATTGCTGCAGTGGGTGTGCTCCTTGCAAACATCCCCTGCACCGTAATGCATCCATGCATGTCAGCATGTCACCAGCTACCACTGTGCACATACGCACCACTGGCACCAGCACTCCTACCCAACCTCCATTCCGCAATGGAAATATACAGCATTAAATGCAACAGTTACCATATTCTACACACTGTCTCTGGCACCCCTACACGCTTTCATTCACATAGTATGGTCTTACCCACTTCCACTCAGAAAGTATTGTATCGCTGCCAACCTAACCACAAACTGTTCAGAACATTGCTCCTACTCCAATCAATCTGCACACAGCACACTATCCAAACACATATATGCTACACCTCAATCATACCTCTTCCATACTGCCAATATGCAGACACTGCACCCAGTGCCCACACTGCATGACGTTTCACTGCACCATCTCCAACCACCCATGAAAAACTTTACCATGTTCTAACAGGGACTTCACCTGCAGAACCAAACATACACGCATGGCAGTTCACTTCTGCTGCTCTATTGCATCTGAAATGTGCTCCACAACCATTCCGTACAAGTTGCCACCCTCTAATTGATGCAGAGTCATAAATGCATCACTGCAGTGGGTGTGTTCAAGCCCTAGGCTCCTGAGTGCATGACCGAAGGCCGTCCAAAAACTATTGTGTCATTGGTAACCTAACCACAACAGCTTCACAACATTGCCCCTACTCCAACCAATCTGCACACAGCACACTATCCAAGCACATGTAAGCTACACTTAAACCATACCCTCTTCCATACTGACAGTATGCAAACACTGCACCCAGTGCCCAAACTGCGTGACTTTTCACTGCACCATCTCCAACCACACATGAAAAACCTTACCATGTTCAAACAGTGACCTCACCTGTGAAACCAAACATACACACATGGCAGCTTACTTCTGCTGCTCTATTGAGTCTGAAATGTGCTCCACACCCATTCTGTACAAGTCACCACCCTCTAACTGATTCAGAGTAGTATTGTGTCACTGGCAACCTAACCACAACAGCTTCACAACTTAAGGGCAACTTCAATAAATTTGCACACAGCACACTACCCAAGCACATATTTGCTGCACTTCAACCATACCCTCTTCCATACTCACATTACATAAACACTGCAACCTGTGTCCACACTGCACAACTTCTCACTGCACCATCTCCTGCACACACCAAATACTGTAGCATGTTGCAACTATCAGCACAACCATAGAATGCCCAATAAACACGTTTCAAATCACTTGTGCTGCAGCACATCTACAATGTGCTCCACACCCATTCTCCAAAGCTCACCACCCTGTGCCTGATGCCGTGTCAAACCTGCATTGCTGCAGTGGGTGTGCTCCTTGCACACATTCCCCGCACTATAATGCAACCATACATGTCAGCATGTCACCAATTACCACTATGCACATACGCACCACTGGCACCAGCACCCCTACCCAAACTCTGCACCGCAATGGAGCTGCACAGTATAAACTGCAACAGTTATCATATTCTACAAACATTACACTGGGCCTCATTACAAGTTTGGCGGTAGCCGTGCCCTTGTTAAGGGCACGGCTACCGCCAAATTCGCTTCCGGCCCCGGCTCCCGTGAATGGTCCATTACCGGCCCATTACAAGATGAATGGGCCGGTAATTGCCCATTCGCGGGTGCCGGTATGACCGGCCTCCCGATCCCCATTCTGCCTCATAGGGCATAATGGGGGTCTGGAGCATGGTTGCACCGGCACCGTTAATAATGGTGCTGGTGCAATCACGAGTTCTGCTCGCGGGTGCCAGTCTGCACGCTTGGTCAGACCACGCGAGCAGTCCAGCACCGGCAAGCAGAGCTCGTAATGTGGCGGAGAGGTAACAACGGCGCTGGTAGCACTACCAGCACTGTTGTTGCCTTTCCGCCACATTCGTGATGAGGCCCACTGTCTCCGGCACACCTACACTCTTTCATTCACGTATGGTCTTACTCACTTCCACTCATAAAGTATTGTGTCATTGCCAACCTAACTACAAAATGTTCACAACATTGCCCCTACTCCAAGGAATTTGCACACAGCACACTATCCAAGCACATATAAGCTGCACTTGAACCAAACCCTCTTCCATACTGACAGTATGCAAACACTGCACCCAGTGCCCACACTGCATGACTTTTCACTGCACCATCTCTAACCACACATAAAAACGTTAGCATATTCTAACAGTGACCTCAACTGCGCAACCAAATGTACACGCATGCCAGATCACTTCTGTTACTCTATTGGATCTGAAATGTGCTCCTCACCCATTCCGTGCAAGTCACCACCCTCTAATTGATGCAGAGTCACAAATGCATTACTGCCATGAGTGTGCTCAAGCCCTAGGCTTTTGAGTGCATAGCCCACGGCCTACGGCCTTCTACTGCATAGTCACAAATTAATTACTGCTGTGAGTGTGCTCAAGCCCTAGGCTCTTGAGTGCATAGCCTACGGCCTATGGCCTTCTACTGCAGAGTCATAAAGTAATTACTGCCGTGAGTGTGGTCAAGCCCTAGACTCTTCTGCTATGCACCCAACAGTCTAGGCCTTGAACACACCCACTGCAACGTAATGCCACCATAAATATCACCATGTCACCAAGTACGACAATCCACATACATACCACTGCCACCAGCACTCCTACCCATACTGTGCACCCCCATGTAGCTAAACAAGTGGAACCGTTACAATTATGTACAAAATAAACACTGTCTCCTGCACCCCTGTGCACTTTCATTCACATACTATGGCCGTACCCACTTCCATTCACAAAGTATTCTCTACCTGCCACCCTACACACATACTGTTCGCAACATGGGCCCTATTCCAACCTATCTGCACACACCACCCTATGGAACCACCACCCTCTACTGAATGCAGAGTATGACATGCCTTGCTGCGGTGGGTGTGCTGAAGGCCTAGGGTCTTGACTGCATGCCCTACGGCCTACAGCCTTGGGCCATGCACCCAATAGTCTAACCCTTCAACAGACCCACCGCAACTTCATGCACCCATGCATGCCACCATGTGCCCAACTACTGAAATCTATCCACACAGCACAGCCACCCGCGTTCCCACCCAACCTATGTCATGTGCACATCGCACCCCTTCTGAAAATCCCCTGCCACCACTCACAATGGAAAGAGGTTGGCGCAAACAGATCGCGGCACAAGCTATCGGGCTGTTAAAACAGCTGCCTCCAATCACCACACAAAGTAATAGCCTGTCTTGGTACCCGCGATTTGGTGCAATACACACAAATACTGCAGCCATTCTTCCCTCTTCTTCCACCTATTCACATATCTCACTTCTCACTCCCTCACCCTCTCCCTCCCTTCTTGCTGCCAACACATGGTGTACGGTATATTTTCCAGACGCTTCTGCCGTCGCACTCTCCTCCAATACACTGTGGCGGCGTTCCCTAAAACCTGTGATGCACAGCACGCTTCCATCCTGCCAACCACCAGCTTCGTCCACTGTTCACCGACAGCATGGCGTACCGCAGGCCAATGAGGCTTCGGTCCGTGGAGCGAACAGGGAAATGGATCTGCAAAGCGGACCCAGATATCACACATTTTTTGGGACATACATTTCAGTCCTTTGCAACAAAAGTACTGGTCCAATTTCCACCAAATACACAAAAGCACGCTTTCCGACCCAAACCCATGCTCCTGCCACAAATTTGTTGAAAATCCATTCAGCCGTTTGGGCTGTAGCCATGCGCAAAGATATTTTCCCCATTCAGTCTATGGAAAAAAACATTTTAGGGATCTCCCTATAACTTTGCCCCCCCCTGCACGAAACCTCACCCAACTTGGCAAAATAATTCAGCGCCAGCCATATACAGTATTAGCAAAGTTTGGTGAGGATTCCTCCAGGGAGAGCTAAGTTATAAGCCACTGAAAAAGTGTTCTTCCTATGAGTTTAGCAACTTAACCATAGCTACACTGCCACTACTGCGGGCCATGTAATATACAGTGAAAATACTTTAGTTATGGAACAGTTAAGGTTAATGTGTGGAGTGCAACAAAATCCTTGAAATTCAGTAGAAAAACGTTAGTTGTTGCACTGTTAAGGTGAAACAAACTCATGCAATAAAACCCTTGAATTTCAGCGAAAACGCGTTAGTTGAAGTGACGTTAAGGTGCAATTTAATGCCACAAAACCCCTCAAATTCAGCAGCTGCTGGAAGTTGCACTACCTTAACTTTGAAGCCCTCATTATGCGGCCCCTAGGCACACTGATGACACCACAAAAGACATCACTGATGATATCCCATATGATATCACTTAAGGCACCATGAGTCACATCACTGGTACAGAAGATCACATGTGCAAGAAAGAGTGATGAAACATTTAAAAAGCATGTTTCTGCATATAAGGGTGGATGCAGAATGGCTACAGTTTGCATTTTAACATAATGTTCCTGTGATACAGCAAAGTATCCGAGTAAGCCATCCAGACATTTATTGTCAGCAAAATGTGGCCTATCAGTTGCATCCACTGATAGGCCACATTTTCATGCACGCTCACCTTAACTGCCCCTTAACAAAAGTTTTTTTCAAGGGTTTTATTATACTATACCTTCCATAACCTGTAATACTATTTTTTTTTCTGATCACTTATCTGATATAATATCATTAGTTATCGATATCTGTTCTTGAGCTATGCAACATCAGGTTTATTGAGTATTTATTTTGTGTCCACATGCTAAGAAGGGATTAGTAATGGCGTACTGTTCGAGGAAGAGCGAGGTGGGGTTATTGGGGGACTGTGATGACTAAATTTGTATAGATGGGAGCTGTGATGAAGAAGAATGAGGTGGGGTAGTTAGGAATTGTGACAAGGAAGAATGGGGTGGGATAACTAGGGACTGCAATGAGGAATAGAGTGGCATATTTATTGGGGGAATGTGATGAGGAAGAGTGAGTTGCTACACAAATATGTCTTGCACATTACGAACAGAGAACTCCTTTTAATGACTACCTATACATATGAACATTTTATTTTCAAAAATAATACCCAGATTGAGATATACAAAAGTACTGGGACGAGGAAGTGGGGCTGATATGAGATCTAGATTCATGAACAGAATCTATAAAAATTAGTAAACACTGTATTAATTTAACATTATGCACATGTAGTGAAAACAGTACTCATTACTTCAAATCCTTGGTTTCTGTTTTTTGTGTCCACTTTCATCACTCATCACAAATCTAGATCTCATACTCATAGAGCCCTCTTACTCGTCCGAGTACTTTATTGGATTGCATATGCCATATAGGAAAAAAAGTACTTTCTCAGCACATCCAAATTACATACACATTTCAAAATATTGCCTATTTTCATTAAACACACATATCCAAGCGCTTGTGCATCAGTTTCATGTATTGCTTAGATTTTAAGTCTTTCAGTATTGAGATCTAGAATCAACAAAAACGAGATATAAAGACACTATTTGAATCGATAACCAGATAAAAAAATGTTCTTGAAGTGTGTCGTGTTTCTATCTCCCACCCAAAATTAATTGCAAATTAATCGAGAACGTATAATGTTCATATGTTCATACAGTACTGAGTTGAGGAAGAATACATTGAGCAACAATGCAGTTCGAGAACCACAAACACACCCAATGAAATAAAAACTGCATCTTAATCTTCCAATATGTGAAGGGAGAATGTGAACACTACAAAAAACAGTGATAATTGTAATCTCTTTTGGATAAATTGAGAGAAAAATTGAGAAAGAATCCCACACTATTTTGCTTAACTTTGTGATTCAAAACACAATGTGAGCTGCACGATTCACAAATTGAGATTTGTCAGAATATTCATCTAAGGAAAAACATACAATTACATTCATAGATAGAAGTATTTGACATACCTGATCTAATCAAATTGGCACTTAACATATTAAAAAAATCTTCATAAAAAAGAATAAAAAACAGATTCATTTATTTTTGAAACGTGATTCACATGTACAAAACAAAAAAATCTATAAACGGAGTGGCCTAACGGAACGTTTATGGCATGAAAGCCGAGAGGTTACTGGTTCATAGAAACAGAGATCACCAGCCACATATCAATACTCCAGAAAACTTTATACTTTTGCATTGCTTTATAGACAAATTGAGATAGTCACAGTTTAAACTCGGAATGCCTTATTTGTCCGAAGAGCACTTTGTCTTCTTTCTTTCTTGTACTTTGTTTTCTGTTGGTTTGTTTGTTTTATATTTGTTTAAGTTTTTATAGTCCCTTTTTAAGGATTCTTTTATCCTTTTTGTTTTTCTTTTTGAGTTTTCTTTTTGATTATTTTCTGGAGATGGGGACACAACATCCTGAGGCACACTCGAGCGATGAAGAGATCAAAATCGTTACTGTCCCTGAAGACCCAGACGATGGTAGAGTGGCCAGCTCCATTCGCAGTACCTCTGCAGGAGTTTCACACATTTTCTATGCTGGATGTACTTCAGGTTCCTTAAGACACTCCACTGCCAGATGTCAAGAAGGGGCAGTGCACATTTTGTGGCGAGGTGTGCAGGAGAGAATTTCCTATAGTTCATGTGCATCACAGCTTTCGTCATCCACCTGATTCAATACAAGTGGCGGCAAGTGGACAAATGTTTCAGCAGCATGTTCCGGCAACAGGCAACCCACCCTGTTTGCAATGACCTGTGTCCCACGGCCGAACATGCAACGCCAAAGGCCTAGAGGAAGCACAACCATCACCAATGACTGCATCATCCTCAGGACATCTCCCATCAACTTCATCTCTTGCCAATGATGTGAGTGTCTCTTCTGCAACTCCTGCGTAGGACTCTCCACGCCATTGTAGATCTCCAGTAGGTGGCATTTTCGCCTGCACGAAGTGCTATATGATAATAGAACTGAATGCAGCTATTTGTGGGGCAATTGAGCATGCCTGGGTGGAGCATGGATGAAATTGACAGTAATATTTTTTTGTTTTTAAGAGTTTTTTAACTCTCCATTTGAAGTTTATTTTGACCTGACTGATAATTAAAGAAATCAGAGAACAAAGAAAAAATAAAACTTTTCAGAAAAAATGTTCACTTTCCACCTGTCTTTCCTTCATCCACTCCCCCCTCTCTTAACCGTACAACAGTTCCTTTTGGAACCTCTAAAAAAGTTTAAAAATGACCTAAAATGGGGGTCGTTGGGTTTAACATTAAACACCATGCAAACAGGCTATCCCTAGCGGTAAACACCTGTCACCCAAGTTTAATGCCCACATGAAACAAGGGTCCCTTAACATGGGCAGTGGTACCATTACAGGCAGTCTGGGCCCGCTGTAATGGATTATGGTTTATACTGAAAATGTCAACTGCAAAAATGTCGAAAAAAAAATGTCGAATGTGTTTTTTTTAAATTCATTTTTTTGATGGGGGGGTTCCGGGGGGGGTTCCCCCCCAACCTCCTGTTTATTTTTACTAGCTAGACCCCAAACAAACATACTAAACTGCCAAAATGAGGGATTTCGGGTTTGCGAAGGAGCACTCACATACATGCATATCAGGTTGAATTGCACCAGTAACACTTTGAGAATCTCTTCCTAATCAGAATTAAATCCCTAGCTGGTCCCTTGCCCACCAATATTTACATTCCAGCTCCACGTTCTGTTCTGTTCTCTAGTGGGTTCCCGTTTTGAAAATCCTGCATACTATTGCTTGCTTTTAAAGTGTAATTGCAGGCTAGCAAGAGTTTCTCTATCATATACTTTGAATGACATGCACATGTTTAGCAAAGACTCCCCTTGCCTCCTTAATACGCCCCATATGCTTTTTACTTTCAAGTCAATTATGTGTCTTTTTGCCCATAATACAACAAAGCATAACCTAAAATAATACAGCATAACACCACTCCACATAACATAAAGGAGCCCACCATAATCTGGCCTTAAATATTTGAAAGGAACCTAGCAATTGTCAACAATTCATACGTTCTTCCTACCTATTCCCTCTGTTATACTGTTGAGAGTTGAGCAAGTCCCCTTGCATGTTGCTCATCAAGCCATGTTTTTAAATAACGACAGCGATAGACTATAGTAGGGATGGAGGGACTATTTTCATGAACACATCTCTAGGAACAAGTTCTCGCTCGGTATTTGGCCCCGAAGCAGTCCCCTCTGAAGTGGCACTTGGGATGAGGTGGCAATCGATTGAGTGGCTATTCTGCAGCAGTACACTGGCAGACACACTTTCCGGCCTTGCCCTGGAGATCTCTTTAAAAAATGTGGTGCAGCAGCAACTGGCTTTACCACTAATCCCTTCCATATATTCGTGGGATTAGGGTGTGTGCGCTCAGAGGTTTATCCTACGAGAGGAGACATGCAATTAAAAAAATGACATTTCTTTTGCAGCAAGTGAAATTCACCAGTTGCTCTCTGCCCTTGACAGATTGCACACTGCTCCTCTCCCTCTCATATGCTTGGATTCCCTCTCCTCCTATTTCCTGTGCTGCCAAACATAATCCACAGATTAATAGGAGGAATATCCAGCTATTTAGTCTGATTAAACTACAGCGCACTTGAGCAATGACAGCTGGATATCCAAACACCGTATCCTTCATGGACAACAAGCACTGGCAAAGCCTGTAGATTTGGCATTTGCTGTTTTTTTTATTGCATTTTACACTTATAGGCAGGAATGCAGTAAGTACTTGGTTTCTACATACCCAGTAAATGCAAGTGTGTCTGGAAGTTAATGTTTGCAACACAAAACACGAGGAACAGAAGCAGTGGAATGACTTAATGTACTATTCCAAATGTTAGGAGTCAGCGAACACTAACATTCAGACCTATTTGGAACTTTTAAAGAAAGCTTAATGATTTCAGGATTAAGCCACCTAGTATAAAGTAGTATACAGGGCTGAGGTAGAATGGATGGGGCTAGACAGGAATGAGGTTGAGAGAGTGAGGGCAGACAGGAGTGGGGTATCTTTTTATTTTTATTTTGTGCATTTAGGAAACATTAAATCCTTTTGCACATATAAAAACCCATACAAATAATTAAATGACAAAATGAAGTGATATTTAAAAGAAACAACAATATTTCATCAAGAAATAACCGAGAATCACATTTGAGTGGGGGTATCAGAGAATTTTGAGGTAAGGTGAGTCACCGGGAGCAGGCAGGGGGGAGGTAGAGTGGGACAGAAGGGGCAGACTCGGGTGTGGTAGAGTGGGTCTGTGGGGGCAGACAAGGGTGTGGTAGGATAGGTGGGTGAGTTCAGAAATGTATGAAGTAGGTCAGGGTGGTGGTGGTACTCAAGCGTGAGTGAGGGTACGCCAAAGGTTGTAGATAGGGCGAAGTAGGGTTCATGGGTTTTTGTAGACAGGAGTGAGGTAGGGTCAGAGTGTGCAGACAATAGTGATATAGAATGGTCAGTGGAAGCAGGAATGAGGAAGTGTGGAGGAGAGGATTTAGACAGGGGTGAGGCAAGGAGGGGCCCAGGTGAGGTAAGATTGTTATAGAGAGGGCAACAGGGTGGGACAGGGTGGGTGGGGGTAGACAACAGTGAGGTAGAGTGGGTGTGGTTTGGGTGGGTATGAACAAGGATGAGGTATGGTAAAAGAGGGTTGGCAGGGATGAAGTAGTGTGTGTGGGGACTGACTGGGGTGAGATAAGGTGGATGTATATAGGGGTGAGGATGGGGTGGGGAGGAAAGACATGAAATTTGGGTACAGAGGGGTGAGGTAAAGTCGGTGGTTATACGTAAATAGGCGTGACATGGTGTGGGCGGGAGCAGACATGAATGAGTAGGATGGGAGGGTCTAGACTATATGAGGTAAGGCAGGATGGGGTGAGGAAGGGTAGGTGAAGGACACGAAACTCAGGCAGATGGTGGGTGGCAGTAGACATGGGTGTGGTGAAGGTGGGTTTGGGTGAAGAGGGGTGAGGTAGGTATAAGCAGAAGTGACATAGTGTGGGTGGGTTTAGACAGGTTTTGACGTAAGGTGTATCGCGGTAGACATGGCAGCCACTCAGAGGTAGAGTGTATCTCTGGTATCTCTGCTAAGGGAGTGATTGAAACAACAGCAACAATGTTGTTTATTCAAGGACGGTTAAATATGGACTGGGCCAAATAAAGTTTGATTTTAAATACACAGTAGACCATGTAATGAGGATGATAATAAGCCGTACTACAAGGGAGAGACCGAAGATTTATCAGGGTAAGTATGAGGCATTTGCATTGTGAGTCAACAAGATGCAACACAGGCTGAGATCCCTCTGTGTGGGGAGTGCAGTTGACACACACCATGTCATTTTCAATCAGGAGTTGTCAAGTGGAGAAGTAGTACACATTACTGCCAGACTGTCTTCGCAAATTACAGCAAGCAGAAGAGTGATAGATTCAGTGGCCATGGAAGGCGAAAGCAAAGAGGTTAACAGTCCTAGCATGTGTATGGGCGGGGGGAGAGGAGGATGTGACGCATGTAGTGTTGTGAAACGAGCCACATGGTGTACATGTGTCAGAAGAACAGTGTTATCAGCCGCCTTCGGCATCACTTTCCTGGGGAAGAGATGAGGCACATGGGCAGTGTCATTTCTCCCGTTACTCTCAGTGTTTGTCCCCCAACATCTCCCGGGGTCCAGAACCCTGCTGAACGGACATGTCGCTTCTGCAGTCCCCAACACTAAGTATCGAGATGTACGGAGCGGGGGAGCGGGGAGAAAATTCCTCTCACATTTTTGAGGATCCAATACCATTTATTTCCCCCAAATGTCACAGCTCACAGTGGACTTCATGAGTTGGCAAGCGGGGCCCCTACATAGCTGTCTGATGCAAAGAAGGCAGTTCCCATTTCTTTTTACAAAACACAAATAATGCATGCAATGGAATTGTGCAGTGCTTTGCTGATGCTGCTTGGCTGTTATTGAAAGCCACATGCTGATCAATGAATCCTGGGATATGATTTGTCTTTACTGAAGTACATAGTTTGTGTGTTCACTAATGTACAACTTGGTGTGGCATTTTTGCATTGCTTTGTGGAATATATCCATAAAGCACAGTGCACAAAGTTGAAATGCATATTGATAAGTCAGTGCCATGACAGTTCACAAGATAGCTCAGTGCTCCTCTCTATAAGGCTGATAAACTAGTGTATAGATGTGTTCATGATAGTGACATGACAAGTACCATACTAGAAAACAAAGCATCGACAAAGGAAATGGCTAGTTATACAAATCTAACATGGTCTCAGCATAGTGCAAGTCTAGAGCTCGGTTCTTCCAGATAAGGCTGTAAAACTGCCCAGCTCGAATGAAGAGCATTTTAGTCAAGAGGTGATGGTGTAGCAAATTCAAGATGGCAGAACCAAAGTTTGGAGGACCATGTCCTAGCTTTACCACTGGACGATCCTGTGATCCTAGACAGATCCTCCAATCTCACTGTATATAGGACTGTGTTATCTTTGGTCAAATGCTTCCTCACATTATGATGTCCCTTTTTAGATTTTGGTTTGCTCTTTATTCTTCTTCAAGCTATTTAAGGGGAAGGCGTCCTTGACAGAAGCGAGATGACCAAATGTCATAGACCTCCGGTGAGTTTATTTTCAGGTCTGCTTGACTTACACATATTAGCTTTGTATTTTTTCTAGAATGAGACATAGAGCCTCATTCCGAGTTTGCCGGTACAGTAACAACGGTACCGGTAAGCTTGCCGTTATCGCTGTTACCATACCGGCAATGCACGAGTTCTGCTCGCAGGTGCCTTTTCGCCCGCAAGGTCTGACCTGGAGGGCAGACCGGCACCTGTGAGCAGATCATGCCGGATGCACCGGCACCATTCTGAAGAGTGCCAGTGCATATGGAGGGGAGCATTTTTTTCCGGCGCCCAGGAATGGGCAATTACTGGGCATGGCAAGGCTCTAATGACCCGTTAAATGCCCATTCCTGGGCGCCCGAAAAAAAATTATACCGGCGGGAGCCGTACCTGTTATACTGGCACGGCTACCGCCGGTATTGTAATCAGGCCCATAATCTTGAAATCATCAACACCAATTGGCTAGTATGTGTCAAACAACTAGAACAAGCAGGTAGGGGACCTTATTGCTTAATTTGCTGCGTATATTTCAATTTTTAAAATACCGTAGTAAAAACCAGCCAAGATTTATTTTTAAGCTAACCTCATCGAAGATTCAGGTATGTTTAGACTACCATTTAAAATGGAAAAAATAAAGCTACAATCATAGCTATAATCATGCTCCTTTTGCGGAACATTTAGGATTGTGTCTTGTGGGTTTGGGCTATGTGTACTTTCAAAATCAGTTCTACAAAACGGAATGCTAGTTTCATTTCTGAAAGTCAAACATTCAAAAATAAGTGTGACTCACTGTTTGACAGTGAAAGAATGTGCCCCGAAATTGCATACTGGGCTTAAATCCGAGCATTAGAGCTTAACCCTACATAGTATGTGATCTTGGACAATTCATGTAATCTCACGGTGCCAAAACTGTCAATAAATATCCAGTCCCAAAACTATTGATCCCCAAATGGGATTCCGTTTTCAGGGCATGCTCTTCAAAAAGTCTCATTTGTATGTAGCTTTAGTGTAACCTCTTTTGTAATGATATTGAAAATGTACATATTTGCACAACAAAGTCATTTGTTTCTTGGCTCATTCAAGGCAACATTTCTTGAAAACCAGGGCCCTCTTCTAATCTAAATCAGTGTTCCGGTGTGTGCCCCTTCCTGGTAAATGCTGATGCATATAATTGATCAATGCTGGAGAAGGTGCTTCTTCCCCATTGTTTCCAAACACTCCCCTGGACCCATGCGTTAACACTTCTACATTCAGCGAGCGCTGCTGCTAATCAGAGGTCTGTATCTATGTTGAGGTAGGCATGACCTTATCATACAGATCCACGTGGGTGGGAAGGAATCACAGATATTTGCCAGAGGGAACAACTATATATACAGAGAGGCTTTACGTGTGCCTCATATCTGCCCTAACGTTCTAGGAGGAGTTCGGAAACCATGCCCATTCAGACCTCGCTTGGCTTCGCTGCTGCGAGTGACAACAATGGCCCCTGGCTAGCCAATTTTAGTGGTGTTTTGTTGCAAAATTAAATGAAAAAGGACAAAAGGACACACGCTCCACTGGCTTGTGGTAGTGTTCCCAGACACGTCTAACTTAATCCAATCATGGGGGGAAACATGTTATCATCGTATGAAGGTTATAGCATTTTGGACAGAAAGTATAAGCCAAAATCACCTCTGCACATGGCCCCCATATATGAAGGACAAAGTACATATGTATATATCTTCCTAATACAATACGGGCTTCTAAATTGGCAACTAAAATGTTGAGTTCTCTAAAACACTGATATATTTGTCTTTTTGTCACAAAAAATACTATGCAAATTCCCTACCCAGAGTTGTGCATCGTCCCGCCACGAATGTCAGTGTCTTCAACATCTCTGACTGAGTGGGGATTTAGGGGCATTTAGAAAGGGGCTCTATAGAAAACCAAAGTAAAGCATCCTTTTTCTAATCAAAACATGGCGATTGAATTGACAACGTCCCTGGAAAGGACAGATCCACCCAGGACAGAGCAGTTAGCAAGGTGATGTGCAGCTTGCTGCTGAAGACCAGGTCTCCTGACACGTATCCTCGGAGCCATCTTCCTTCCTCCATCCTCTACACTTGGCAGTTTCTTGTGGGGTGATTGCATTATGTGACCCTTCATTTTAACACTTCACCAGCAGTCCAAACATCAAAAAACCTAGTGTAGAGGCCAGCAACACTGCACCCTCAGAGGCTCAGGCTTAGTACAGTCAGTAATAACTCTCATTCGAACACAATGGTGGCTGCACATTGTAAAAACTAAAACCCACAACCATGCGAAATGACTTTAATGGATTGTGCCTGGCACGGATAAATAACCTCCTGCATCTGCTCACCAGGGGCGCGCACTCCTATTGTTGTCCTTCTGCCCAGTCATGCTGCTGGAGCCTCAGTGCCTAGCGGGGGAAGAGAGGGAGGGTCGGACCGTGCCGTCTCGGATGCGGGTGGCTTGGACTGACTCACTGCTGTGAACTGTGGAGGCTGAGGAGTTGACATGAGGAGCCAACATATCCGCTTCCGGGAACATCTCAATCTCAATCTATCTGCCCATGCCTGCAGGTGAAGATAGGATAGGGGTGATGGGTGGACCCAGGGGGCCAGCAGTGAGCCATCATCATCAATAATACACGTATTTCTTATTCATATATATCCATACACACTTGCTACATCAAATCATTCTCCGTAGACAATATGTCAGATATAGAACAGTGAAATGCAGATTACTCTAATCAAAATACGAGATTAAAAGATAAAAGACCTTATTTAAAAAGACACTGAATTGACCTGAATTCATATTAAGTGCACATTAATATATTCCTTAATTTATGCATATTAGATTGGTTAAAAATGTCATTATTGACCATGTAGCCACTATGTCAACTGGTGCAAAGTAGATCAATACACGCCAATTGACACTGGTGCATGTTTCGGCTTCTCAGGAGTGGGCGCAAATAACACATGTAGGAGCTCTCTTGTAAAAGCAGGAAGAAGGGGCAACATGCCCTTGGCATTTCGTCTTCATTTCATTTCTTCTCAGATTTGGTGCCTGGTATTAAGATTAAGGGAATTACATCAGAGTCTAGTGATTTGACATCGATCTTTTAAGAATATGTTATGTATGAGTTATGGTTGCTTGCCAATTGTGCTGCAAATTGCCAAAAGTGCTTGCTTGCAAGATGTGCCTAGCTCAAGTTATACTCTCTCATGTTTGGGGGGATTTTCCATGCCTCTGAGTCTTTTTAGAACAGAAGGTGTCTTCAATTGTGAACAATGGGTAATAGAAAAAGTATTTAACATCATATGATCATAGCACAACTGTGGACACTTCAGGTCAGTCATCTTCAGACTTCAGCATGTTGCTCAAAAACATTGGGCCTCATTATAAGTCATTTGGTCCAGTATTAAAGTGCGGTATTAATGTATACTGGCACTTTACCAGACTGGCCGACTACAGGTTTGCCGGTGGGGCACCGGAGTCACCTCCAGCTAAAAGCTGGAGGGAAGACAGGTGCCCTACCAGCGAAAATCGATGTTATTTCCAGCACCAGTTTTTCTGGTGCCGGTAATAAAGGCAAATCCCCCCATGCAGTCCTATGGGACTCATTGAATGGGGATTTACACCGTCACTGCGGCACTCGTAATCCGGCGGTAAAGCCGCCGGACCGAGTGCCGGAGACGGTAATAGCATAATCTGGCCCATTGCTTGATCCTATTTTACAGCTAACAAGGGCCTGCCTCATTGTGTGCACCAAATGTTAAGACTGAGTTTGGGTGACCCCATAGGCTCCCGCAAAATTATGGAAACAGACGATTATCAGATTGTAGATTTTAATTCTGGAGTTTGCAAAATGACAATAGTGGAGCAGTGTCTGGTACTAAGTCAAGTGAGTCCGGACTGGCAACCAGGGTGCACCATGTAAGATCATTGCAAATATTTGCCGTGGAGGCAATCAGGTTAGAATTATAATTCTGCGCCACCTGAGATTTTGGGCCTAATTCATGGAACGTTTAGCACGGTGCAAAGTGACTTTGCACTGCCAATAAACACGTTCCACCGGGTCTAATTCACAGAGCAGTGCAAAGTGTATTTTGCAGTGCAAAGTCACTTTGCACTGCAAAAGTACTCTTTAAACCACAGTAAATGGGCCTAATTCACAGTGCAAAGAGTACTTTTAAAGTGTTCCTCTCATAACAGCAGCATCATGAGTCAATTACTGTACACATCCAACTTTTAAGTTTTAAGTGCACCTTTGCTATGTCGAAATACCTGATTGGCACAAATGTAGCAAAGCAATTTCGGATTGGTTGATCTAGCACAATTACACCAGAGATAATAATCAGTGCAGCAATTAAAACCTGCCGCAAGCTTTGCCAGTTTCCTTGCCAACCACATATTCTGCTTGCCATCTCCCTTTCCTCTTTATCATTATTTGTAACATTATTCTGGCCACATTTCTGCTCTGAGTTTCACCATACGTGTCATTACCAAATATCTTCACACCTCCTTATCCCCACATGAATATCTACCTGCTGGGAGTGAAATGTGAGTTTTGAAAGTATTTAAGTGGGTAGATCATGGTCATTCCCACCGTCCATACGGTACATACACTACCAAGGAAGAATGATAAGCCATTCACACCATGTCACCAGGACACTATTGTTCTTGCCCAGGTCTTTCCCTTAACAAACGAATGCATTCTGAGAAATTCTGGGTATAATCAGTTGCACAAATTGGACGGTGACCACATGAGGATAATGATTTGTATATGGAAAGCTCAGGAAATGGAAAATATGTAAGTATATTCCATGGTGAGCGCCCTCTCACAAATCCTGGTACACACGTGTAAGTCAATTAACTCATAACTATCAGAAACAGAAAAATAAGAGAATAACAACAAGACATCCACTTTCAATAAAAATGACTCTATTTGTTCAATAAATATAAAATACATTTGGGGTGAAAAAGTATTTTTGTTTGTTTGCGCTTTATTTTGATAACATACCATAAAAGCCAACACAATACATACACAATAACAGTACAAATAAAGTTAAAATAATGTGTAACATGAATAAAAACACTTCCATTCGATCCAGGAAAGGTCATCAGAGACATGCAATGGAAAAATGCTACTCTTAGCATAAACAGTCTGCGCCTTTCATAGTCAATTATTATGAAGAGCAGGAGTGCAAATAATTAATTTACTGTTTGAATAATGAACATAATCTCCGAAGATTAGATAGCCATACAGAAGCGCACGGAACGAAAAATGACATTTGAACCGTCAGAGCTATTCAAGATCAGCAATTGCTACCTTTTGCTCACAGGAGCTAAAACCAGCACAATCCAAGGGATGCGCCTCATGTGAACGCAACCAAATGCAAAAGACTCCCTTGTAATCCACTCGGGCTAGCTCACATACTTGTTCAGATCTTCTTCTCCAAGCCCTCAGTAGGTACCAGCCCATTGCAAAAGTTGCAGCTTCATCTTTGGCTGTCAGTCAAAAAGCCATGGCCTCTGCAGTGGTGTTGATCATATGAGCAATGAGGAGAGGCTTTAAAGATCCTCTCCTCAGATCGCCGTAGCATGGACAAAGCAGGACAAAATGGACCAAACCTTCAATTACATCCATGCAAAAGACGCATGTCGGGGTACTGCTACAATGCCACTTGTTCTTCAAAGCGGCCAGCGGCAAAATGCCCTACGAGCTTTAATTAAAAAGGTTCACATTTGTTTTGGGTGCATTAGGTCCAGATAGTCTTCATATCCCACAGTCTGTTTTAGTGCCCAGTATCTAGCAAACTAATTTGAAGTAGCCAACACCACATTGATTTCAACCTCTGTTATTTCCCGAAGTATATTCCATGGTGACCTCCTTCTCACAAATCCTGTTAAACACTTTTAAGTAAATTAACTCATAACTAGCACAAACAGAAAAAATAAGACAAGAAGAAGACATCCACTTTAAATAAAACGGACTCTATTTGTTTCATAAATGAAATATACATTTGGGATGCCAAAGTGTTTACTTTTTATGGTTCAGTTAAAGGTGGTGAAGATGTACAAAACACGGATTGGCAAAGCAGCAGTTTTGGCTTTTACGTAGGCATGGAATAGTTATTTGCCAGGCACTGCCTTAATGGCACTACACCGCCATATGATGGTAACGGATGAAAAAGGCGTGAGTAACTGGATATAGCAGTGTGTGCCATATGCCTATCTTATACCTAACATAAGCATACACGGTTGGCTTTGCCAATGCTTGTTTTTAACAGTACTTCATTCAGAAATGCATGCATACTGCTTACTAATCAAGTGCTTTAAGACACACTTAAGCAATGTTAATTAAAACAGAGCCACATGGATAGCTCCACTTAAGCCATTAGCTTTCTGCAGATTGCTTTGAAACACCACTTGCAGTCATGCAAAGCAGAGTATTTGATTTTACCCCTTGAAAAAGCTAGCTCAAAGAGTTCCCAGGAAGATGTATTGTGTGCAGGGAGGCAAAGGGAGCCAGTCGGTGGAATTGGCGAGAGGGATTAGCTTGAACATTGGGCAGTCAGTGGGTGTGCAAAAAACCAAGCAACAGCCACAAGCTTTGCGCCTCTCCTTACATCCCATCTGCCGCCTAGTAATACCTCAATGCAATAGTTTCAGCGCATAGACTATCTTTAGCACCACCTGGCAGCCAAACATAATTTAAAAAGCGATTGAG
Organism: Ambystoma mexicanum; assembly: GCF_040938575.1. Taxonomy (NCBI): domain Eukaryota; kingdom Metazoa; phylum Chordata; class Amphibia; order Caudata; family Ambystomatidae; genus Ambystoma; species Ambystoma mexicanum. The sequence goes on from NC_090925.1 coordinate 1,179,622,566, forward strand.
GATCACGTGTGCTCCTTTTATGCATAGTGAACGTCGAGTCTCAACGCCCAGAAGTGGGGATTGTCCTTGAAAACTAAACATGACAAATATCGACAAATACAAGAAGAATCGGTAGTGATACTTTGCTTTCCAAGCCAAGTGTTGGTGGTCTGCCCTGAGCTTTCCTTTCCCGGTGACTGTCACTCGGTGTATGGTGTTCTAATGTAGGCCTTCTGCTTTTTTACAACGGCAAAATAGTCCCTTTGCCAGCACTGGCAGCATCATATTTTAGATGTGAACATTTTCCAACTGAATCCGTCAGCTGGCAGCGGCAGAGGTGCCTCGGGTGTGTTATTTATTTCCTTGGCAAACCCTCAGATAGAGGAGTGATGCTTCAGTGACACACATCTGCTTTGCAACTGAATAAACATTCTTGTGAGCCAAACGCTTGCTGCGTCACAACCTCGCTGCACTGAAGACAACAAGGGCGTGTTAATAGCTGCCTTGATAAGGACACTATTTGGCAAATGTATTCAGTATTTGTGTTAACGTTTTCTTTTCACTTCCCGTATGCCTACTTGCCGGAACATGCAACATGCTGAAGGTCGCGTTAAAAACAAAATTACTGTACCTAAAAAGAATTTACATAACGACGATGAAGGGCGAGACACACATATTTGAATGAGGCACAACAAATATATTAATTTGCAAGAACATTTGTGAACAATAAAGGGATCAAATCGCCCTCATATCTGGACACTCCCTAACCCACAGCTTTCTATTATAACTTCAACAGAATAAACAAATCAGATTCAATGGCAAAAAGGATTTGTGAATTTACTTAGAAGGGCAGTTCGAAAATAGTGTAGCATGTCTGAAGCAACTTTCTTTTTTTTAATTACGAGATATTAATCGCCGAAAGCGACTTTTACAAGATTTCTAGAAGAAAAGTACAAACGTAAAGGGGATAGGCGTGAGAAGACGTCCCAAAAGAAGTTAGTTTTCAGATTTAGACTGTTCATCCTGTAGTTTCGTTTCTTTGTGACTCCCTGAGACGTCCAAGAGATCATTCAGTTTCTGACGCTAAACTGGCAAAGATTTGATCCAGAATGTTTACCGCTGCAATGGCCCACGAGGTCCTTACTCCTCCGATCAAGCGCGACCACCAGAGTTCCTCTTTAGTTGCGGTGGCTTTAGCAAGATGGTGAGACAAGTAAGGGGATCGGAAACGACAAGTTCCTGGACAAGACAGTAGCAGATGTCGTATTGATTCTGATTCTGAAGATACGTCACATGAACGACAGCTGTTTGTATGCGAAACCCGTTTTATCTTCATTATCTCGTTTGATGGCAGGAGGTCTGTACGTGCCCTTAGTAGGGTGGATCTCAGGATTTTAGTGGGGTGTCTGTTTAGGAAGGGCTGAATTTCATTTAACTTTCATGTTGTTGGCGGTAAATGTGCTGGCAGTTTACAAGAGCTTTCTCTTAGGTTGAGATCCAGATAAGTTCATCAACTTTCAGTTTAAAGTGGGCAGCATCAGGAAAGATGTATAGAGCAGAACAACGATATGGATGCTGGCAAGGAGGAAATGCTTCAGGACTGACCCAAGTAACGATCTTGCAAATGGTGCGTCAGTTCCTGTAATCCAGTCCTTTCTACTGCCATCTTGGAATCACTGTGCAGGTGTGTTTCAGCACATGTTAAGAATGAGCTGGTGACTGAGTTACTGCACTCATATAGCGTACTATATGTGCAAACATCATTTGATTATTTAAAAGGCTTGCATTGTACTTGCTTCCTGAAGGCTGACCGCGATGGAGTAAGAAGAAGCTTATTTGGGGTGCAAGTCTGAAGGTTACTGCCCAACATGCATGTATCCAATAGACCAAAATAAAGGACACACCCGCTAGGGAATGAGACCTGGAGAAAAACTGCAAGTAAAACACATTTATATAAGATATGAAATACGAGCAGAGAACTCTGCTGCCTGAGAGCGCTCTGCCAAACAATACAAGGGCAGCACATTAAGAAGACACACATGGTCAGACATGACGTTTCAAAATAGGTACAAGTTTGGCAAGCGATTGGGGGAAGACCTGTGCAATACTGGATAGCATTGGGGAGGTTGGATGCCAATTGGACGTTGCCCCCCTTCGTTCTGGGCACACACGGGTCTTGTGGGCTCATCTCCGCAGTGTGAAGGTCGAGCATAGTTCAAGAAGAGTTACATTTCTGACTAATCAAACTAGACAACAGATATTGACATACAGAGAATAATGGTGGACATAAACCATTATGTGGATGGGGGGCCTCTGTAAAGTATAGACAGATATATTGCCATTCCGACCCTTGCATTTGTGGGGGTATTTTGGCACTGGGCCCCTCTCCCAGGTGCCTTATCTGTGGGGTTTGATCTGTAATTTATGCTCCCTGGTGCCTCACCATTCAAACGAATATACAGACAGATGTTAGTTTAGGGGAGTATATAGTGCAGCACGGGATTAAGTAAATGTTGGGTACTCTGGTGTGGTTGATGAGAGGGGTCCTGCAGGCGGTTTCCTTCAAAGAGGGTGGTGTGCAGGAGGCCAGTGGCCCATGGCCTGCCAGGGTGGGGGTAGAGAGGGCAAAAGTAGGTCAGCAGAGTGGATCGACACAGGGTGTGGAGCTTGCCCCGCTCTCACACTCTGCAATGAGCACATTCCTGGGACATTCAATACTAGCTAATTGCAACAATAAATGGATGAACTTCCATGAGAATAGGCTCGCGCGGAGCTGACAGGGTGTGGAGACGCCGTGGGCTGTCTGTGCGCGGTAATGGAGAAGGGAGAGCTGACCTCCCAATGGAGTAAATTTAGGCCTAGTAAAAGATGCCATACATTAGGTTATTGGCATTCTGGTCACTGTTATATTGTGGAAATATGTAATGAGGGGGTGGAGGTGTCTCCCCATTTGCTTACACATGGTCTACTTGCTGCGGCAATGCTAAAGGGGGTGGGACGATATCCACCTCTCCCCCAACATTTCCCCAATCAAATTGCCCTGAATGGTGGCACGCCTGGTGTCTTGGGATTTGAGACTGTATGTGAGAAATACATCCTGATTGAGATATGTGGAAAGTAAAGAACATGCTGGCAAGCAGAGGATGTTTCTTTCCATAAGGCAGCACAGTGAATGTACCTATAGGTCACACTGGAATGCCTTATGGAAATGTGCTTTTATCGATGAATAAGGGGAAGAGCTTTTGCGGCTGGAAATACCTCACCTGGTAATGTCGAAACTGAAAGAGAGTCTACAACTGAAATCATGCTTGTGGAAACCGATCGAGATCATCTTATAGGAGGCGCATTTCCATAGACAGGTTTCTGCAGAAGCAACGGGTTTCCAGTGCGGTAAGGCAGGTTCATGTGGTGGCAGGCAGGGCTTAGGGCCCCAAAAGGAAGAAAGGGTAATGGACCAAGTAAAAAAAAAAAGAAGACGTAGGTCATGGGATGTCACCTCATGGGATGTCACCTGTGAAAGTGCACCCACAGAATCACACAATGGCCACCAGCAAGCTTCCCTAGCAGAGTTGTTGAGTGAACACACCCCATCCTGTCCTAAAGACCGTCACTGGGACCTAGAAAAGAGAGAGAACAAATCAAATAAGAGGTACGAGGGAGTGGGTATGGACGTCAACAGGTGACCCACATGTGGAATATGGCCAGGGATGAGCAGGGACAGCAGGCGTGGCAGGAGAGCAACGAACACAGCACCGATGACAACATTGCCAACAAAGTGAAGACCCACGTTCTTTCGTAAATCATAGCACTGAAATTGCTTACTGAAGCTCACTATGAATGCTATGTGTGAATTATGAAAGACTATACAATGATTATTGACAGCTACATTGATTCAAGTCAAATGAACAGCATGGAGAACAATTTGTATTGACTTCTTTTCTGTGCAAACATTTTTGAAAGAGAACATTTCAACACATGAGACACATCTTATGGCAATTCCGATATCAACATTCTGGGTATATGGGTAAAGGATGGATTTCAACTGCAGACCCTAAGTACTCATACAATGAGAAAAGCAGATAGATGTATATCTATCATAATCTATACATCCAAGAGAGGTACATGAAGTGAGAAAAAGGATCCTTAGAGAGCAAATTCAATACTCACAGACCAGAGACTTTAGGGAACATTGACACCCCCTCGCCCCCTCTAATTTATTGATTTGTAAACACCGTAGAGAGGCAGAAAGGGTTGAGACTGAAAATCGTGCAGGAAGCATGAGCTTTCACGATATCGTCGGTCCGCTACACAAAATGCCCCCTTGTACTTCTTTTGAAATCCATCCCTTTCTCCCTCCCATAAGCTTTAATTCCTGCAGTCTCAGGCAAAAGCGAGAAGTAAGAGTGTCAGAAAGCTTAGAGACAGGCCACCATTCCCAAACCATGTCTATTTTTCATCCACATTCCGCCCCCCGCCCGCCCCTCCACCCTCCCTAGATCTGGGTTTTGTCATGTATTCCATACAGAGTACTTATCTCTAATTTTAAAATCAAATAAAAATATATTTTTGGACGGAAACTTTATGGAGGAAATTAAGGCAGAAAATTGCGCAATTATTAGTGGAGCAATTCTATGTACTTTGTTATGGGTAAAAACTGCAAACGATGGAGAGACTCTAATGTAAATACAGACATTCATTTTTAATTACACAATTATGTTTTCAATCATTTAAAATTGTTAATTTGCCCTTTCAATACTAGTTAAAAAGAAACCAATGTACAAGAGTTCAAATTGTCGCTTCTATTCTTTTTTAAGTTGTCATTTTAGGACAAGACGAGAGTTCAAAAATGGTATTGGAGTTCAAAATGTTGCTTTTATTCTTTTACACAGGAACACCCAGTATAATTTAACCAGCACACAAACACATATGTTCTGGGCAGATGCCTTGTGACTAAGAGACATGCAGAGAAGTAGCCAATCACCCAATATGCCTTTCTACCAGCCAGATAAGAAATGGAGTTGCAAGACTCCAATGCGAAAGTAGTGGAGGTTTGATTTTGATTTGATTTTGAAGCATTTTTTAATGTGCAAACCGAGCACAATTAACCCCATCGAGGCGCAGATGATGCAAAGCAAAGCGAAGATATGCTCCAGTGCTGTGACACATGAACGAAAGAATTCCATGACACCATGAAGGAAGCATTTAAAAAGGAAGGTTGTCAAAGCTTTACGAAACTGGATGAGGGAGTCCTTTGTTTTGAGCTCCCAGGGGAAGGCTGTTCCATTGCCTGGGTCCATCTATTGCAAACTGCCTATCGCCCCTTGAGACTCAACGGGATGATGGAACATATATATATATTGATGGCGTCTCTAAGCAATAGATTAATTAGCAAGCAGTCTCTTTTGCAGCTTATGTCCACACTGTGGAATGCACGGATGGTGCTCTTTGTTAGCATGCAGTCTCTTTTGCAGCTTATGTCCACACTGTGGGATGCACGGATGGTGTTCTTTGTTAGCAAGCAGTCTCTTTTGTAGGTTCTGTCCGCACTGTGGAATGCACAGATGGTGCTCTTTGTTAGCATGCAGTCTCTTTTGCAGCTTATGTACACACTGCACGAATGGTGCTCTTTTTAGCAAGCAGTCTCTTTTGCAGATTGTGTCCGCACTGTGGAATGCACGGATGGTGCTCTTTGTTAGCATGCAGTCTCTTTTGCAGCTTATGTCCATACTGTGGGAGGCACGGATGGTGCTCTTTGTTAGCAAGCAGTCTCTTTTGCAGCTTATGTACACACTGTGGGATGCACGAATGGTCCTCTTTGTTAGCAAGCAGTCTCTTTTGCAGCTTATGTCCGCACTGTGGGATGCACGGATGGTGCTCTTTGTTAGCAAGCAGTCTCTTTTGCAGATTGTGTCCGCACTGTGGGATGCACAGATGGTGCTCTTTGTTAGCATGCAGTCTCTTTTGCAGCTTATGTCCGCACTGTGGGATGCACGGATGGTGCTCTTTGTTAGCAAGCAGTCTCTTTTGCAGCTTATGTCCATACTGTGGGATGCACGGATGGTGCTCTTTGATAGCAAGCAGTCTCTTTTGCAGCTTCTGTCCACACTGTGGAATGTAAGGATGGTGCTCTTTGTTAGCAAGCAGTCTCTTTTGCAGCTTATGTCCGCACTGTGGGATGCACGGATGGTGCTCTTTGTTAGCAAGCAGTCTCTTTTGCAGCTTGTGTCCGCACTGTGGAATGCACGGATGGTGCCCTTTGTTAGCAAGCAGTCTCTTTTGCAGCTTGTGTCCGCACTGTGGAATGCACGGATGTTGCCCTTTGTTAGCAAGCAGTCTCTTTTGCAGGTTCTGTCCGCACTGTGGAATGCACGGATGGTGCTCTTTGTTAGCATGCAGTCTCTTTTGTAGCTTATGTCCATACTGTGGGAGGCACGGATGGTGTTCTTTGTTAGCAAGCAGTCTCTTTTGCAGGTTCTGTCCGCACTGTGGAATGCACAGATGGTGCTCTTTGTTAGCATGCAGTCTCTTTTGCAGCTTATGTACACACTGTGGGATGCACGAATGGTGCTCTTTGTTAGCAAGCAGTCTCTTTTGCAGATTGTGTCCGCACTGTGGAATGCACGGATGGTGCTCTTTGTTAGCATGCAGTCTCTTTTGCAGCTTATGTCCATACTGTGGGAGGCACGGATGGTGCTCTTTGTTAGCAAGCAGTCTCTTTTGCAGCTTATGTACACACTGTGGGATGCACGAATGGTGCTCTTTGTTAGCAAGCAGTCTCTTTTGCAGCTTATGTCCACACTGTGGGATGCACGGATGGTGCTCTTTGTTAGCAAGCAGTCTCTTTTGCAGCTTGTGTCCGCACTGTGGAATGCACGGATGGTGCTCTTTGTTAGCAAGCAGTCTCTTTTGCAGCGTGTGTCCGCACTGTGGGATGCACGGATGGTGCTCTTAGTTAGCAAGCAGTCTCCTTTGCAGCTTATGTCCACCGTGGACATAAGCTGCAAAGGAGACTGCTTGCTAACAAAGAGCACATCTGTGCATTCCACAGTGTGGAGATGGTGCTCTTTGTTAGCAAGCAGCTCTTTGTATAGGGACCGGAAACTATCATCAACATGTAGTCACATAGGTAAGCATATGAGCAGAAATGATGTCATAGCAGCAAATATAAAATAAGCATAGTGGCTATGTGTATAATACAGTGTGCTTCGTGCATAATCTGAGGAGCTGGGTGAGAAACGCCCTTCATTTTATGGTTTTTCTACTTTTTAAGGTTTTCTCTTGGCCCTTGCATTGAGTCTGGTGGTAAATGTTTATTTTTAATTTTTTTTAAGTTGGTATCTCATATAGTGCTTGTTTTCATCACCCAGGTTGCCACATTATAGAGTTGGAGTTATTTACTTGAGGAAGTTTTCCAAAGGAATACATCATGCAATAGATAATGCTAAAATATGAAGTTGACTAACTCCAAAAAGTCCTCCAATCTCTACCTCTGGTGAAAAGATAGAGGTAACAATATGTACAAAGGTCTTCGGTGCAGTGATTTTCATGGGACATTTGGAGTGAGTGAATAAATCTAATACCTACCGTCTCACCCCCTTTTCCAATACATTGCAGAATTGGGTAAAACGGTACGCCTCCCAGTATTATTTAACATAGTACTGCAGCCGTATGATGAACAACTGTGCACAATCCATTTGTATCCATAAAAAGAGGGCAGAAATGAATGTTAAAAATAAATAAATACTGCATGTGGATTTTCGGGAATACTGCATGTTATATTTCAGGAAGTCTACATCCATTATGGCCAAACTGTTATATTTCTTTCAATGGGGCATATTTGAAGAATCACAGTATGCAGCAATGGCAATTATCACATGACGTAATTCTTTGAAAAAATCCACCAGATCTACAGGATGGCCTTAGTTGCAAGTAGCATAGCATACTACCTTGGTTAATGGTATTCATCAGATTGCCTTTGACGCATAATTTGATATCATCATATCGCTTTCAGCAAAACAGTATTGCCATATATTCACTATACTAAAAACTCTAAGAACTGAAAAATAGACTCCTGGCACAAATGCTTTCATTGTAAAATGTTAGGTATTCTTCATTCGATTTTGCATTTGGTAATTACTATTAACATCTGCGGAAATCTAAGTGTCTGCACTTGATTAAGTCTTTGCTCCTCCACCAGTGGTGAAACAGACAGATTTTAAGAACTACTCCATGTTATGTTCATGGCACTCTTTAAAAATATATGTATGCTCCTGTTTGGAGGATGGAAATGACTTGGGTAGAGTCGGGGATCGTACCACTAGTGTTCCATGTAAAATATTGTAAGGTGGGGTCTGTAATTACCAGTTTGTTCATTATAGAGGTGGTGAGAATTTGGGCCTCTGAAGTTCCCAATTCTTTTACTTCCTTTAGGGTCAACTGCACATGTCCCTTAAGTTGAAGGGCCTAGGGAATCCATTCACTTAACGGACAACATTTTCTAACTGCTAGTGGAGTTGTTAATATCTTGACATCTACCTTTTGAGTTGAGTTTACAAAATGTGAGATATTAGGAAGCAATTCACCTTGTGTTAGTTCTTCAATATTATACTAATGTAAATTAAATCACTTTCAATAAATACAATTGAACTCACATGCAGCATATTCAAACATCTTTCATGACACACTGCAATAATTAAAAAATTCCACTTTAAATAGATAGTTCATACTAAAATCATGTGAACATTTCAACAACCTACAATTTCATTCCCTGACAAAAGTGGGTCTCAACAGTAATCACAACTTGATCAGCTCAGTGTCCTCTCAATTTCATTCCACAGTCAAGTTGCATGATACCCTAGATTAATGGCATTACCCTCCATGTAACGGCTCCACTATTCATCATAGTGTTCAATGTATACGTAAAATTACCATAGGCAGACAGATGTTTTTTTTACATATATCAGAAACGGCCTGAAATTTGGTTTGTAAGTGTTTTTCATATTCTAGCTCACTAAACTGGCACTATCGGGAGGTCCTATTTATTCTACTGATTTTAGTGCAAACACATATAACCTCTTATGCAATTCTCCTTCCAGTGTTGCAGTGTTTATAGCAAGTGTTACACTACTGGGTGAAATAAACATCTCATATATTATATGTAATGCAGCAGGAAGTAAAAACATGTCATTCTCTTTAAATGATGCCTGCTAGTTTAGGCCATTAGGTGGCACTTAATCACCACCTATAAGCTGAAGAAATTGCATTGGAGTCCAGCTAGTAGGCAGATGTCATGTTGTGAGGAGAAGGATACAGGTTGTGGGGGTTGTTTTTCTTGTTTTACCCACTCATTGATTACCCATGGCCATGCTAATCTTTATGATCATTCCCACTCAACACTTGCCACTCTCTGCCCAAAACACACCCTCCTGGGATCTCTTTCAGCTGGCTCTGTCAATTAATAATATCAATCTTTGTCCTGCATGTGTTATTTCTAAACAGTCTCCTGTAAGTTACTCACTTAAATGAAACTGTAAATGTGCTACTTTCTTTTTTTTTTGGTTTATACAAACCTTTAAAAACAGACAACAAATGAATCAAAAGAATACATTTCCCATTTCCATCTCTTCATCATCTAATCAACTTCCTTCTCTAATGTACTGTAGAACGTTTCTGGTTTGTCGTGCAAAAGGAGGGATTCAAGCCCACTCTTTAACTGAGCTTTAGATTTGCTTTCTCAGCGTCCAAGACCTCCTTTAGGACACGTAGGAAGGCGACTAAAGCGTATAGCACAGATCTATTTGATCCATCAAACATGGCTTTCCACCAATTATTTGCATGCAGTGTTTGATGTTTGGTAGTTACAGTCCCAGAAATGGTTGTTCTTTGTTGTTCGAACCCAGAGCACGACATCGTCAAGTGTTTTAGAGTCTCATTATTTGTTCTGCAAATGCGACACATCAGGTCCGAATCAGCATACTGGGACCAAAAACGTAGATGCTCTTTAGTGGCCAGTACATTAAGCCTAATGTGCATATATAAAGCTCTCATATGTTGGTCTGGAAAGCAGGTTAAATAGTCTTGTAACTGTCCATATGCGCTGGCTTCTCCAGGGGCCTCCTTCATCGTTTTTGATTCCGATCTTAAATTGCATGTGTTGATCCAGTCCGTTCTCCACATCTTCTTCTTGGCCAAGTCTGGATTTTCAATTAAGGTCTGTAATGTGATTTCGTATGTTTCTAACACCTCAAGACAAAGCGCATTCCATTGAGAAAGAATCATATATGCTTTTTCTGTGTCAGGTTTGTGTAGTATACAGATTTGGGGTGGCGGATCCATTTGACACTCCAAATCCAAAAGGCACTAAATAAAAAACTCAAACGTTGTGCAACAAAGAAACCTCAAACAGAACAGATATCTGGCAGTCCATCAAGATCGTTCTGCTTAAAACCCTTTTAAAATAAGAGAACATAAACCTGTTAGTTATAACTGTGTGGTTATCTTGGATGACAAACAGCCTCATAGATACACAATAATCTACACATATAGAACCAGGTGTGGAACACGTGGTGTTGCTTTTGCTTTGTCAACAACCTACTGTGCTCTGAAATCAATATTCCCCCTCACAAATCCTTTTGCTGTGTTGTCATCTTTTCTAAAGTTCAACCCAAACAGGTAATTTGTAATAATAGCAAACATCAATTTCCCACTTCCTATGACAGCTCCTTACTTTAAGAGTTTCTCTGCATAATATTATATATATATATATTTTTTTTTCTTTATTGTATATTGGTTTATAAAGACCTTTACAAAAATCACATTGAATATAAATAAATCATTAAAATCATTTATACATACACTCAAATACATATAAAACATTCCTTGCAAACTTTTCGAACTATCCCACACATTATAAATACATACTTACAGTTCCTATAAAATCTAGAATTCATTTTCATTCACAGCCAAATATATCAGCTTCCTGACATTACATTTTTGTTCAAATAAACAGACTCCAAAAATCTTTTTCAAACCATACAATAGAGCCAAAAGCCCTGACTTTCCAGGATCAATACTTATACTTATGTAAGTATACTTTCCCTTATGCAGTTAGGACACTTTACATATGATCGTCAGGAAGGCTATAACTCTGATCTTCAAGCGAATATCAGAACCATGAAGCATTTCAAACCACATCTGTTCTCTTATCACATACAATGGGCCACATTACAAATTGCCCGGTATAGAAACAACGGTGGCGGTAAACCCGCCACCACCATTGTTTCCATGCCGGGCAATCACAACTCCTGCAGGCGGTAGGTGATGTTCCCGCCAGGTCTGACCTGGCGGGTTTAACACCGCCCGCCTGCAGGCGGACAAGGAAACACCGGCATCATTACGAGATGCTGCCGGTGTTTCCATGATCCCCATTCCCATTGAGTCCCATAGGACTCAATGGGAATGAGTCCTATGGGACTCAATGGGGTTGTAATGCCCCGTAATTCCGGGAATCACGGAGGCGGAATGGTAATACGAGTCCGGCGGTAACCAGACGATTTTACCGCCTCGGTTACCGCCAGACTCGTAATGAGGCCCAATGTGTCATAAACAAATTCAGAAAAATATGCAATCCTCTCATTAATCAATATTGGGCACACTAGCAACAGGTGATGCAACGTTTTGGTAGTCCCCACAGTGGTACAGAATCGACATATATTCTGGTTCTCGGGGATTAATTTACGAATAAAGCAAATCTCAGTAGTATTCATTACATTAAACCTGAACCGCATTACATTATTGCGAAATTGACATGAGGGGTACTTTACCAGGTATTTCTCTGACTCAGGAAACCATTTTCATACAGATACAATTTGGGAGTAAAGCTTAGAATTCATAATATAGGCATTGTTAGCAACCCAGTTGAACGCTTTAATCAACATTTTAACCTTTGCTGGTCTCTCAATGAGACAGGTGATTGTTACTCTAATGTTTAACAGAATTTTTTCAACCTCGATTTTCAAATTAATCATATATTCCCAGGTAACATCGTCATTCAGTAATTTATACAAGGAATTTTTTTCAGCTATAACACACTTTCTGTATAACATTGTTTTTTGCAGTCCATGATACCTTTCAGAGAGCAAAGACCAAACTCATACCTTATGATTTCCATTGGTATGCAATTTGGTAAAAAAAATAAAATACCTTTCTCCAGATAGAGGCTTCAATGGTTTTTAAAAATGGAGTGAGTTTTTCTGGGAGAAATTCGAGACCATATGCCAATCTCGGAATCACCTTCAATCCGTAGAAATCCCTATAACCAGACATAGAACATTTCCTGAATTTCCTTTCAATCACTCTCATTTGCTTGTCTGCTTCAATAGCCTTTGTTTCTAAACAGTTTTTCATGAAACTTTGTGTCATGGTACTCGCAAAGGAGTAGCCCAGATACCTAAGAGCTTTCTGCGGACGAATCCCTGTTCCTTTAACAAACCACATTGGCTTCGAGCATTTCCTGTTAATTTGTCCTAGATTTATAACAACCGTTTTTAGAGGATTCATTTTCAGTTTCAATTCCCTTATAAATTTAGAAAATACATCAATAAGTCTTTGTAAATCAATTTTTGTTCGATCAAAGAGCAAGAAATCGTCCGCATAGCCAACCCATTTTATATTGATCAAACCCACCTTTGGAGATAACAGACCAGAGGATTCAAATACTTCTCTTGCTCCTGACACATAAAGATTAAATGAAATAGCCGCCAGGGCGCATCCCTGTTTGAGGCCATTCCTAGACCTTATTTCTCTCGACATCAATCCCTCATTATTAAGTCTAACCTTCAAAACTGTATCAGAGTAGAGATGTATAATCATTGCAAGTAGACCTTTTTCAATATTCAGTGCTGCAAGCCTTTGCCATAGTATTGATCTATCAACCATGTCGAAGGCTGCAGAAAGATCCATTGATGCAGCATACAATGGTAAGTTCCCTGGTTTCGATGCTTAACTTTGTAAGATGGAAACAAGGAGGCCAACCGCATCGGTCCCCAATCCTTTTCTAAACCCAAACTTCCGTATCTCAAGGATCTCATTCTCATCCATCCATCTTATCAAATTTTCCAGTACAATAGATGAGAAGATCTTGGTCTCAACATTAATCAATGATATAGGTCTATAGTTTATAGGACTCAGATGATTTCCTTTTTTTAAAATGAGAAGCACATACGAAATTGTCCATACATCTGTAATAGTCTGTGTCCTAATCACATCATTAAAGATAAAGCACAGTATCCTGGCCCACAAGAGTTCATTCTGTTTAAGCATGGCACAAGACAAGTTATTTGGACCAGGAGTAGCAGATGATTTCATCTTCGTTATGGTCCTCCTAATTTTTTCAACTGATACGTCTAGCACCCATTTTTTCATGCTCGTAAGTAGTTATTGTTTCATCATGGCCTGATGGCACATATAGATTTTCAAAATAATCACACCACACTTTTTCGCATATCGAATTGATATTCATTTGAACTTGGGAAACCTCAGTGTTATTGATAAGGGACCAATAATTCCTAAAATGTGTCTCTTTCATTGCCTTTAGCAGGGCCCCACCCTCATTCTGTGATTGGGAGGCACAATATTGAATCCTCCAATTCTTATATCGCTGCCGACTTATTCTACATGATTCATTATAAATTGAGACGGACAGATTTTGCCTTTTGATTACACGTAGTTCCTTATTCAACTGGGCTCTGTGTTGCTTAATTTCTAAGTCAAAAATGTGTTTATGTACGCTTTTCTGTAATGCTCTGCCTAAATTTGGTTTCACAAACCTAGACATAATTGTAGCTAATAATCCCCCAAAAGAATCAACTGAGTATGTTGCTTTTTTTGATTCCATAGATCTTTTCTCAAAATCATGCATCATGAGATTATTAAATTTGGCTGTCTTTGTAGGGTTCCATTTCACTCTGTTACCCCTAGTGTTCACTATGGTTTGGGCGCAGTGAGCATTCCCATTAGTATTCATTTTCGTCAAACTCAAGTTGATTGCTAACATGGCGTGATCACTAAAAGTATTGGGTTGCACAAGCATATTTTCATCTCCCTCAAGTAAATATTCATTAGAGAAAATTAAATCAATAATGGATGACTCACCACGCGCATTCCAAGTGGGTTTATCATTAAATACCAGTGTCAAACCCCAAAATCTAGCAAAAGTAAGCCAAACAGCACCTCTATATTGTTTATTACCAGTTATAGGACCATTGACTCGACCAGCCATCAATAGCCAATCAATCTCACGGTTTGAAAGGTTTCAATCGCCATTCAAGTCACCAGCCATTGTAATTAGACCACCAGAAATGGATATAACCCAATCCTCAATCATAGTGTTCAATTCATCTAGTCAGCACTGCTCCAATAAATATTAATCAACATTAAGTCCACGGGGCAGTCCACAGTTGTAATACGAAAGGTGGCGTCTATACTAGAAGTATTCAGATGTTTTTCGGACAGCATTTTAATGTCATGATTATTACGAAATGCAAGAGCTAGTCTTCCCTTGAGGTGCCCTCTGGGACCACAACTGGCAAAAAGAGATAAAATCACATACCCTTCCCATAACAACGGTCCACAAGCCCATGTTTCCTGTAACAGAACAAAATCAAAAACCTCTAGCATATTACACACTTTCTTGTTAGCCGCTAGGTGAGTATGTCCTCTTGAGTTTCATGTAACCAACTTAAAAGGGCGTCCTTCGCTAAAGTGGCTTACCCATATTCTTTAGTTGATCAATTGATTCCCTTAGTGACACAGCAAGCGTTCTCCATTCTTTCATTTCCTTTAGGGTCATTACTTCAGCTTGACCCTGTACAATGCCCTCTGTCCTATCGGATGTAACAATGTTTTGTGGTGAAAGATCTGTATAATTTAAAACCTCCTTATTACCTATGTAATTATAGGTATCAAATCCCCTCTTCTGGAGAGATCCGGCCTCTTTAAGGATAAGTGAACGAACTAAAGGTGATAAAATCACCAATCAAACAAAATCAAGCCAACATTGATGATTATAATCCACCAATTGTATGTCTGATGATGTTATCAGTGACAATTCTGCTATGTACTTGAAGAGGCTCAAAATATATGGTCTATTCAGGGTGGGAGTACCATTATCATCAAATACGTAATACAGGATCAAGCTTGGCTCATTGGGAAAATGTGGTTGTTGTAGATTATCATGGGGACCATTTTTAGGAATTCTATTCTGAGCCTTTCATTCATGCATACATGCAGTGCTATGCCCCACACCCTGAGTGTATTTGGTATTAAGCCGATTCATCCTTCAATCTCTGAGTCAGCATTTCCTGTCAAATACCCTCTGTTTCCTTGATAAACATTGATGTGCGTTCTTTCAGCAGGCTCACTATTAACAGTATCATCTAAAATTCTGCCATTCACCCATGAAAAATCATCCACAACAGGTGCTTTCTCATCTTTCTGTATCTGTATATCCTTTATAATGGTTCGCACAAAATCCTCTGTGGGATAATTACCTGATGGGGTTGATTTAGGTCCTTTTTCGGTGTTAGCACTGTAATTATTTCCAAATCCTCCATTACGAGGTTGGTCCTTGGAAGCTGAGGATATCTGAGAGCCATCTCTGCTTTCTGCTGCCCCCTCGTGCATCAGAGTGTTGCTGCTTTCTATTGCATTAGAACCTAATCCTTTGTTTATTTCTTGCGCCCCAGGTACTGTCTGAACTGACACTTTTACCTCATCATTATTCGTTACAGCAACAAAATCTGGTCCCAATTGGTTAGGACCTACATTACACTCCTCATTAATCCTTGGTGGGATTTTTATACAAAGAGGGGCAGCAGGATTCTTAAAAAGATCAAATATATGCATAATTCCCACTTCAAGATTTATTAAATTCGTATCAATTCAGTCGGTTACTATTTTGGTTTTTAAGGCATCTGCCAGATTGTTTCCAGCGTCACAATAACCAGGCCGAATTATCACATTATCATGATCGGCACCTGAAACCGGCGCAGGGGCCTCACTTGCACTCAAAGACGCTAACTTTTTAACGGGAGAGTCCGTTACCAAGATTGCATCACTTACAAGTTGATTTCCCTGCAGAGCAGCTCGCAAGTTACCATCCCTCAAGAACTTTCGAGAGGATAGATTCAATGCCTTTTGCGCTTGCGCTTGTTTACGCCTACTTTTTTCATTTGTTTTGGTTAATATTTATGTTAAACTGTTCGTCTACATTAATGGGATCATTGGCAACTGTCGGGAGCTGTATATCCAGTGTATTCGGTCCTCTGACCAGTGGGTCAGTTACTTCAATCACACTGTGGTCCCTCTCCTTCAGTTCTTTATCAAGCATTCCCTTAGCACATTGGGAATAGTTATTGATTGCTGATTTTTCGCATTAACGCCGTCCCCTATTATTGGAGGGAACATCTTTAGAATGTTTTTTGAGAACATCTCAGGCCAGGCAATTAATGCAAGAATAATTTCATTTAGAATTCTAGTCTGCGTTTTGACTTTGCTTAATAACTGTAAGTCACCATCACTCTTTCCCCTATCATTACATGTGCAAGTTTTAGTATTGGTTTCACCAGTTGCTGTCCCAAAATTAATGTGTATATTGGGATCAGAAATCTGTGTTTATGCGTTATCTCCCCAGACGCGAATATTGGGGGGGTGTCCATAAATGATAGGCCAAGATCTATACTTCTCACATTATTAGGACCAGGCAATCCCACAACCGGGCTATTCTTCGTTATCTGCCTCTTGTCTTCATTAAATAAGGATTGAGAACACCCTGTAGTCCTATGTTCTAACATTTCCTCACTTATTTGCTTGGATGAATTTTGGGCACATTCTAATAAATCCTCATCAGTGTCCGAGGATTCAGGAAGTGGGAGCGCAATAGCATGAGCAATGCTCATCCGTCATGTTTTAATCGAGATGGGTGGCATTGCACTTGCACGGTGGCCTTCTGCTGACTTTCTTTTCATGTTCAGGTGGTGCATGCACTAGATGTCAACATAAGGTGACACCCTTAATTTTTTTGAATTTTTAATTTTTTTACTGAGCCTTTCCCTTCACAAGAGCCTCTTGGTCAAGATCAGACACCCAATACAATATTGTCTATTTTTCCAGACACACACACAAACACACAAAGTTCATAAGCAAATTACTTAACTGCTCGTGCTTCACGCGTTGACCTCGGTCTCTGAAGTCAGACACCCAATTCGATACCCTCTATTATTTCAGACAAACACACAAACACACGAAATTTGCATGCAAATTGCTTAACTGCTCGTGCCCCAGGTGTTTACCTTGGTCCCTGAAACATGACACTGTTGAAACAGCGTCATACAGAATACCCAGAAACCTCTGATTCTAAAACAAACACATTGAGCAGTAACTTCACCTTCTTCTGTTTATATACACAAACACATGCGGTTCAATTACTGATTACACAAAGCATGCGCGCTATGGTCTTTTTCTTAATGTAAGACCGTCCAACCTTCATTTACTTTATGAATAAATATGGCAGTATTTTGAAAGAGAGAAATTCAAACCTATGTTAACCGACCGTATTTCTCCAATAATACCTGAATTCAAATTACTGTGCTCTGTTGGCAGAAGAACCTACCGCACGGAAACGGACCTGTCATAAAATACACATCCAGCACGTGAGGAAACTGGGGAGCTGCAGCTCCAAAATACACACTTCAGCGCGATGTTATCAAAGGGATGTTCCACATGGTAGTGGGCAGGCACACAGTGCGCGTCCGACAAGTGATGAGAGTGGGGAGCTACTAAGCTGTGCTGCGAGCAGCGAACAGCAAACAGGACAACTTGCAGGACAACTTGCTAGGAGTGCGCGCGCAGGAGCATGTGGGCCAGAGTCTTTAAAGGCTTTATGTGTTTGGGGGCGTGGCCTAACAAAAAAGTTCAAAAAAGAATGTATTAGTAAGTTATAAAACAAATAAGTTACAGTAAATATTTAATAGTCCATTCCAGTCCATTAGCAAAGGTATTTACCCACAATTAAAGTTCCAGGTAAACAAAGAGAAAGTGAATCCAAGTAAAGTTTCCTCACAGCCACAGCACAGCAAACAGGACAACTTGCAGCAGGAGCGCGCGGGCTGGAGTCTTTAAAGGATTTCTGTGTTTGGGGGCGTGGCCCAGGATTAAAGTTCCAGGTACACGAAGAGAAAGTGAATCCAAGTAAATTTCCTCACAGCCACAGCACAGCAAACAGGACAACTTGCAGGACCACTTGCTAGGAGTGCGTTAGTTAGTTTATTATATTTCTAAACAGGAGCATTCAGTACTTTTATACAGAAGTACTTCAAACTGTACTCCAGCCTGTGGGTATTTGGAAATGGGAAAAGTCAACCCGCATAATTCATAGAGAATAAGCCTGCCCTAGGATTTAACCAATCTGTAAATGGTTGCTCTCACATAATCCTACCAGGCATGTGGTCAGATTGCTCCTTCTTCAGTCTTCAGGCTCCAACTCCTGGGTATGTCACTGATCTGTTCTCAGCAGAAAATTATAGTTTTAAATCAGAACACGAATCTCTTTCCCAACATCTATGTTGCAAAGAATATAAGTATATCCACTAGCATAAACACTCAAAACTTACTAGGGTCGCTTCACCTCAACATAACCAAAACGCTTACCCTTGTCATAACTCAAAAACTGAAAAGAACAGACAAAGAAACAAAACAACTAACGTGCTATGATCAGGAATTTGGCTAAGCAACAAAGGGTAAAGAACAACCTGGAATGACAGTGGTAAAAATCAGGCCACAAATCAATAAACTGCATACACAATCTCCAAAAGAGGATAATGTCGAACTATAATGTGGACCAGTAGGTCACATTTCACAAACCAGAGCCATCCTACCTACCAAAAAACATAATTCAAGAAAAAGAAGTACAGGACTCGGCGCCATCAAGATAAATATGTATTTGTTCTTAAAGCTTAAAGCACGGTTATACATGAAGAATGGAGCCCTTGTGTGATAACATGTTTCGGCTCAGCTGAGCCTTTTTCAAATCCAGGCTACAAATAATTATCAATTGAAGCCCAAAATAATAGTGTATGCGATGATCATCACAACATTGAATATTTCCAAAGATCAAAAATCAAACAACCACACCCCATTTGTGTGCAATTCAAATTGCAATAACAAATTGCCAATGCATTATTTCATCATGCCACAGAAAATGTGCATCAATACATATTACAAAATAAATACCAAATTTAGACAGAAAAACAAGGATGGGCGAAAGGAAGGATTCAAGGGTATTTGAAAGAGACAAACATATATCATGTATATTATTACGTATGTAAAGTACATAAATGAACCGAACAAGAAAAAGAAAAAGGAAAAAAAAGATAATCAGAAAGTTAGTCTTGGTTGCTCCATTCATTATGGCTCTAGTCATATTCACGTTAATCACCCATTCCAGGGTTCAACAAACAAAAAACACTATGGTGTTCTTACCCAAAATCGAAAGTAACCAATTCTTAGCACTGTTGTGCCTGTAATAATAACGGGGTATTAGCCCCAGCCACAATCTGAAACAAAGTTGGGGTGAAAAAATGGGTATAACTTATAATGCCATAACCCAAAGTATACATCTTCAATACTAAATCAGTATGCTAATTATTCGTTGAGTGATAAAGTCCCATCTTGGTATGATGGTATAACAAACAGTGCTCATATTGCCATGAATGTGTAAATGCAAAGAAATAATGTATCCGAACTCTATCCAAACATTACATGTTCAGAACACACGTAATCCTCTGAATAATTAAATCGCACAGAATTATCCATTGTGTCCTAAATACCATTGCTGTATAATGGCGTGGTACGAAAGTATCGCGGTGCTCCACAAATTACAAAAAATAGTAATGGGGACACAACACGAAATCGTGTATTTTCCTGGTGCTCTCTCGAGCTCCCTATTGCACTGTTAATCAATGACTTTAAGAAACAGCAACTATATTCTTAATGCGCAGATGCGCAGTCCTGTTCTTACTTCTGTTCCTCCGTTCGATAATCACACGCATCGGCAAACAATACGAATGTCGACTCCGTGCGCCATTTTATATTATGTCATTGGCGTGTGCGGTTGCCATGACAGCGTATGCTCACGTCGCTGTGGCAACCCGCATTCAAAATCCATTGTACGCTTGCGTTCGCCATCGTTTCAGAGACGCCGCAGGCTAGCATTGATGCTGGATTCCCAGCCCGCCATTTTTAAATGGTCCCCAACACCGGGGAAGCATATAACTTCCACTATGTGGATACAGGGTAAATGTATAAATAATAGAGTGTGTTAGTCTAATCCCCACCAATAAATGGGTGGCTATGCAGTATAATTTCACATGAAGAGGTTCAATTAAACATGGCAAAAAACCCAATGTTAAATGATTGATATAAATTCATCGTTTCATACACTTGGTACTAATAAGACCAAATAAACATTTTTAGGAAGGGGTCTCCTTTTCGCATCCCATTGAATGCAACTTCAGACAGTGTAATGACACTAGTTTGGTCATTAAATAAACTTAGGACTACAAAAAATATACAAATATGGTTGAGAATCTAAATAAACCTAAATAAAGTCCCAGGGTTGCAGTGCGTTATCCCCTACAAGAAAGAAACCATCTCACTATCAGTATTAAGGCCTGTATTTGTCGAATTAAAGTAAGAAATAGCTTTTGCTTCAGCTTGTCGTAAAGCTTTAAGCCTATCCCCACCTCTCTTATTTAAGGTCACTTGTTGTAACCCAATAAATCTTATCTCTGATTTATGTTGCAATTGGTGTACCTTTTGCCAATGTTCCGCTAGTGGAATTGATGTGTCCTGGCTGCCAATTTTGGCTATGTGCTCCCGTATCCGAATTCTAAGCTGTCTCTTAGTGCTGCCTATGTACATTTTATTACAAACACAGATGATAACATACACCACAAAATTAGTTTAAAATTAAAACGGTGCGCATATTTACATTGCGGGCAAATGCCACATTTCCTGACTTTTAGAAGAGCCAGTACATTGAAATCCATTCTCAGTCCATCACTACTACCGGATATTGAACAAGAAAAACAAGGCACTTGGTTATACCAGAAAGAAGTGGGTTTCAGGAAATGTGGTATTTGCCCGCAATGTAAATATGCGCACAAACATGTGAAGGAATTCGAAGATAACAATGGGAAACATTGGACTATCAAACAGGGCATTAATTGTACAACTCATTTTGTGGTGTATGGTATCATCTGCGTTTGTAATAAAATGTACATAGGCAGCACTAAACATGTTATCACACACGGGCTCCATTCTTCATGTATAACTGTGCTTTAAGAACAAATACACATTTATCTTGATGGCGCCGAGTCCTGTACTTCTTTTTCTTGAATACTGTTTCAGGGCCGGTTAGGCTTTCTTTGCTGTCCAGTTACAGTGACCCGCGACATCCCGGTTCACATCTTTAATGACCAACAAATCAACAAAAATTCCCACTCGATATCTTTCTGTTTCATTAATCCAAGGGATTGGAAGGTGTCGCCCTGCAGAGCAACGGACTACAAAGCCACATTGTTGTCAATCATCTTACCAAAAAACATAGTCAACATCTTTCAAGAACTATGTCAGGGACTCAGGTAGGCAGAGACAAGGACAGGCTAGGCGCAGGGGTATTGTGGGTACTGTTGTGGGCACTGGTGGGGAGAGACAAACAAAGATGCAACCATACAAAAGGCTGCTTTGCCCCATGTGCAGGAGAAAGGGACTAAAGACTGCGTTTCCCAGCAGCCGGCGCCGAAGGACTACAATCCCCAGCATGCCTAGGGACGTTTTGGGCCAATCAGGGACCAGGAAGGGCGCGGCCGCCCCATCGCGCATGCGCAGAGCCCCGAGCACGGGGCTTGCGCTTGAGACTCCATGCCGACAAGACGTCTGGACCGGAGCTCCAGCAAAACTACACGCGAGGGGCCCAGCCCCACCCGAGCAGCAGCCCGGCCCCTCGCCCACACGAGATAAGTATTCTTCTTGCTAAGGGCCCAAGGGGATCGAGGGGGAGGTGCAGGGGGCGTCAGCTTGCAACCCCAGAGCCCCAGCACCGCTACGAAATGCGAAGTGGCTTAACTTCGGCGCTCGATCCGCCGGCGGCATTCTTTGGGAATAAATTAACCTGTGCACGGGTGATTTGTCATTTGGAGTGTTTCCGCCTCTTGGAGACCTTGGCAGACCCGTGAGGCGAAAACACAGCACCGGAGATCCTACCACAGTTTAAAGCACATATTGTTCACGAGGGTCTGCAGGAAGACCGTTTGTGCATTTTGTCACATTTGCAGGGGTCTGCAGGGGCATTTCAGAGTGTGTCAGTGTGAGTGAGGCTGCATGAGGCGAATGCAGACTATGACAGAGGGCATGTTTTAATGCTTGTTAATTTCTTTTAGCTTGGACCTTTTGAAAACAACCCTCCAGACGTGCCAAGGACGTGACTGCTCTTCATGGACAAGACACAGAAGACCAGAGCTAAATTGCATGCTAACTCCTGTACTGATCTGATGACTTAGGGATAGGCAGTGTAAGAATGTTCTTATGTGCAAATTGGTGCTTATGTACAAGTAGTTAGTAGGGCTGAGGACACCAGAACAAAAGTGCGCAGCAACCAATCTTTCCCTGCAAAGTACCCTATTCCCACCCATAACCTCTACCTCACCCTCAATCCAGTTTACCTAATTCCCCCCTACCTATCCAACCATCGAGACCCTAACCCTCCTTCAGTGCTCTGGTCCAGGAAGCCCGTGTAAGCTCTGACTTGCGGGCTCCACGACCAAAGTGGGGGTGGTTGGTACTACGTCGCTCCTGCGCCTTGGATTCTGGACTTCGTGACAAACTAACTGAGCTTGAGGACATACAAAATATTATATTTACATGCCAACAATGTGGCAAACTGCTCAGTCTTTCTCTTTAAAATACATGTTATTGGTCTTTAAATGGGAAGTTGAAGTGGGAGAATGGAAAAACAGGCTCCCGCCCTTCCCCTCTCGCGCCTGGCCTAAAGGATCACGGCCCAGACACCCGCCACGAGAAGAGTTTGCCCATCTACCAGACGACCAAATACCCTGGTACAGGAACATACGGATGTGTCCATCTGCCTGCCCAGCAGCCCGCCCTGCCCCTGCCGATACCTGCGGCACGGATCAACTAGACTAAAACCTACACGTCGTTAGAGATGCCATGACGACCTAGCCAACGGTCAGCACACCTGTGCCAATATACACACTGGACACTCCCGCACCAATCTACACGAAGAATATACTCAGTGCTATGACGTAGGCGACAGACATACTCACGGACGTGCATCTTTATTGTTTTCCACATAGGCTCTCAAAATGCAGAAACGCAAGACGCATCATGAACTCATCTAAAGAGCTTGCTTACGCTTCTCCTAAACCCAGGTGCCATAATGAGAAATATAACGAAGACACGATACTGGTCATAAGACAATATGATACTATAACCTAAAGCGCCTCTGCACCAAACGGTTCCACCTATACACCAGGCCTAAGTAGGCCGCAAGCAAGAGCTCCCATGGACGTTAAAAGAACAAGAGTCAGGTTGCTGATCCTGCAGAATGAGCCTGGCGAAAGCAGACAGCCAAGGTCGTAATGTTGCAAACCCACATTCCAAAAGCAACCATCAAGGGCACGATGTTGCAACCTCGCACGCCGCGCACCAACGTTAAAGTCACACCTGCAAATTAAACCAGGCACACAGTGGAAAAACAATATTAATTGTGCAGAATTCTGCCTCAAACACGGTCCCACCTCACGTGACCAAGCTGAATCTGACAGGATGCCAAGCCCAGGAGAAAGAAGGCTCCTGGATCCCTCGTTACAAGACACAGGCAGATACACGTAAAAGGCTCAATGGACATCTGCGACAGTGGGAGTAGTCGGCTTTCCAGCTCATGAATAAGTCCTCACATTGTCTGCACGTACTCATAGTGAAACATTGTTGCAAATGACAGGTACACCGAGAGCTGGGAACAGCGATGGTCCCAGGCTGGGAAGCTCGCGGGCGCATCAATCAGAACATGGGGCTCTTATCACTGACGCCATTAACATTAACCAATCATCAGGAGTCTTCATGTAACAATTCTCATGTATCTAATTGTAGGGACAACCCAGATATATCACCTGACTAACCCTTGTCCACTAATATTGTTCTCTATACATATGCTATACTAACCCTACTACTCGAGCAACCAATTAAGAGTGGCGATAGGTTTTTTGCTAACTTTCTAAGGTGACGCAAGTAGCGCGTCATACTAAGGTAAAAAGGGCCTGCGAGCCCCACGATTGTGTGTGTGTCAGGATGGACGCGTACGATCCTTGACCCATCCCTGCCGTTTTTATATAATAAACAGCAGAGTCACCTTGCTTCTTGTGTGTGTCTCATTCTCTATCTCTTCTGGGATATACGGGAGGAGTTGGGGCCTCCCTGCCCGGAGGTCTGCGGACGGCCCGACCGACCCCGGCAGAATTTCCCCCCCCGACAAGTTGGAGGCACTGCTGAGATCTGTTTAAGATCGGCATTTTTTATTTTTGCTTTTTCCTGGCACTCCGGTTGCGAGGAGGCCCGGCGGCGCGGCCCCCTTTGCCGTCGCCCCCTTCTGAGGACTACAGGACCATCGCAGAGCTGCGAGAAGACCGGACAGCGCAATCCGGATATTGGCCCTCGGGAGCCGGTTGAGAAGTATCCCGCCCACGGTTGGCGAGTGTCCAGACGTGGTCCAGACGAGGGGAGGTGGCGAGCCGCTTGGAGGGGTGCACGCAGTCGAGCGCCCCCGCATCAAGAGAACTTGGTGAGCATGCCACGCACAACAAGCAATGTGAAATTGTGAGGGAGGGGGGAGGAATTAAATACGGGAGGTGGGAGGTGTTACACAGGTGCGCGGCGAAGGTTTGACAATTTATTGTTGAAAATGGAATGAATGGTAGCAGAACAAGTGCGAGGGCAGTCGGCTATGTCACGCAAAGGGAGGGGGCGGAGCACGAAAACATCACGTGCGGCCGCTCGTAGAAACTGATTGGCCTAGGTCGCGACTACGTGTAAGGGTGTGTGTGTGTATCGTTTCCTACGATTTGGCATTTATTGATCAATGAGTAGATGAGGATCCCTATTGTTCGAGCAAGACACTCGATAGGTAGATGACGTTTCCCTGTAGGCGGTAGCTAGTTAGTTGCCCAATACGGAAGATAATTGGCTGGTTAAGCCCTCCTATCGAGGGGCGTATCACACGCGAGGCGACGCAGCGTGCGCAGTCCGATTATATTATTGATTTGATTACCTTGTTCCAGGAGTGACAGGAAGACAGCTGTAAGGGTAACGGGGGTAGATTGCAAGTGTATTTTGAACTTAAAGAATATATGAAGAACTTACCAGTAGCTCGAAGAGATCGGTGACGTCACCAGTAGGGCTTTCATCGGATATCTCCGTTTTGAGAGTGATGGGGAAGAGAAGTGTGGTAAGGAGTGGAAACGGAGATAAACGGTAAATGAGTTGATCGGGGAAAGGCGAAAGAGGGGAAGTGGCTGCGCACGGAGAACGCCGGCCACGGCAAGTGTAGAAGGGGGAGGAGCACATGAAATTAGGACGACTGTATAAGAACGTCATAAGGGGTGCGCAGCCGCAGGGGGCTACGTGCGCCTCGGCCGCAGCGGGCCGTAAGGGTGTCGTATAAAGAAAGTAAGACAGGAGAAAATGTACAAATGTAACATACTGTATTTTTTATAATTTTCCTTAGCGGACTATCGTAAGTCCCCAAACTTACGGGGCCAGGTAAAGATATAAGGCTGTATATTGTAAACTACTAGTGAGATAAACTGCTACCAGATAGGGGAAGGGTAGCAGGTGGAGTGCTACTATGTCATACGGGACAAGATCGGGAGGGTGGGGGAACACCCTCACTACCCCACTACAACACATATGCACAACACTGCCACCCCATAGGGAGAAATTGATTAAGTATAGCATAGAATGGACCCAGGGGACGGATAACAAAATGCTGACACCGTGGCCGCCTAATGGTAGCTTCGATCCATATGTCCAACATTCATTATTAAACCATCTGCACAATACATATAAAGGGAAGAAGTTGGCAAACCACGTGGAGGTGTTTAACTTATGGAGGATGTTCCAGGGGTCCCGACCAGGACCAAATGGAATGTTCACTATGGGGGAAATACCGGAAGACAAAGAGATTAAGGAGGAAGGAGAGGATGGGAAACAGGGGAGTGAGGACCAAAAGAACACGGGAAACAGAGGAGAGGGAGGAGAAAAGAATAATAAAACAGATGAAATAAAACAGGAACCGAGCAACGATATACCCCTAGCAAAGGGAGTGAAAACAGAGGGAAGGGGGTTGTACCCTTTAAGAGAATTAGGAGAAATAGAAAGAGGACAGTTAAGGGCGGCTGAGGGATACTCGAACCCGGCATACAGCCCTCCACCATATGTAGCTCATAGGAAAGTGCCAGCAGGGGAGGGGTGGACCGGAGAAGACCAGACTGTGGAAATAGGAAATGATGAGTGGGTAGCTGCACAGATATTATTAAAATGACGAGGTTCATTAACAGGAGACGAGAAGGAGGTAGTAAAGAAAACAGAGGAGGATAATGCCAGGGAGAGTGAAATGAGGGGGGAAGAGCTGTTAAGACAAAAGGAAGAAATTTTGGAGGAACGACTAACAAAATTAAGGGATGAGCAGAATGAATTGATCAAGCAGCTCGAGAGAGAAGAGAGAGAGAGAGCGAGGAAAAGGAAAGAAGGTAAGAACGAATTGGAAAAAATAAGGGAACGAACTGAGGAGCAAAGGAGAGAAGCTGAAAGGGTAAAAGCAGCAGCAGAAAGGGTATCAAGAGTAGTGCTGCGAGAAAAGAAAAGGGAAGAAGAAGAAAAAGAAAAAGAAATGGCAATGTGGAAGAGGAGGCTACTATCAGAAACAACTAAGAAATACGAAGAAGGGAGGGTGTTAGAGAGCATAGTAGAAAGAGAAAGGGTGAAATGGGAAAGGAAGAAAGAGGATGAAAGAATATTGGAACAGATGAGAAGTGAAGTGATGGAGGAATTAAAAAGGAAAAAGGAGGAAAATAGTAGGGAGATGGAGGAGAGAAATGAAGAAGAAAGAGAAGATAGGAGAAGGGAGAGTGGAGCATGGGGGATGTATGTAGAAACACAGAAGTAGCAACAACATCAGCACAAAGGAGAGCGGTTGATGAAGGAGGAAAAGGAGAACTGGACCTAATAGACCTACAAACAGTAACGATCAAGGGGAAAAAGACTGAGTGGGGGGTGCCGTTTATGACGAGCTTTTGTAGTGAGGAAGAAGAAGGAGTGGAACAGGAAGGAAGAAACAGTGAAAGGGAAAGCTTAGATAAACTATACATCACCCGGACCAACACAGACTCACCTTGGATCAGTAGGAGAAAGGAGGAGCTGGGGAGAAGTGAGGAGGGAGAGCAAGGAATAGCGGAAAGACAGGCACCATCCGCATCACGCCCTCCCCCATCGCACCCTACATGTTCAACCACCTCACGCTCGTTACGCAAAATAAAACTAGCGCCCTTCACAGACGAACTGACACGCTATGCATGTCGGCTTAGAGACCTCCCTAGTCGAAGGCAGGAAAGACGAATACACATGCCCACATTAAATACAGGAAATGATGGAAGAAGGGGAAAAGATGGAGAGGAAAGAGTTACGAGCAGGGGAAATATGGACGAAGTTGAAGATGTAGAAGAAAGAGAAGAGGAGGAAGGGTGTGAGGACTCGATATTATGGAACACAAAGGGTGAAACAAGACATAACTTAATGCCACTTTTGGAGAGAGGAGGGGTTAGACCACAGTATGTCCCTTGGAAGCATACTGATAAAGAAAATATAAAATGCAGGCTCCCATCATTAAGTGGAGGTGCGGGTAAATGGATATATGAAATGGAAAAACAGACCACAGGACAGAAACTGGCAGTAGGAGATGTAAAGGGCCTTTTAATATCAATATTAGGGGATAGAGCGGATGACATTTGGAAGAGAGCGGGATTCCATGGGGTAACAATAACAAACACATCGCATGATGGGGCACCATTCGCAAACTGCAGACATGCACTATGATAGGCACTGAGGGTACAGTACCCAGACACATCAGACATAGGAGCAATTACCTCCCGCAAGATGCGTGAGAACGAAGATCCTGTTGATTATATCCAGGAAATCCAAGAGAAGTGGCGCATGGAAACTAGAGAACAATGGGATAAAACACCAGCAATATTTTACCATATACTGGTACAAGGGCTCCCAGAAGAAGTTCAGAAACAACTAAAGAAAGTAGTGGGAATGGAAGCAAAACCATGGCCCGAAATACAACTGACTATAGTGCATCATTGCAGGACATGGCAAGGAAAAATGAAACAAAAGGAAGAGGGCAGGAAAACGGAAGAGGCTAAACTAGTACAGAAAAAGCTTACTAAATATACAATGGAAGGGGCACTAATAACTACACCTCCAACCATGACCCAAAGCCCCACACAAGTAGTGGCTGCACAAGATTCCTCCCAAATGCCACCTTCACCGGCTATAACACAATAGGCGCCGCCTATCCAACCATACACGACCAACATGTGGGGAGGACATACAATGGCAGGAGCTGGGTATTATAATTATAACAGGGGGAGAGGAGGAATTATGAGAGGGAGAGGATACGGATATAGCACCCAACAGCAGGTGGGAGGACTTAGAAATTCCTACCCCACAGGGCAACCAGTATACCAGGACAACACAGGGAGCTTTCCATGGCAGAGTAGGGAACCACTGGTGTGTTGGAGCTGTGGACTATTGGGGCACATGTCACGCACGTGTAGAGTCAGACCAGGAACATCATCATGGAGTGATCAGGGACAACCAAGGCCCTCACAGGAACAGCAGGGCCTACCACAACAGCAGACGTTGCAACAGGGAAATGAACAACAACAACAATTAACACAACAACAGCCACAAACGTATTCACTGCCACAACAACAGGTAGCGATGACACAACAACCCCAAGCACCACAAACACAACTGGGTAGGGTGACGGTTTTGGGACACAACCCTTATACCGGAAATGGCCAGTCGTTGTACCCTCAATAGGACAGCCCACAGACGGCCTTGGTGTGTCCCATCCTGTCAGTAACACCTAATAGTGCGGAGGAACCACGCATAGAGGTAACGATAGGTGACAAAAAATTATCATTCCTTGTTGACACCGGGGCGACCCGGTCTTGCATAAGGAAAGGTAAATTCAAGATGTCAGGCGAAGCCATGAACACCCAAGGATTCTCTGGGGCTAGAGGGTTGGTTCCCTTTACTGATAACATTCCCTTATCTATTGGAGATTATGATCTGTCAGTTCCACTTCTATATTATAGTGCCTCACCAGTAAATATACTGGGGAGAGACATAATGAACAGGTTGAATATGACGATCTCCTTTACTGAGGACGGCATAATTTTCTCTACTCCAGGGATTAACATGCTCACAGCACGACAGATTATGCAAGCATACTGCGGACAGACAGCGATTAGGGCGGAGCCAGTAGATGGCGAACTATTTCAGTATGGAACAGATATGGCAATTGCATGGATGCCAGGGATAGAAGGGAAAATATGGAGGAGGCCAGCAGCCTATCTGTTCAGACCAGAAACACCTGTTAATGAACCGGAAGGAACAGTGGTTCATATTGCAACAGCTGATTACATTGCTGTACATGCCCAAGACAGAGAAGGAAGAGCATGGAGGGCCGTGATAGCATTAGCAGAAGGATGTAGGCTCACCCAGGTGTCAGATGAGGAGTTGTTCTCAGATGAAAAGGAGGAAGGTGAAATGGTGTTTATGATGAGTGTGGAAATATGGCTAAGAGTGGCTTACAAACAAGTAGCACAGAAAATTGCAATGGCACTTGAGGCACCCGCATGCACCCCAGTCCCCTTCTTTAAAGAGGATATGTCAAAAGTACCCAAATCATTGTGGACTACTGGCCCCT
Source organism: Ambystoma mexicanum (assembly GCF_040938575.1). NCBI lineage: Eukaryota > Metazoa > Chordata > Amphibia > Caudata > Ambystomatidae > Ambystoma > Ambystoma mexicanum. Next base: position 1,179,652,672 of record NC_090925.1, read on the forward strand.
ATGACGTGGGGTGCATAAAAGGTATAGGGGGAGTAAGAATAAAATTGAAAAAAGGTGTAATACTCCCCAGAGTAAAACAGTACCCGCTATCAAAAGAGGCAGATGAGGGCATATATGAAACCATAACGGCCCTTATAAATAATGGTATATTGGTCCCCTCAGAATCACCATGTAACACAGCTGTGTACCCAGTGCGCAAGGCTAAAGGGGGGTCTTGGCGCTTCATGCAGGATCTCAGGCCCTTGAACAACATAGTAGAAGCGGAATATCCCGTAGCAGCAAACCCGGCCACAATATTGTGTGGCATTCCAGCAGAAGCATCACGATTTACGGTGATCGACCTTAAAAATGCTTTTTTCTGAATACCACTACACCCAGACTCACAGGATCTGACGAGCTTCACTTACAGAAACACAAAGTGGAAGCACACCAGATTGCCACAAGGGTATTGCGAATCACCCTCAATTTTCAATAGAGTCATACAGATGGATTTGGGTAACATTGAAGTGGAAAGCACAGTGTTGCAGTATGTGGATGTCATGATCTCTACTTCCAAAAGGTCAGGGTTTTCCCAACTCCCTTGGAAGCAGATCCATAACCCAGGTTCCGAGTGCCAACCAGTCCCAATTGGGACCTTTTGGACCCAGTCCTGGCGCCAGTGGCACCAGGCTCATAAACATGCCCAGTCCCAGCGCTGGCAGCGCCGGGCTCATAATGCTTGGGTGGACTTACCTGCAGCAGACCATGCTGCTTACTTGCCTGCCAGTTGAGCCTCTGATCCTCTTCTATTTGGAACTACTTTTCCTGTTGGGTGGGGCAGGAGCCACTCCCTAGGTTCAGAACACTGGAACTCTTCTGGAAAGCAGGAACTCTTTTCTTACCTAGGCGTGGCTGCGGAAGGAGACACCTAAGCACTACAGGAGGCTATTTAAACCACACCCGATGGATGAATCTTGCTTTGCGTTATTCTGCATCCTCTGCAGCAGAACGCTCATCGTGTCTTCTGCATCTGATCCTGGTCCTAAGGAAAAAGTCTTACCATCCTGAATCCAGTCTTCAGCAACACCTATAAAGACAAGAAAGAACAGGTTAGCATTACGGTCGTCAGTGACAGCGCTTCACTTACCTGGTCCATCGGCTGTCACCAACGCCTCGCGCTGCATTCCGGCATCTGAAAGACAAAGGCTTACCTACTCTTCGTGCGCTCCGGAGGTCTTCGCACTGCATTCCGGCATCTGAAAGACAAAAGCTTACCAACTCTTTGCACGCTCCGGAGGCCTTCGGCGCTGCATCCCGCATCTGAAAGACAAAACAAGGTGCGTTTAAAGACATTGGGGAACTTTAATACTCACGTGCCATTACTCCTTTCCACATCTAACCCAGTGGGTATTCCAGCACCCTGCAGCCGCTCCGAACTTTTACCTGCAAAATAAAAAGACAGTTAGAGCGCATCGTGAAGCAGGCAACAAGCGCTTACTTACGTGCTTCCAGGCGCTTCTATTCATCACACGGGCTCCATCTTCAACTCACTTCAGCCCGTCATCCGCCATCGCCGGAACCCTGCAAAACAAGAGACATCATTACTAAAGACTTTTAAAGACATTAGAATTACTCGAAACTTACCGTTCGTGCAGTAAACGACGGACAGCAGTCCTCTGAAGTCAAGAGGCCTGCTCCCCTTATCCAGTGAAGAAACTGGTTACAGCACCCTGCCCCGAGGCAGATGGAGAGCACGGCGTTCACTTACCTAAGACATCTTACCCTTCGAGTCAGACATACAGTGCAGAGAGGTCCAGCCCAAAGAACCAGCCGTGTGTTACACATCACCTTTGAAGATACGGTATACGCCCAGTCAAGACCGGCGCCTCTACGGGAATCAGGTGAGCGTTACAGAACGCAAAGCCTACCGCAAAACTCCCGTCCAGGCGCTATGGAAACCTCGGATACCGACCAGCTAGCCCAGTTACTTGGGGAACTAAGGGCAGAAGTGCATGCAGCCCGTCAGGAAACGAACGCTCTAAGAAGGGAACTGATTATTTCCAAGGAGCAAACAGATGATCTCGCTAGACAATTGCTACAGTCACAAGCCGGACAGACCCCGTTACCCGCATCTGGGGGGAAATCTTCCTTCTACATCCTCTATGAATCCAGTGCAGATCAACCTACCTGGGAATGTACCTCTGGCTCCGCCCGAACGATTTTCTGGTGACCCAAAGAGGTTTGCAGTATTTATCAATCAGTGCCGGTTGCATTTCTTATGCCGGCCAGCAGCCTTTCCAACTGATCAAGCTAAAGTAGCTTTCGTGCTTTCGTACCTTAGTGGCAATGCGGCAGACTGGTCGATCCCTCTAGTAAATCAAGATGATCCGGTCCTCCATGATTTTCAAGCTTTTCAGCTCAGTATGGAAAAACTGTTCGCAAGACATTCACAGGGGCAGGCCTTGGACAATGAGCTTCTTTCGTTGCGACAAGGTAATCAAGACCTTTTGGCTTATATTGCGTCTTTCAACAGACTGATAGTGGAAACTCAATGGCCTGAGGACAAAAGGATTACGCTGTTTTATAGAGGTCTACGTGGAGAGCTCAAAGATGTGTTAGCCCAAGTAGTGAATCCCCCACAAGATTGTTCGGACTATATAGACTTAGTCGTTCAAATAGATCACAGACTGCAGAACAGGAAGGCCGATCGTTCCAAGTTTGATGCTCGAGTATTTTCCAAACCGCCAACTCCTTCCAAAGGAGTAGACTCCGGGGAACCCATGCAAATAGGGGGCCTGAAAGGTCCTCTAACACAAAAGGAGCGGGAAAGGAGAAAACAGTTGCAATTATGCCTCTATTGCGGAAACTCAGGGCACTTTCTTCGAGACTGTCCGGTGAAACCTGCCAAGAAGGCAGTAGGAGCTGCAGTTACCAAAGTTACAAACTCTGAGCAGGGAAACGACCTTGCCCGACAAGAATAGAGGTCCTCTTGCCGAGCGTGAAAACCAGTTCCGTGACCTCGCATTTCGTGATACCTATGGTCCTCATTAGCCCTGATAATCCGGATCGATTACATGCAATTGAAGCTTACGTCGACAGCGGTGCCATCGGCAATTATGTGGATCATGAAATGGTTTTGAGGATGAATCTAACTCTTTGTCCCAAGGCTGTAAAGGACGTCATTACTACGGTGGATGGAACGGAGATAGCCTCCGGACCAGTAACGCATACCACTCAAGAAGTGACGCTAGTAAGTCAAGATGGACACCATGAGAAGATCGTGTTCGATGTGATCAAGGCTCCTCAGTTTCAGATTATTCTAGGAATACCTTGGTTAGAGAAACACAATCCTCTGATCGATTGGCGAGCAAGAACGGTCCAGTTTCCAGAATGTGTCTCTACTTGTCACCCTCCACCTGGTGTTGCACTGGCAGCAATTTCTTCAGAGACTCCCCAGTTACCTACCGAATACCTAGAATACCAAGATGTTTTCCGGAAGGATCAGGCTAACTCTCTACCTCCTCATAGGTCTTATGACTGCCAGATAGACCTGATACCTGGATCTACTCCTCCTTGTAGTAGAATTTATGCCCTCACCGAGCCTGAGAACCTTCACCTTCGACAATACCTGGATCAATACCTGGCAAATGGGTTTATTCGTCCTTCCAAGTCCCCTGCTTCTTCAGCTTTGTTCTTCGTTCCAAAAGGAAGGAGACCTTAGAACTTGTATAGATTATCGCTCCCTGAACCAGATCACCGTCAAGAATAGATATCCGTTACCTTTGATCCCTGAACTCCTGGACTAAGTCAGAAAAGCATGCATATATACAAAGCTGGATCTTAGAGGAGCCTACCACTTGGTACGAGTAAAAGAGGGTGATGAATGGAAGACGGCCTTCCGCACCAAATATGGGCTATTTGAATATCAGGTCATGCCCTTCGGACTTTGCAATGCCCCGGCCGCCTTTCAATATTTTATGAACGATGTCCTCAGAGAGCTCATAGATGTGTGTGTTGTTGTTTACATTGACGACATCCTCGTTTATTCTTCATCAGAATCTGAACATCGGAAACACGTGAAAATGGTCCTCGAAAGATTGCGTCAACACAAACTTTTCGCTAAGTTGGAAAAATGTGTTTTCAACGTGACTGAAGTTGAATTCTTGGGATTCATATTATGACCTAGCGGAGTGCGTATGGATTCAAAGAAGGTCGATGCAGTTCTCAAATGGCCATCACCATCCTCCGTAAAAGGTGTGCAAAGCATGTTAGGCTTCGCTAACTTTTACCGCAGGTTTATCCCCGAATTTTCTCAAATAGTCCAGCCCATCACTGCCTTGTTAAAGAAAAACAAACGTTTTGAATGGTCTACCGCGGCGGAACAATCTTTCCAGGATTTGAAGACTAAATTTATCTCTGCACCAATCTTAAAACACCCTCGCCCCGAACTCCCCTACATCATGGAAACTGATGCTTCAAGCCTTGCCATGGGGGCAGTTCTATCACAAAAGGACCCGGTAACCAATCAGTTGCATCCCGTGGCATTTTGGTCCCGCAAATTCTCGCCTCCTGAAATCAATTACACGATTACTGACAAGGAACTTCTGGCTATCAAGTCTGCCTTTAAGGCTTGGCGGCATTATCTGCTGGGGGCACGACACACCGTTACTGTGATTACGGATCACCAAAACCTGCAATATTTGAAAACCGCAAAAGCCCAATCCTCTACACAACTCCGTTGGGCATTATTCTTTGCCGAGTTTGACTTCATAATTACCTATCGACCTGGTACAAAAAACGGTAAAGCTGATGCCCTTTCTCGGATGGGAGTGGAAGAACACTTGATCAACCCTAAACCTGTACCAATCATTCCCGAACAAAAAATTCTGGGTGTAATCGCCACACAATCCATAGAGGAAGTTAAGGATAAAGCCAGGCAACTTGTAACTCCAGCAGACATACAGAATTGGCATCTGCAGGGAAAGGACTTTGCAGTAAAGGACAACTTATTGTATTTCCAAGAACGATTATACCTGCCCAGCACAGATTTACAGAAAAAAGTAATCTCTTGTTATCACGATTCTTTAATGGAAGGACATCCCGGTGTTAAGACGGATTTCTGAACTCTGTCCTGGTGGCGCAGAAGTTCAGAAGGCCAACCTAATTACTTGGAACAGGGTAACCTCTGGACAAGCCAGACCAATCAAGGTAGCAATCGCGGCGGTCAAGACTAGGTCTCAAGAGGGGTGAGGGTGACTGAAAGCCCGCAATGAGCACACAAAGCAAGAGCGCTTACAAACTACTCCAAACAGTTGTTATATCAAAAATAGATACACATTTATTTTAAGGCCTTTAAAATACTGACCGTAGCGAGAAAATCACAATATCACAATATTAAACCAACACATACCATATCAACACAATATATATACAAATAAACAGTCACAAGCGTTTAAAGCACGAAATATGTAGTCCACCTGAAAGGAAAGGAAAACAGGCAGTGCGATAACGCTTTAGACTCAGTTCGCCTTTAGAGGCACCTAACTAGATGGAAGTCCGAGCCCTGCGAAGAGTGGAGCCTTGTGCTCAAAGTACCTGCCACGCCGGTGCCAACGGGCAAAAGGGGAAGCTCTTCGGAGGAAGTCAGGCAGTTCGGGTTAGTGCACAGCAGAAGGAGAACAGGTTCCGCAACTCAAGCGCAGCCTCCACAGCGGGCAGAAGCAGAGCGCGAGTACGGCCAAAAGGGTGCTGTTTTTACACAGCAGGGAAAAGCAATGGGATACTGCAGGAGGGCGACCAGATCCTAGCTAAACTACTCACCGGTCCCCGAAGCAAGCAGACCCAGGCTTCTCCACGTTAGTTTCAGCAGCTGGCAGGTTCAGAAGAGCAGGGAACGCCTCGTAGTCGTGTAGAGCAAAAAGACGTCCCAATCGACGAAACCAGCACAGTTTTGTTGCCGCAGCAGGACAACGGAGCGGCCGTGTGTATTCAAGCCAAATGTACACTCCTCCCTTCAGACTTGGGAACGCCAAGTGTACGAAGCGTGGGAGGGTGACAAGGACTCGAAATACAACACAACCTGGCGGCAGTTACAGAGCAGGACTCCCTTGTAAACTGGTCAGTCAACTGGATGGCCCAGAGACACTTCCGAAGGCTTACTTGGCAGGAGAGGATGAAGTCGCCGGGAATAGCTGTTCCTGCTATTCCAAAGGTCGAAGCACCAGTACAGGCCTTCTGGTTCGATCCAAGGAGGAAAGGGTTTCACAGGACGACAGCAGTGCAAAGGAGGATTCCTTCAGCGGGTCACCAGCGATTCCTCGGTCCAGCCTCTTGGTTGCAGGATACTTGGCTCCTGTATTCCTTCGTTCGTGAGAACTCAGGAGATCGACATGGTAGTGGTGTTTCCAGCTCCCTCTTATCCACAGTTCCCTTCGCGCCAAAACGGAGGGGAGCCAATGGGAGATCCGCACATCAACACACATATCATACGTGGACCAATCACGGACCACGGTGGTCCCAGGCATTCACACCACCCCCGACTCTCTGGCACCCAGGATGTGTATTGGGACCAGACATCCCAACCCACACCCTGGAGGCACACCGACATGTAGAAGCCCGCGAAAGCAACCACGTTTCGCGGGAAAGTACATGCCCAAATAAGGAAGGCCCCGGGTCGCCCGACCTGGGGAAGGTGAAGGGAGCAAGACGGTCAGTGGACAGGACAAAGGAGCCTCGTGGTCTGGCCATTTTGGGAGCCAGGCCACCATTTTGGGTTCAGTGCGAAAAACGTGCTCAGAACGCCAAAAGGAGCTCAAAATAAACAAAACGATCGCTGCCACCATTCCAGTCCCTGAATGACTTGCACCGATCAAATACCATCCTAAAAGAGTATCTAGGGCCTGTAGAAGGCTAGAGACCCAAGGGAGCTGTAACTTAGCTTACAGTGCCCTCTTGTGTCATGTTGCACTAAAGCCGCAACATGATAAAAGAAACTACGGGAAACAGCGTTCCCCGGTACTGACTGTCTTAAGGGCATGTCAGTTTCCCCGTAAGAAAGGAGCGAAAGCCCAGAGAAGTGCGGCAGAAGGCTGTACTTCTCTGGCAAAGTCAAGAACAAGGTTAAAAACAATAGCAAAAAGTTTAGGGGGTTGCCACATGGAAGGAAAATTACCTACAATTACGAAATCTTTCCTAACACTCGCCCCTCCCAGACTATGGACAGGGGGAACTAATCCACCCCTGGATGAGTCTCTTGTTCAGGTCGGTTAAACATTCTGGACAACCCATCAGCATTGCTATGTTGGACACCTGGCCTATGCTCAATAGTGAAGTTGAAGCCTTGTAGACTTATGGACCACCTAAGCAACTTTGGATTCTCCCCCTTCATGTTCATTAGCCACTTTAACGGCTTATGGTCAGTCTGCACAGTGAACTGGGTCCCATAGAGGTAGGGCCTCAGCTTCCTTAGGGCCCACACAACAGAGAAACATTCTTTCTCTACCATGGACCATCTGAGCTCTCTGTCCTTATGCTGGCGACTAATAAAACCGATAGGGTGTTCCTTACCCTTCTCATCTACTTGTGATAGTACAGCTCCTATCCCAGTGTCAGAGGCGTCCGTCTGCACGATAAAAGGTCTTTGATAATCAGGGGCCCTGAGCACAGGGGCCTGGCACAAGGAGTCTTTTAAGCCATTGAAGGCCTTCTCACACTCATCGGTCCAAGTTACCTTCTTGGGTTTCTTCGGAGTTGTGAGGGCAGTCAGAGGAGCAGCTATGGTGCCATAGTCTGCCACAAAATTGCGGTAATACCCCGTGAGTCCTAAAAAGGCTCTCACTTGGGTTTGCGTAGTGGGGGTAGGCCAGTTTTGTACTGCTTGTACCTGACTGAGTAGAGGCTGTCTCCTCCCTCCACCTACTTCATGTCCAAGGTAAACCACTGAGCCTTGTCCATTTTGGTGAGGGGCCACTCGGGCACCCTCAAAAGAGCTATCTGAAGGACTGCTTTTGAACAGGTCGGGGAGAGGTTCAGACTCCTCTTCCTCAACGTCTGAAGCCAATAGCAGTGCTGCGATTTCGCCGCTTGGGACGAAAGCCTTCAGCCTATTCACGTGAAACACTTTTGGAGCCTGTCCAGGCCTTCCAAGGTCCACTGAATAGTTAACCTCACCCAGGGGCTCCACCACTGGGCAAGGACCTGACCATTTATCCTGTAAAGCTCGAGGCCTTATGAGATTCATGATCAGGACTTGCTGACCAAGTGTAAAGTTGATGAGGGAAGCTTTCTGGTCGTACCAATGTTTCACCAGCGCTTGCCCTGCCTTCAATTTATCACTAGTCAAGCCCATCAGAAGTACCATCCGTTTTCTGAGCCCTAGCACATAATCAACTACATTGGTAGTAACAGGGGGAGTGGGCATCTCCCATCCCTCCTTGACGATGGCTAAGGGTCCCCGTACGGGATGACCGAACAGAAGTTCGAAGGGGCTGAAGCCAACACCCTCCTGTGGTACCTCTCGGTAGGCAAACAGTAAGCATGAAACAAGAAGATCCCATTTTCTTCTCTGAGGCTCCTCCAGAGCCCCAATCATGCTCTTTAACGTCCTGTTAAAACGCCCCCCCAGACCATTGGTCTGGGGGTGGTAGGCAGAAGAGAACCTGTAGGTGACCCTACATTCTATCCACATAGCCTGCCTATACTTCGACATAAAGTTGCTGCCATCATCCGGCACAACTTCTTTAGGGAAGCCAACCCTAGTAAACATGCCGAGTAAAGCTTCTGCAACTGGCTTGGCAGTTACAGTTGTAAATGGGACGGCCTCAGGATACCTGGTTGCATGGTCGACCAGCACCAGGATAAACCTATTGCCTGAGGATGTTTGCGGGTCAAGGGGACCAACCATGTCGATCCCTACCCTTTCAAATGGTACCCCCACAACTGGGAGCGGTACCAACGGAGCTTGGATTGTCGCGCCAACCTTACCAGACAACTGGCAGGCGGCACAACTCCTGCAGTGACTTTCTACTTGCTCCCCCATCTTGGGCCAGTAGAAGTGCATGGATAACCGTTGCTTGGTCTTCCTCATACCGAGGTGACCAGCAAGGGGAACTTCATGCGCCAACTGCAGGAGGAAGGGCCTAACAGCAAGGGGAACCACCAACCTCCTATGGTCTCCTTCTGTAGACTCTGTGGGCTCACTATACAGGAGTCCACCTTCCTGGTAAATCCTATGCATCCCAGGAGGTTCACCCTCAAGCTGGGAGCAGGCCTGTCTCCTTAGGCCTTCCAGAGATGGGCACTCACGTTGGCCTTTACTGAATTCGTCCCTATCAGGACCTCCTTCAACTAACAAGTCTTTTAGTTCAGGATGATCGTTGGGGTCGAATACTTCAGGCATCGCCACCTCCTCGTCAGGCCCGGGCGATAGACCAATTTCCTCCACCGCAGTGGTAGGCGAGCTCGGGGGAATATTCTCTTTCCCTCGTCTTGACTTGTAGACTCCTTTCGCCTTGGGTTTCCCCTTTGGCTGGGGTGGCGTATTGGACTTGGCCAATGCTGCCCGTGGTTGAGACCGTGTGTAGGGTCTTTCGGCAGTGTCTCCTACGAGCCCTAAAGCTCTGAGATCATTACCCAACAAGACCTTTCCCGGGACGTTTCTCTGAATGCTCACTGGAATCCTGACTGCTGTACCATTTAAAGTAAGATTTACAGGGATCACGGGAAACATACGGAGGGGGCCGTCAGCCAACTTAGTGGGCATCAGAGTAGCTCTGGCAACTTCCTCTGAGTCTACCAAGGTAGAATCCACTACAGTGCGACTGCACCCACTATCCCTAAGAGCTGGAGTATCCACTCAATTGATCAGCACACTGTCTTTAAAGTAGTGCTTGGTATTATCCGGAATCCTAGCATAAGCCTCTGTGACTTTAGGCTCCCAGGAACCCAGGGACACTAAAACTATCTCAGCCTCTATTCCGCTGGGAAATGAGTCTGAGGAGAAGGATGCTCCTGTAATCTCTTCTTTCTCGTAGGAGGAGAAGGCCAGATTAGCGGAGTGGACCCCCAAAGGTCTAACCTTACACCGGGGATCCCCCTTCACATGGTCAGTTGCTCCACAAGAAAAACAAGCCCCAGTGGGTCTGTTTACGTAGGGAGGCTTATTGTAACCAGAGTTCTGTTTCGGAGGCTGACCTCCACTACCCTGTGAGTTCTCTTGTGTCTTACCCTTGTTTTTCTTTTTGTGGCCCTTATGGGAAGAAGATTTAGCAGATTCCCCACCCTCCATATCTTTGGACTTTTTCCCTTCCTCCTGCTTACCAGGATGAGTTTTGTCCTTATGGGACACTCGATGTGACACCCATAAGTCTGCTGCAATGGCCAGCTTCTTAGGATCTATCTCCTTCGAATCGGCCAAATGCTGCTTAAGCTCCGGGGAAGAAGACGCAAAAATATGTTCCAGCATGACAAGATTTATCATGCCTTCGAAGGTAGAAACCTTATAACCTTCGACCCAGCCAGTTAAGTTTTTCAAAGATTCAGCGACATAAGATACCCAAGTACCACCTTCCTTTTTCTTATACTCTCGAAAACGCTTTAAATATTGGGCCGGAGTCTTCCCAAACTTTAAAATGAGAGTTTGCTTTAACATTGCGAAATCAGCCCGCTCAGCCTTCGACATTTCCATAATGGCACTGCAGCCAGAATGGGGCAGTCTACTGAGCAACCACGCAATCTTATCAGCATTGTCAACTTCTTGAACCTCGCATGCATACTCAAACGCATTCAGCTAGTCCATAATGTCATTCCTTTCTTCATACACACTGAGCAGATCTTTCGGAAACCGTGGATGAGAGGGAGCCCCAGACCCATGTATATGACCCTTGGATCCATTTGCAACCTGAAGCTTGGCCAGTTCCAACTGGTGATCCCTGTCTTTCTGTTTTTCTGCCTGTTCGATTTTTAGTTTGGCTATGCTGAATTCAAGCTCCTGCTGCCTAAACCGCAGCTCTTGCTTCTTGAATTCAAGCATAGCCTCCCCATCAACACTGGCAGAGGAAACATTAGACATCACATCCTCCCTGTCCTCGTGGGCGCGATGGATCAGTGCAGCGGCAGAACCGTCGGTTCTACCAGTGAGAGCAGCCCCACCACCTTCTGCACTGTCCTCGGAAGTTATAGCGTCAAGCTGCGCTTCCTGCCACGCCACGATTCTCTGGATCATTTCCAATTTAGTGCCTTGAGAGGAAACACCTCTCTCCGCACACATCTTCTTCAATGTTTCTGATTTGGAAGCATTTAAAGTTAACAAGGTATTTGTTTCCATACTGTTTGATAGGACTATGGCCTTTTTAAAGTTATATTACAACAATTCACTATGTGTACAGTTTGGAATAACCTGAAATGCCTTAGTTCGAGCGCAACACTGGATACCTTCAGTCGTATCCCACCGCTGTACACCAATTTGTTAAGACGGATTTCTGAACTCTGTCCTGGTGGCGCAGAAGTTCAGAAGGCCAACCTAATTACTTGGAACAGGGTAACCTCTGGACAAGCCAGACCAATCAAGGTAGCGATCGCGGCGGTCAAGACTAGGTCTCAAGAGGGGTGAGGGTGACTGAAAGCCCGCAATGAGCACACAAAGCAAGAGCGCTTACAAACTACTCCAAACAGTTGTTATATCTAAAATAGATACACATTTATTTTAAGGCCTTTAAAATACTGACCGTAGCGAGAAAATCACAATATCACAATATTAAACCAACACATACCATATCAACACAATATATATACAAATAAACAGTCACAAGCGTTTAAAGCACGAAATATGTAGTCCACCTGAAAGGAAAGGAAAACAGGCAGTGCGATAACGCTTTAGACTCAGTTCGCCTTTAGAGGCACCTAACTAGATGGAAGTCCGAGCCCTGCGAAGAGTGGAGCCTTGTGCTCAAAGTACCTGCCACGCCGGTGCCAACGGGCAAAAGGGGAAGCTCTTCGGAGGAAGTCAGGCAGTTCGGGTTAGTGCACAGCAGAAGGAGATCAGGTTCCGCAACTCAAGCGCAGCCTCCACAGCGGGCAGAAGCAGAGCGCGAGTACGGCCAAAAGGGTGCTGTTTTTACACAGCAGGGAAAAGCAATGGGATACTGCAGGAGGGCGACCAGATCCTAGCTAAACTACTCACCGGTCCCCGAAGCAAGCAGACCCAGGCTTCTCCACGTTAGTTTCAGCAGCTGGCAGGTTCAGAAGAGCAGGGAACGCCTCGTAGTCGTGTAGAGCAAAAAGACGTCCCAATCGACGAAACCAGCACAGTTTTGTTGCCGCAGCAGGACAACGGAGCGGCCGTGTGTATTCAAGCCAAATGTACACTCCTCCCTTCAGACTTGGGAACGCCAAGTGTACGAAGCGTGGGAGGGTGACAAGGACTCGAAATACAACACAACCTGGCGGCAGTTACAGAGCAGGACTCCCTTGTAAGCTGGTCAGTCAACTGGATGGCCCAGAGACACTTCCGAAGGCTTACTTTGCAGGAGAGGATGAAGTCGCCGGGAATAGCTGTTCCTGCTATTCCAAAGGTCGAAGCACCAGTACAGGCCTTCTGGTTCGATCCAAGGAGGAAAGGGTTTCACAGGACGACAGCAGTGCAAAGGAGGATTCCTTCAGCGGGTCACCAGCGATTCCTCGGTCCAGCCTCTTGGTTGCAGGATACTTGGCTCCTGTATTCCTTCGTTCGTGAGAACTCAGGAGATCGACATGGTAGTGGTGTTTCCAGCTCCCTCTTATCCACGGTTCCCTTCGCGCCAAAACGGAGGGGAGCCAATGGGAGATCCGCACATCAACACACATACCATACGTGGACCAATCACGGACCACGGTGGTCCCAGGCATTCACACCACCCCAGACTCTCTGGCACCCAGGATGTGTATTGGGACCAGACATCCCAACCCACACCCTGGAGGCACACCGACATGTAGAAGCCCGCGAAAGCAACCACGTTTCGCGGGAAAGTACATGCCCAAATAAGGAAGGCCCCGGGTCGCCCGACCTGGGGAAGGTGAAGGGAGCAAGACGGTCAGTGGACAGGACAAAGGAGCCTCGTGGTCTGGCCATTTTGGGAGCCAGGCCACCATTTTGGGTTCAGTGCGGAAAACGTGCTCAGAACGCCAAAAGGAGCTCAAAATAAACAAAACGATCGCTGCCACCATTCCAGTCCCTGAATGACTTGCACCGATCAAATACCATCCTAAAAGAGTATCTAGGGCCTGTAGAAGGCTAGAGACCCAAGAGAGCTGTAACTTAGCTTACAGTGCCCTCTTATGTCATGTTGCACTAAAGCTGCAACATGATAAAAGAAACTACGGGAAACAGCGTTCCCCGGTACTGACTGTCTTAAGGGCATGTCAGTTTCCCCGTAAGAAAGGAGCGAAAGCCCAGAGAAGTGCGGCAGAAGGCTGTACTTCTCTGGCAAAGTCAAGAACAAGGTTAAAAACAATAGCAAAAAGTTTAGGGGGTTGCCACATGGAAGGAAAATTACCTACAATTACGAAATCTTTCCTAACACCCGGTATGGCCAAGACCTCAGAAAAGATCAAGCGCTACTTCTGGTGGTCGTCTTGGAAAAAAGATATCAGAGACTTTATAATGTCCTGTGGAGTATGCGCCCAAAACAAGAGTCAAAAGGAAAGACCAGCAGGCCTCTTACACCCTATTGACATCCCACCTCGCCCTTGGCATACGCTTTCTATGGACTTCATCACCGATCTACCTCCATGCTCCGGATACAATACGATTGTATTAATCGTGGACTTATTCTCCAAGATGGCGCATTTCATTCCGCTCAAAGGCTTGCCAACAGCAGCAACTCTGGCCCGTGAATTTCTCGAAAACATCGTCCGACTGCACGGTTTTCCTTCGGTTCTAATTTCGGATTGAGGTAGTCAATTTATTTCTCATTTTTGGCGAAGTTGCTGTCGGTCGGCTCAAATTGATGTGAGACTATCGACCAGTCACCACCCTCAGACCGACGGACAAACCGAGAGGACCAATCAAACTCTGGAACAGTATTTACGCTGCATGCTGCAACAAACTGAAAAAACTTGGAAAGACATCCTTTGGATAGCCGAATATGCCTACAATAACTCTGTCCATTCGGGAACTGGGAAAATCCCGTTTTTTCTTTTATACGGCAGTCACCCTCGAACCTCGGAGTTGGATCCCCTCCAAGATCTTGAAACACCAGCAGTAGACTACCTGCATTCTACAATCACCCAAGCCTTTAAGGAAGCTGTTTCTCACCTTCAAAGGGCTAAAGAACAATACAAGAAAGGAGCAGATCAACATCGGAAGGAAGCCCCTCAATATCAAGTAGGGGATCAAGTCTGGTTATCCACCAAATATCTACCTCTAAAAGGGCCACGCACATTCAACCCAAGATACCTTGGTCCCTATTCCATCACTACCATAGTAAACCCAGTAGCGGTCAAGTTGGACTTGCCCCCGCACATGAAGATACACCCGGTCTTCCACGTCTCTCTATTAAAACCCGTGCAACCTCAAACTCGACTAACTAAATCTCCAAAACCCATCCTAGTTGATGGAGAACTCGAGTTTGAAGTCAAAAGCATTCTGGACTCCAAGATCTCCAAATCTAAACTATTTTACCTAATTGACTGGAAAGGCTACGGCCCCCAAGAGAGATCCTGGGAACCTGCTGAATATGTCCACGCTCCTCGCCTAATCAAAAGATTTCACCGAACATTTCCTGACAAGCCAAAACCCCCGGAGAAGCCCGGTTTGGGAGGGGCCTTGAGGGGGGGGTACTGTCATGATCTCTGCTTCCAAAAGGTCAGGGTTTTCCCAACTCCCTTGGAAGCAGATCCATAACCCAGGTTCCGAGTGCCAACCAGTCCCAATTGGGACCTTTTGGACCCAGTCCTGGCGCCAGTGGCACCAGGCTCATAAACATGCCCAGTCCAAGCGCTGGAAGCGCCGGGCTCATAATGCTTGGGTGGACTTACCTGCAGCAGACCATGCTGCTTACTTGCCTGCCAGTTGAGCCTCTGATCCTCTTCTGTTTGGAACTACTTTTCCTGTTGGGTGGGGCAGGAGCCACTCCCTAGGTTCAGAACACTGGAACTCTTCTGGAAAGCAGGAACTCTTTTCTTACCTAGGCGTGGCTGTGGAAGGAGACACCTAAGCACTACAGGAGGCTATTTAAACCACACCCGATGGATGAATCTTGTTTTGCGTTATTCTGCATCCTCTGCAGCAGAACGCTCATCGTGTCTTCTGCATCTGATCCTGGGCCTAAGGAAAAAGGCTTACCATCCTGAATCCAGTCTTCAGCAACACCTATAAAGACAAGAAAGAACAGGTTAGCATTACGGTCTTCAGTGACAGCGCTTCACTTACCTGGTCCATCGGCTGTCACCAACGCCTCGCGCTGCATTCCGGCATCTGAAAGACAAAGGCTTACCTACTCTTCGTGCGCTCCGGAGGTCTTCGCACTGCATTCCGGCATCTGAAAGACAAAAGCTTACCAACTCTTCGCACGCTCCGGAGGCCTTCGGCGCTGCATCCCGCATCTGAAAGACAAAACAAGGTGCGTTTAAAGACATTGGGGAACTTTAATACTCACGTGCCATTACTCCTTTCCACATCTAACCTAGTGGGTATTCCGGCACCCTGCAGCCGCTCCGAACTTTTACCTGCAAAATAAAAAGACAGTTAGAGCGCATCGTGAAGCAGGCAACAAGCGCTTACTTACGTGCTTCCAGGCGCTTCTATTCATCACACGGGCTCCATCTTCAACTCACTTCAGCCCGTCATCCGCCATCGCCGGAACCCTGCAAAACAAGAGACATCATTACTAAAGACTTTTAAAGACATTAGAATTACTCGAAACTTACCGTTCGTGCAGTAAACGATGGACAGCAGTCCTCTGAAGTCAAGAGGCCTGCTCCCCTTATCCAGTGAAGAAACTGGTTACAGCACCCTGCCCCGAGGCAGATGGAGAGCACGGCGTTCACTTACCTAAGACATCTTACCCTTCGAGTCAGACATACAGTGCACAGAGGTCCAGCCCAAAGAACCAGCCGTGTGTTACACATCACCTTTGAAGATACGGTATACGCCCAGACAAGACCGGCGCCTCTACGGGAATCAGGTGAGCGTTACAGTGGATGACATAATAATTTGCAGTACAAACGAAAGAACATGCAGAGAGGACTCCTTAAAGATGTTGACAATATTGGCTGAAAAAGGTTACAAGGTAGACATGGAAAAGATACAGTACTGTCAAGAACAGGTACTTTACATTGGTCAACTTATATCCCAACATGGAAGAAAGATTGCACCACAAAGAGCACAGGCCATTTCAAACACTCCAATGCCACAAACTGTGAGGGAACTGCAGCAGTTCCTGGGGCTGTGCAACTACTGTAGAGCATGGGTGTTTGATTACAGCTCGTACATAGGACCCCTGCTTGAGGCGTTAAGGGAAGCTAATAAAGGGGAGAAAAAGCTGGGGTGGACGATGGAAATGAAAGAGGCTTTTGATGAATTGAAAGATGCGATATCAACTGCTCCAGTACTGGCATCCCCAGACTATGAGTGACAATTTTTTATATTCTCACATTGCGATTCAGCAGTAATGAAAGCAGTGTTGGCTCAAAAAACAAGCATGGGCTACAAACCAGTAGCATTTTACAGCGGCCACTTAGATCCTGTGATGTTAGGCCACTTCCCTTGCGAACAAGGTCTCGCTGCAGCTGCTTTTGCGGTGGAAAAAGCATCAGCAATCACCATGGGGTGCCCAACTACACTATTTGTGGAACATGCACTATTTGCGATATTGAATAAACCTAAATCCACCCTAACCACGCAAAGAGCATCAGGTTATGAGATCATTTTATCCAGAGCTGAACTATCAATTGTTAGATGTAGCACGGTCAACCCTGCAAGGGTCCTAGCAGAAGTAATTGAGGAGGGAGATTATGCCCATGACTGTACGCAAATAACTGAAATGTACTCATGTACTAGAAAGGTTGAAGAAAACGCACTAGAGGGAGGTGAGCTCTTGTTTATTGATGGGTCGTCAACTATCGATCAAAGGGATGGGGTAAGGAGGACTGGGGCTGCAGTGGTAAAAATGATGGAGGTACTGGTGTGTGTGGCAATGAAATGTGTACAATTACCACAGCATTACTCCGCTCAAGCAGCGGAACTAGTTGCACTGATCTTGGCGTTGAAGGAAAGCTTTGACAAACGGGTGACCATATACTTCGACAGCGCATATGTTACATCCACTGTCCACTCAGGGCTGTCGAAATGGAGAAGAAGAGGGTTTAGGAGAGCTGATGGCACTCCAGTGCAACATGCCCTCTTATTGGCTGAACTAATTGAAGTAATAAATGACCCCCAAGAATTAGCTTTAGTAAAATGCACCGCACACACCAATGGTGAGGACCACGTCTCGAAGGGGAATGCAGCAGCAGACGCACATGCGAAGTATGCTGCATACTTTGGTGAGATATGGAACCCCCCAGAGTCAGAGAGAGGGAGAGGGAGGGGAATGGCTAAGGAGATGTTGATAAGAGAAGGGTACACCCATCTCCCAGCCACACAGATTATGGAGCTACAAGCGGCTGCACCAATGGCCGAAAAAGAAATATGGGTAAAAAGAGGATGTACAATGTCACCGACCGACGCACTATGGCGCCAGGGTGGCACTGGAAAGGTTGTAATACCATTGGCACTTTTGAACACCGCCCTGAGACAACTACATCATCCAGCCCACACAGGCAAGGAAGTAATTGCAGCACGAATTAGGGAAGACTGGTTCTGCCCCGAGTTAAATTCTCATGTGTCAAATTTTAGTAATTGTCTCACATGCCAACAGTTTACGGCCGGCCATACTCTAAAGGTGATAAGAGGTACTATACCCCGGCCAGAGGGACCTTTCCGGCATCTCCATATTGACTATGTTGATATGATCAACATATGTCAAGGAAATAGGTATATGATTGTAGTAGTATGCCCATTCTCTAGGTGGATTGAGGCAGGGCCCTGTTCACACCCAGATGCATTTAGAGCAGCTAAATTCCTAGTGAGGGAGGTCTTCCCAAGGTGGGGAGTGTGCGAGGTGTTAAGGTCAGACAATGGCCCACATTTCGCAAACGAAATGTTCCAGCACATCACATCCTTGCTGAACATCAAGCATAAATTTGCATGTGCATACCACCCACAGGCCAACGGTGTATGTGAACGCCTGAATGGCCTATTAAAGGAGCCAATCGCAAAGATACAGCAAACAACAAAGAAGAGTTGGTTATATTGCCTTCCATTAGCTCTATTTGAGCTAAGGAATAGACCAGGGTCCGACCACCACCTCACCCCTCACGAGGTGGCTACCGGACGTCAAATGCGCCTTCCCCTAACGCCAACGTCAAGAGAATTTACCGACCACGAAAGCACAGCAAGTGTTCTTGGTGATGAAATGTACCAATATGTGTCTTCTTTGATTACTAGTGTAGTGTTTGTGTCTCAACAGCTCGAGCGCACACGGGGCGGGTCTAACAGCAATCAACAAGAAGACGCGGATAAAGAAATGGAAAAGGAAGGACTGTGTAGAATTGCTAAAGGTGACCACGTACTACTTCGCAATTTCAACAGGAAATGGAATAGTCCACGATTCACTGGCCCCCATCTGGTAGAGGAGGTATCAACGAGAGTTGTAAAACTACAGGACAAGCGTGCCTGGAACCACCTACACGATGTAAAGATCTACAAACCACAGACCCGCCCCAGCGCCACCGACAGGTCCATTGGGAGAACAGCAACAACATCATCAACGGAGGAAGAAAGTTCTACCACAGCCAACGGCCCAAGTGTTCCCATACCCTGTCACTCCCCAGACTCCCCAGAGACAATAACTGAAGAAGAAAGGGGTGATCCCCCTACTGCCCACCCCATGGTCACACGCTCAAAGAGTAAAGATACTTCTGCCAGTTGAGCCCAAACCCCCTGCCCACCACCCACTGATCCTACCCCCATTGCAGTAATACCTGAATTGAAGGACATTGTCTCGCACATGTACACATGTAAACACGTGAATGCTCTCTTTATTCTTTTCTCTCGCACATGCAGGAACTGCATATTATTGTACTGCTAAGAAAATAGATAACTAACAAATTCACTGCCCAGGAGTAGATGGTACCCTCAGACGATAACTACCCAGAAGAATTGTCACACCAATTTGTATATGAAATAAAAAGGCCAACGTACCTGAAAAGGAAAAAGGTACATGTCTACTACACAGCATTCCTCTTGGACATAGAATACTCAATGCCCCACCTCCACCTATACTTGCCTGCCCTGAGAGATAGATCGCTTAGATTAGCGTGGGAACAGCTCTTCGCCTGGGCACTGAATGACTATTTGATAGGGAGAGCTTAAAAAACAACAACTAACATTTAATAACCAGCATATTGAGAATTTTCAGGCGGGCAACTCTAACGTCGCAAGAATACGCTGCCGGACTGCAGCAAGGTAAGAGCAAAATGCCGGTGAAATTAGCATGTGTAATAAAAATAATAGGGATTTTCATGATCACCGGGTTCTTGGCTGCCTCTGTATGGCAGTACAGCTGTGCTATCAATATTATTGCTGTACCCAAACCTAACCCACCCCCATCCCCAGCTGCAACAGGTGTTACGTCAGGTGATACTAGTAAAATTGCGCACAAACAAAATAGAGTTCAACGCAGCACATACTCAGATAATAAAGGTATTGACAATTATATACAAGATTTAGCACACGTCTCAAACAACATATGGTACCAACACATGACCCGCATTGGTAAGCAGACAACAGAAGACAGCTGCTACGTTTGCTCATTAATACCATACGCCATGAGCGCTTCTCGAACATTTGTTGTCACAGAAATAGATGAAAAGACAGCACAATGCATAATATACTTGGCACTGTTCCAAACGAAAGGAAGATTTCAAGGGACAGTGGTGCATATGGTATGGAAAACACGAGACTCATACCCATACGAAAACAACTTCCTCAAGACTTATTTGAGTTACCACAAGAGCAGTTTACATGCTGAAGCATTCAGATACATAACAAGTGGTCCTGCAAAAGGGGAAACAAAGAAAGTAACACTGCAGTATTTACCATGTGATTGGTACGCCACTGAAGTTCCTGGTAAACTAGGATGCTGGGAGAGGCCACTGATGACGATAACGGGGAAGGTGTACTTGGACAACAAATGGGAGATAGGAGTGATTGGCAGCAACATGGTAACAAAAGAAACTATTTCAACTATCGATGCACACAACCACAGATGTTGGACGACTTGGATCAAGTATGTGCCCATGCTCACGTGGATAGAGACGGATGAAGACCCAATAACAATACTGCCGCTGACTGCGCCTAAGGTATGCTACCAACATAAAGGAGAGGTGGACGTAGGATACAACACCAACTGTGCAAGCGTGATGGAGTTACCTGAGGGGGGAGCGGGAACAGGAGTGATAATGGACCATTACTGGGCCTGTGGAGAAAAGGCATACCACACACTGCCCCCTCTGTGGAATGGTGTTTGCACCATGGTGCACGTCAATGTACCATCACTAGTGGTACCTCAGAAGCATGTGAATGTGGCGAACTTTCCCAAAATGGATGAAGGGGACAAGAGAAAGAAGAGATCTGCACTACCTCAGGAGGAGCCAGGAAACAGGACCAACAGCAATAATACTGTCCTAAATAGAAGGAAAAGACAAGGAGAACCTCTGACAGGAAATTACCTATGGGGAAGGTCGGAAACAGCACTCACTTCAATTCCGCCAGAACACAGACTATTCAGCAGAGCAGCAATGTTCTTCTCCTCAATAATCCATCCGGGACTGCAGGCTTACGCAAATGCAAAATGGCTCCAGATAACTAGATGGGAACTAATGATGACAATCAATTCTACAGTAAATGAATTCAACGCAATAAAAGAGGAGCTGCCAGATATAAGGATGGTAGCACTTCAGAACAGATATGTATTGGACCTCCTCACAGCCATGGAAGGAGGAGTCTGGGCAAAGATAGGACAATCATGCTGCACGTTCATTCCTGCCAACGATGCTGACAACGGTACACTGACTGGAGCAGTTTCACAATTGGCCCAGATGCACTCCAAAATGATGGATGAAAGTAAAGGCGTGAAAAATGATGAGAGCTGGTTTTCGCTATTATGGTCATGGATGCCATCTTGGCTGTCAGATGGACAGAAAATTATAGTTGGTTGTACTATTTTGGCTGGAGCTACACTGATCATAATAAGATTTTGGAAGGCCCGGAAGGCTCGCACCACTGACGAGTTGCTTGAAATGGTCGGTATGCACCCATTGATGCCAGCAGATGACGGCCAGCACACAGGCATAATAATACAAGAGAGAGAGAATTTGCGTAACCAGATCATCACCAACCACCTGGACCCACCATCGGGGAAGATCGAGAACCCAAGAAATCCCAGGAGTTACATATGGAAATGGGTATACTGTACTCCTGGAGGAACATGTGAATATATGTATTGGTCATTTGAAGATCATGTTAACCACTATGGACATTTAGGAGGAATAACTAAGATATGGAGAGTAAGAGGAGATAACGAAAAGGATATGTTTGTGGTCGACAAGTCGACCAGAGGGGGGACTGAAGTGGGAGAATGGAAAAACAGGCTCCCGTCCTTCCCCTCTCGCGCCTGGCCTAAAGGATCACGGCCCAGACACCCGCCACGAGAAGAGTTTGCCCATCTAGCAGACGACCAAATACCCTGGTACAGGAACATACGGCTGTGTCCATCTGCCTGCCCAGCAGCCCACCCTGCCCCTGCCGATACCTGCGGCATGGATCAACTAGACTAAAACCTACACGTCGTTAGAGATGCCATGACGACCTAGCCAATGGTCAGCACACCTGTGCCAATATACACACTGGACACTCCCGCACCAATCTACACGAAGAATATACTCAGTGCTATGATGTAGGCGACAGACATACTCACGGACGTGCATCTTTATTATTTTCCACATAGGCTCTCAAAATGCAGAAACGCAAGACGCATCATGAACTCATCTAAAGAGCTTGCTTACGCTTCTCCTAAACCCAGGTGCCATAATGAGAAATATAACGAAGACACGATACTGGTCATAAGACAATATGATACTATAACCTAAAGCGCCTGTGCACCAAACGGTTCCACCTATACACCAGGCCTAAGTAGGCCGCAAGCAAGAGCTCCCATGGACGTTAAAAGAACAAGAGTCAGGTTGCTGATCCTGCAGAATGAGCCTGGAGAAAGCAGACAGCCAAGGTCGTAATGTTGCAAACCCACATTCCAAAAGCAGACCATCAAGGGCACGATGTTGCAACCTCGCACACCGCGCACCAACGTTAAAGTCACACCTGCAAATTAAACCAGGCACACAGTGGAAAAACAATATTAATTGTGCAGAATTCTGCCTCAAACACGGTCCCACCTCACGTGACCAAGCCGAATCTGACAGGATGCCAAGCCCAGGAGAAAGAAGGCGTCTGGATCCCTCGTTACAAGACACAGGCAGATACACTTAAAAGGCTCAATGGACATCTGCGACAGTGGGAGTAGTCGGCTTTCCAGCTCATGAATAAGTCCTCACATTGTCTGCACGTACTCATAGTGAAACATTGTTGCAAATGACAGGTACACCGAGAGCTGGGAACAGCGATGGTCCCAGGCTGGGAAGCTCGCGGGCGCATCAATCAGAACATGGGGCTCTTATCACTGACGCCATTAACATTAACCAATCATCAGGAGTCTTCATGTAACAATTCTCATGTATCTAATTGTAGGGACAACCCAGATATATCACCTGACTAACCCTTGTCCACTAATATTGTTCTCTATACGTATGCTATACTAACCCTACTACTCGAGCAAACCAATTAAGAGTGGCGATAGGTTTTTTGCTAACTTTCTAAGGTGACGCAAGTAGCGCGTCATACTAAGGTAAAAAGGGCCTGCGAGCCCCACGATTGTGTGTGTGTCAGGACGGACGCGTACAATCCTTGACCCATACCTGCCGTTTTTATATAATAAACAGCAGAGTCACCTTGCTTCTTGTGTGTGTCTCATACTCTATCTCTTCTGGGATATACGGGAGGAGTTGGGATCTCCCTGCCCGGAGGTCTGCGGATGGCCCGGCCGACCCCGGCAGAATTCCCCCCCCGACAAAGTGAATGAAGCATTTAAAGACCTGTCTGCAGTTAAGTTATTAGGGTGGGTTGTGACGGAAGAGCAGGAGGAGGAGGTAGAGTAGGATATGAAAGAAGTGATAAGCAGGGGGAAAGTAAAACGAGAGAGGGGAGGAGAACAAATCACATATGTATACTAACTAGGTAAATCAACAGGTATATTATGCTATTGCATATAAGGTTAAAACAAAGTGACTTGGGGTTTCAGAAAATAATATTTCGCAATACATTTTGAACTCTTCCTTGGTATATTCTGAACAATTTCCAGAGTAAATGTTGGAGACATCTGCCCCAACCAGGGAGATATCAGAATTGTCATGTGCGGAGTCATTTCTTTTTTTTTTAAAGTAAATTTAATTGTGATTTGTACACATTTTAACATGGGGGTTTACCATTGGGAAAAACAACATATTTTGTCCCACATACATGAAAATGTCTGCTTCAGTCTTGAGATTTTTGACAGGGTCATACATATTAAAACGATTTAGTGTTCATTGAACAAAAATCGTTGCTACACTTAGCCCTTTTGAGAAATGCCAATGTTAACATTTATCATATTTTAAACATGCACATAACTCCTTTACAGTAATGCACACTCACACTCAAAACACAATAAACGCCTATGCGCAAAATTCAATACATTTTTCACATTCACAAATGCACACATTTAAAAACCATTGAACAGGTACACATTTTAACAAATATATTATGGAACAGGCATGCATAAGGGCACACACACATGATAAGTGCACACATTATGATGAACACAAATATTCCAGTACACTACAGGCAAGAGATTAATACTGATAATTTACTTTGGCATTTAAAAGTTAACACATGCTCAATTACAAAACATTTAGACACAGTTAAACATTTCATGACAAAAACACAATTACATTCTCATTGTAACAAATTAGATATTACTTCAATTGAATTTTGGAGAAATAAAGGATTGGCAAAATTATGTATATGAATTATATGTATATGTATGTATATGTATGTATTACACAGAGCCTGGATGATACTCATTTCTACATGAGAGTAAATATCCCACACGATATGAGTTTTCTTCATGATTACCTGGTAAACATCCAGTCCTGCCTACCTCACATGTACCTCTCCAAGACCAAATTCATCCTCATCATTCCACAAATTAAACAAAAACTCATTCAACAATGGCTCAGTGATATGTGGTTAGGAGGATTTGATCTACAAATCTCAGATTCTGCTGCATTTTGTTTTCTTTACCATCAAAAGCAGCCTGCAATTCCAGAGGCACATAGCCAAGGAGACCCAAATGGCCTGGCTCCAAATCTCCACCCTTTGAAAAATCAAACCCTTCATCCCATCTCAGGAGTTCCTGACTATAGTGGAAACCCTTGTGGTCTTTCCCATATCATGTGATTTACTTGTTATATTGTTTTTTCTTGTGTGATGAGGAGAGTGATTTTGTATGCATCATAAAAGGCTAACTGTATTAACTAAATACTTGACTCATCCTGGTGGCCCTCCCTGCTAAGGAGCATTTTGTCCTCATGGGTGACTTAAACCAATCATAATCTCCAATGCACGTTGTCTTGAGTTTGGCCCCATCCTCTCCATACCCATCCCACATCCAGTCATGGGAACCTGACCATGCCATCTTATTGTCATCCCTCAACACAACCACCTCCCTCGCAACTACTAATTCATACACTATTCTGCCTATGTTATCCTCTACTATCCCTCCCACCATTGCATCTAGAAACACTCGTGTACAGGCATGTTATGAATGCCATATCACACCATCATATCATACCCCTCTCCCTCATTACCAAACGCAAATTGAAAACTGACTCTATAGCTCTTTTGCCACCTCTTATCAAGTTTCAGCTGAGGACAATTATGAGGCTCCATCAGACACAATGGTGGTTGTCTTAAACTCCTGTTCTCCTTGCCTTTCAAGCAATTCATTCTTATGCTTGTAACAACTCCAAGCTCTGCCAATACATGTTACCATACCACCCTCATCTCCCCTTGCAGTTCCCACCCCTGTAAACTTTTCTCGACCCATACCATACTCACTCCACCCCAAATCCATTCTTAGCCAATGGCTTGGTCTCTTCTCTAAAATCTCCAAAACTTAAAAACACAATAACCCCACTCCCATTCTTCACTCTAATTTCATTCTCTTATTTCCACCCTTTCTTCTCTAAAATCATTCTCACCCATCATCATTGATCCTCGAATCAACTCTGGATTCTGGATTCTCTCGGCAGCAAATTCCTTTTGTGCACCTGTGAGCCCATGTGTGCCTGAGATGATCAAGGTAGTAGTATGCCTTATGTGTGATAACCAGTCGTCTCTCTTTAACCTTTACATACCACCAGAACATCGCCAAGGCTCTCACTCATCTTGGACCTACCTAGGATTGAGCTGGTGGGTTATCGGCCCCGGAGACCCCGTCCCCTGAATAAGTGGTGATGGCTTACTAAATTTTGTATTTACAGCCGGTAGTTTCAGTAACTATAATGATGTACTAGCTACACTCAGTGTATCATGTGCCGATCTACACCCTCTCTCTCCCTGTATTCCTTCTGTCCATCTATCACTCTTTTCCTCCCTCTCTATCTCTTTCTAAATCTCACCATGTGTCTCTGTCTCTTCCTCTCTTTCTCTCTGTGGGCAAGAGTCATGTTGTCAGGTGTGTGCTTGCTAGTCCCACCCCAGCTATTTCGACTGCATTGTGGCTGATGAAAAAGCAAGGATATCTTAAAGAGGGGTATTTATTACTGGTTAAAACAATTAATGAGAGCAGCACTGACGCAGGCATCACTCGAGGTGAGTGCCAACATGGAATTTAGATGAACACATTCTCATTTTTTGTGTGCTGCAAGTATGTTCCAATCACACAGGGTGCGTTGTCAGTGTGGGGGAGTTGAAGGGATGAATATAGACTCCATGGAAGGGTGATAGGGAGAGCAAGGCATTGTAAGGTTCCAGGGGATCAGGTTGCAGTTTGCTTTAAGCAAATGTTTGTTAATGATTAATATTTGTTACAAACTGTAATAAGAGCATGGATTTAGCAGCAGCATTAATCAGTAGCCATCATGCACATTAAAGCAATGGAGTGTTGCTCACAGAAGAAACTATTTGTTGGTTTTCATCAGAGTGTGGCCCTTTCCAAGAATAAAGGACCTTTAGAGAGACTAGATGCCATATATGTTTAAAAAAAGAATAAGGTATTAAAAAATATATATTATTTAATTGTATTGACAATGTAAAGTGACTGAATGTTTCCTTTCCAATGATCGCTTCCAGCGCCTTTTGTAGTAAGGATAAGAGCATTAAGCATGTCATACAGAGCAAAGTATATTATACCAAACTAGAATAACCATAAACATTATTTTCTGATAGTAGGGTATAATTGCATGATGGACAGTCTGGTGCTTTCCTATTGTATGCTCTTTAATAACGCCGATTGAAAGGGGAAGGGGACAAATAGCACTAATGAGGTTTCCTGATTGCTTTGCATTTAATTGAAATTCATTTTGGAACATTGGAATAGCCACCAATCTAATACAAATGTCTGTGATAAAAGGGCTGTATGTTTAAATCCCAAAGTACATAATGCACAATGGCACAATGGGCATGTTTCAAGTTTATTTTTTTTCATTTCACCCTATCAATAAAGTGTTTGTAATTATGAACCATACACACTCATTCGGATTTGAATGTGTGAATAAAATGAATGCTTCTGTTGATATTGTTAACCTTTATATAGTTACCTATAATCACTGAACTTTTTATCCGGGGGAAAAAAAAGTTGAACATTTTACTCCCAGCATTTGTCTCCTCAGTGCCTCTTTGTGGAAGGAGATGCCCTGCGCTGTCTCCTTCTGGATTTCTCAGCTATTTCAATAAATGAATGCCCCCTAAGGCTGTTTGCACACAACAATATCAAAAGCTTTGTAAACAAAACATTGCCTAGAAGCATCAATGCCATACACTTCTATGCCTCCTCTCTTACTTGCTTCCATCTGCATACCTAGCTCCACACCGTACAAACGATTCTCATCTTGCTGCCATCCTCCCAACACTGGCAGTGAAAGAAGACTTAGCTAAACTGCTGTCTCTCTTGTAATTTCATTTTCTTGCAGCCAAATGGTTCCACTTCCATATCTAATCAGTTAGGTCCCAATCCAATGGTCATGAGCTGAATCGGGGCTTCACATTACTCATAGAATTATTCTTATTGTGTATCATATTGGTTGATTTCCAGGCTACAAATTGTACAAAGCCCTTCCAGGGGTGTCATATACTTGTGCAAGATGACATGGTGATTGATATTTCAACTGTACTCCTAATAGTCCTTCAGTCCAATTGTTCTTTCTAACTCATTCATTCTTTACAGTCTTTTGTTTAGAGTACTGACATCATTTGGAGATTGGTCTGCAATGCCTACACTTATAAAGATACATTTTCACATATATGTATTTATTTCTGTAATATTATTATTTATAATAATCTGTAAAAGACATTGAATAAGTGTTGCACGTATGCAATGGATTCTGGTATGTGTTTTAAAAAGTATCTCACAGAAGGTTTGAAAAATAATTTTAAAAGTATGAAGTTTGAAAGAAGAAGGACTAGCATAATGAAGGACTATCATGAAGGCCTAGGATAAAGGAATATACTAAAGAACCATACAGAAACAGAAGGACTAATCAAACGACTAAGAAATACGGACTAAGTGAAAGGACTATGATGAAGGATAAGGGCTAGTAGGAAGGAGGAGACGTAGGCAGATGGATGAGTATGAAGGAATTGGAATAGGACAATTGAGTAGATTGCCTCCTTTTTACTCATTCCTTATTACCTCTGTCTTGCAAATGTTTAAAAGGACATGCAGGGGACCCACCAGCGCTAAGCACAAATAATGCTGTTCCGTTGCATGCAATTAACATTTGATTTAAACAGACCCCGGAGCACTATGGTGAAGGAGAAAGACTTTGAAGATAGAGAAGAATGAAAAAGAAAGACTATGACAAAGGAGAGGGACTTAGTGATGGACATGGCACAGGAATAGAAGAGTGAATGGGGAGTAGAAGGACACAAATGTATCTTTTATTGAGTCAAATCAAAACTGAGCAGGGCACTAGAGGAGTAACAGGTAGTATGCCACCATTTTAATGCTAGACATTAATGCTCGATCACACTATGGGTTAAAGGAATTAGCATGTGTAAGGCCACATAAACTATGTTATGTCACAATATGTGTTTTTACTACACCAGTCACCACTGTAGTATTCCAACAGTGCTGTGAGAAAGTATTTCTGTATGGGATTTATAAAGCACAAACCTAGCTAGAAACCAACGGAGGACTCCAAACTGGGGATGCAGCCAGGTGTTACAAGTAAGGTGCAAATGTAGCAGAGTATCTAGGATGGTTAGCGTGACCAGGGGGTGAAAGGGCTGAGTGGAGTGATCAGTGATTGGGATAGGCAAGTTGTCCCTTCAAGAGTGGAGCCTTCAGGACCTTCCTGAAGTGCAGGAGGGAGGAAGCCAGTCATGCATCTGTTTACAACTTGTTCCAGAGACAATAGCAGGACAATGACTGTTTCCTTGTTTTGACCTTGTGCACTTCTTTATT
Source organism: Ambystoma mexicanum (assembly GCF_040938575.1). Taxonomy (NCBI): domain Eukaryota; kingdom Metazoa; phylum Chordata; class Amphibia; order Caudata; family Ambystomatidae; genus Ambystoma; species Ambystoma mexicanum. The sequence continues at coordinate 1,179,681,567 of NC_090925.1, forward strand.
TGCAGACTGTTGATTGTGTGGCTTCTGGTGGTGCGCTGTCCTTCAGAGACGGTCAATTTCCAAGTAGAGTGGTGTTTTGGTTGTGATTGTTTTGTATATGATGCAGGAGTTATTGAGCATGATACCTGCGTTATGGGGTTGGCTGTGCAGGTCATTGAGGAGGGGAGTGTGGTGGTCAACTTTCCTAGTACTTTGAAGAGGCATGCCTGCTGAATGGCCTTCAGAGTGACTCTATTGTCATCTGGGAATCCTGCTAGTTGAGCTTTTCCACCAGACAGATGGGAAATGATCAGTGCTTGGACAGATGTTCTGAAACTCAGGCAAGGGATGAAACACTTGACATTGTAGAGGAGCACGAGCTGGTACTATATGCCTTGTTTTTTTTTTGCCAACTTGAATTTTCAATGAAAGTTCATACTCAATAGTGGAGCCGAGGTATTTTGCACTGGGTGAAAATTGAGGAGCAAATCCAGAAAGCTTGATTTCAGCAGATTCTGTGCTTGGACATGCTTGGCCAGTGCGATGATTATTTCAGTATTTGTATGGTTGAAATAAAGGTAGGCACTTGACATCCATGCTTGGATGAGGGACACCCTGTGTTTGACTTGAAGGGTTCCGTCGATGGAATTGATCTTTAGCTAAAGTTGTGTGTCATCTACATATTGGCATATTTATCTGTGTTGGTGATGAGTTTCTTATGAGGTCCCAATTAGAAGATGACGATGATAGTGGACAGGATGGAGCTTTAAGGAACTGTGTAGGTTAATGGCCATTGCATCAGATTCACTTAGCATCACCTTAATGCAAGGAGGCCAATTAGGTTGCTCTAACAGTGACACACAGCAAATTCAGCAGAATATACATAACATGAGCTAAGCAAAGTATACAAATAAAAAGGGCCTTATTCAACAAATAGTATACAGATATCCCACAAAGCATGTGTGCCGAGACCGACTCTGTGAGGGCCTGCATGCAGATGTTTTTATGCGCGCTCCGAGTATTCAAGGAATTGTTTACACAAAGTAACCGTACTTGCAAGTCGCGGCCAGAATGTCCCCGACAAGCCCCCATGCAAAGCAAAAACAGCCAGAAACAGCTACATTTGTGTTCTTCCAGGGAATGGACACATGCACCCTTAAAACAGTGAATTTGGTCCCCCGCCTGCAGGCTTGCATCTTAGGGAGCCTTTGTGGGGTCCCCAGTAACTGTTACAAGCACCCCAACAACATGCATATGATTTATTGTAACTCAGTTAAACTCTGAAAATCTGCTTGTGTACCCCTGTGCACCATTCCCGCACCCCACTAATCTGCGTACATGCGTCCCAAAGTTAGTCTTACCTCTGCACAGTGATTCCCATGTGCAAGTTTCTGTACACCTGCCTTTGGTGGCGGATCGGATGAGGGCTTTGCATGGCCATTTCCCTGACAAGAGTTTGCACGGTCAGATCCATAAATAAATATTGTTCTGCGCAATAGTGGGTGTGTGATGGACTGCCTGCGTGGCTTCACTCGTAACGCCCACATTTTGCCTTGTTTTTGCTCATTTTACGAGTTCTGCCTTATCCCTGCCATCTGCGCGCGCCATGCCCACGCTCTGCGTGGTGTCTCACGCAATGCACTCGGCCGCTCGCAGAGACATGGCGAGCCTGTGCGAAGTCCCTGCAAGGTACGATTCCATGAATCGGCAAACATGATTTCTCACACAGGTTGGCGCGCAAAGTCCCCATTTACTGCACAGGTAATTCCATCAATCGGCCCTTAGTCTACAAAGGAGGCTCCCTCTACTGTCCATTGCATAAAGGTGGGCAGCCAAGTCTGTCATCGACACTGATGCCTCTTACATGTTGATCACCTGCATGTTGATCGCCTGAACTGCTCCACGGTTTGTTCCTCTTGCACGTACTCCCCAAATTAATTCACCAAACACAGGAAAACAAACACAATTGCTGACCCTCTTGGGAACTATAGCACATATCCTGCCAAAAATCATTTCAACCATCTAACAAACATATCTTTGTGCCAAGCCTGCTGGGAATAGGGTTCAAAGGATCACTAGAGGGTGGATAAGGCAGTGGACATGGTTAGGAGGATGGCAGAAATATCCCTGAAATAAGGATATGGATGTTTTGAAATATGTGGAAAGAAGGTATACAGGGGTCCCTTCGAATTCTAAAGTAGAATGCGAGTGCTAAAGATAAAATGCAACTGATAAACCATGCAATAATCAAGCGCATAAGAGCAAAAACGTATACTTTTATCTCAGCTCGAAACGTTGAGTGTCACTCACCAAACCCTCAGAGACTCACTCATTCTGTCATTCGAGAGAGAAGTGCATCAAAATGAATCAAGCAGCCGAGCTCTCCCTGATGGCTCACAAACCAACAAACTGCACCATCTCTGACCATCCCACGACCCGGAGCCCATGGGAGATAGAAAAGACAGGATGACATCAGAGGGAAAAGCTCGTTAAACAGTACATTAACAAATTAAATGGGCCCAAAAATGTGTTTAACTTCTCATATTAAAACTTCACAGCATAGCAATGCAAAGTACACAAAAAGGTGTAGCTTCAAGATAGAAATGTTCTTGAATTAAGTGTAAAACTTCGTTATTTCAAACGTTAACTTGCAAGACACAATGCTATAATCGTTTGTAATTAACTAAAGGTCAAAAGCATAACAAGTCCTCTCTCAGAGTGCTCAGTTTTCCTTTCAACATCGAAATGCCTGGAGGGGAATGTAGTACTCCATAAACGACTAAACTAAGAACATACCATAGCAACCAGCCTGGGAAACGCTCTCCCAAATTACATGGTTTGACCATTGCCAGGTGCTGGGATCTGCCATCCATATTCATCACTGTACAACCTTCTGACCTTTCTCGTGGCAATTGTGGCTGCAAGGCTTCACGGGATCCAGGATTGGGCGATTGGGTCCCTTGGCAACACTGCTTCGAGTCTCCTGTTTGCCCTTGACCTTTGTTACAAGGAAGTAGTTCATGCCCGAACCATATCCTGATATATATATCTTGATGTTTTGGGGCTGATGGGAGTGCGGTGCCTTTGAGGTGCAAGGTGAAGGTGCATTGGATTTTCAAATGCTACTTCATTGGACCCTCTGCCATTGCACCAGCTTTCCTCGAGTGCTAACCAATATTTTAACCCGCTGCAAATTGTACAGGGGTGTCCCCCATTCCCCCCTTGAATATTTCACTAACGTCCTTTGACATGCCTGGAAGAACCACAGACAACTCGGCGTGCGCATGATATTGTCGTTTGCTAAATACGGTCCAGGCGCATTAGCATTTTAAGTGGAGGGAAATTGCGCTTGAACTATTGTGAGAAACGACCGATGCATACCTTTTTTAGTGTCGTATTCTCTGAAGTCTGGAGACAGCATGCTGGCTAATTGATGTAATGCTAGCTGCTGTCAGGATATTTCCATGTCCAGGAAACATGTGACACCTTATGATTAATGTAGCTAAAACGGATTCACAGGTGAACGCAGCAGTCGGTAACAAGAAAAGAGCATTACAAAATGTTCTTTATGCGGAAAAGAGCTGAATAAACCTGCACATAGAGCTGGTGGTTCCACACAGACCCGGCCTATCATGGAGAGATGGCGTGAGGCATTTTAATAGATGAACCAACATTGGCGCTCAGCCATTAACTCTGCGGGCAGTTGTCTTGATTTCTCCTCTTGGAATATTTATTCAGTCTACATGTTGCCCGATTGCTATACCTGTTAAAAGTGGGCATTTTAGACATGGCACTCTGATATATTTCTGTCAATAGTGTGGAGGTTTGCCAGGTGCAGTAGGCAAGAGGGACTCTGTTGCCTGCGCCTCTAGCACCGTCATGTAAATCTATTATTATTTGAGATGGTGTTCGTCCGATGTAGGTCAGTTTTCCTTAGTCTTTCCTGGGCAGAAAGAAGTAGTATGTCCTCCAGTGCAAGTTACAGCATTTGCTCATGACTGTGCGGGAGTCTGCATGTGGCAATTCGACATGCTGCAATCTATGGCACATATGGCTGTGTATCCTGCTGAGTAGTACACTTAACAGCAGTCCATGCCCTCCATCTTACTTCCCCCTTTCTCCCACATCCTGTTACTTTTGCCATTGAGCAATCCATTTGCTTTGGGATAAGATTCCCATCAGCTTAAATAGTGGGAAGGAATAGCCAGGAGCAATAGTGTTGGCTGAGATTGACTTGGCGCTCCTCAGTGGAGCACTGCGTGAAGAGATCGGGCTTCTGTCTGACCCACTAATGCCCTGTTCCCTAGAGGAGATCTTATTGTCAGGGTTGGTTATTGTTTGAAATAATTTCAGTTTGGTTACTAGCTGAAGCCTGATTGCAGTAACCTGGTGATTTCTCTAGGGCTATTCACGTGTTGCTCCACTCTTAATCGTAAAACCAAAAGGCTGGGGGCACTCTTTTTTGGTGACGGGAGCCTGACTCGTGAGGGTGTGACAGAGATTGAGCAGAAAGATGAGTCCAGGCTACCCCTCCCTTAGCCGCTAGGTAGACGTTGACACACAGATGAAGACTAGTGTAGCATAATTAGATTACACTAGTATGGCACACATATGGTTAAAACAAAATGTATTCTAAAACATATGACAAAAAGGTGACAGTAAGGCATAACAACAAAAACACTGTATTTGCATAGAGATTATCAAACTCAATTTACAATTTGTCACAAAGACAGTCTTTTGAGATGTGCAATGCACTAATTCACAGCCCACAACAATCTTCTGTTTATCAAATACTGTGACAAATTGTAAATTGACTTTGAAAAACTCTATGCATATACAGGGCCTGATCATGACTTTGGCGGTAACGCTGTCGGTATTACCGCCGGCAGTATTAGCCCTACCGCCGAACTCCCCGGCACTAATAGCGCCGGATCACGAGTTCGGCGGTAATGTAATTCCTCATTCCCAATTGAGCCCATTCGGGAATGCCCCATTCCCCATTGGGCTCAATGTGGAAAATTTGCGCTCTTATCGCCTGCGGATTTCCCGCCGGTGGTAATAGCGTGAATTTTCGGCAGATTTCCCCCCAGCCAAGAGCTGGGGCAAAATCCGCCGAAGTCCTGATTTGGCAGACCCTTAAATCCGGCGGTCATAGCGCGACAGCCGAATTTAAGGGTTACCGCCAAAGTCGTGATGAGGCCCACAGTGTTTACTGGCACCATTTTGTAATAGTTTTTAGAATACATTTTGTTTTAACCATATGTGCACCATACTAGTGTAATCTAATTATGCTACACTAGTCTTCATCTGTGTGTCAACGGCCCTCATTATGACCCCGGCGGTAAGCGAAAAAAGATGCCGGTAAATGATTACCGGCATCGTTTTCCGCTAGGTCCGATTATGACCCGTGAAAGTGCTATTAGCGGCATCGTAGTTAAGGGTGCCGCTAACTGCACCAAGGTCGCGCGCATGCGACCTTCCACGCCGTAAATAATGGCATCGCGCAAAGGTACGCGAATCACGAACCAAGCGGACATGCACTTAACGCCATCACAAAGGCCGTTAAGTACCTTACCGCCATAGTGCTAATTCCGCCATCGCGAACCAACCGTAAATGGCCATGTGCAGTGTATCCAGCTGCCGCAGGTGCACAGAATCAGCACAGGTGGAGGCAATACAGACTCACCAAGTACAAAAAGAGCACACCCCACCCCTTCCCACACCCAGTCACACTCCACAATGATTCCAATAGGACTATCAATGTTGGGGCTGGAGGACCTGATTGCAATGCAAGTGCTACAACAACAACAACAACAACAACAGGCAGCACAGAGAAGACGCAGGAGGAGAAGGAGGGCAAGGCAGGGCCACCAAGCCCCACCAGCACAGCCAGTGCCACCACGCAGGCAGCCCCCAATCCCACGCATCAGAGCCAGTCCATTCAACCTCACCGCTGAGCAGATCCACACCCTGTACCGTTTGGACCGGGACACCATCACCACCATCGTGGACATGATACACAATGACATCGTCAGCATGATAGAAACACCCACCGCCATCCCACCCCTACTGAAGGTAGTGTCCGTGCTCCACTTCCTGGCCACAGGCACCTACCAGCACACAGTGGGGCACTTGCATGGCATTTCACAACCATTATTCTCACGTACACTGATCGAAGTGCTTGATGCCCTCCTCAAGCACACAGACGATCACATCTCATTACCACGGTCTGCCCAGGAGATTGCAAACACCAAAGTGGGTTTCCATCCACTAGCCGGCATACCTGGTTGCATTGGTGCCATCGACTGCACCCATGTGAAATTGGTGGTCCCACATGCCATGGAGGTACCGTACCGCAACCTTAAACTATTTCACTTAATCAACGTGCAAATGGTCTGTGACTCCAACAGGATCATCACACATTGTTGCCCGATTCCCCGGATCAACCCTTGATTCAATGGTCCTGCGTAACTCCACAATACCACGCTACATGGAGCGACATGCAGGGCCAAGATCCTGGCTACTCAGTGAGTCTCATGTCATGGACATGGAAATGTGAAGTGGGTAGGTGATCGACGTACCAATGCATACTTTACCTGGCTGAAAGGGGGGGGGGGGAATGATGCATACTTTACCTGGCTGAAAGGGGAGGGAATGATGCATACTTTACCTGGCTGAAAGGGGGGGGGGTGATGCATACATTACCTGGCTGCGAGTAGCAGAGGCAATGGAGTCAGCTCATACCCTAAAGTAGCACAAACGTCAGCTGACACCTGTACACATAATGCCCGATGTAAGCAGCCCTACCATGTGAATGAAGGTGTGTCCAAACCATGACACAACCGTCTGCAAGTGCATTGTACCGATTCGGACCACATTGACTTCAACGTAATGCACCTACATACACGGCACCAAACAACATCAACTGAAAGGCCTGTCCCCCATAACTGCGCACAAAGGAGGCACATGACGGACAGAAACATCAATACACTATTACACAGACACCAAGGCACCAAACATGTCCCTATCAACATCAGTAGTGCTCATTGGGGTCATCATGAGGCTGACAGCAATGTTGCCATAATGTGAGCGTTGATATCACAGGACACGTGCCAGGTCACCAAAACAAATGCCATGAACGAACACAGTGGATGGGCACTCACAAGGCACTTGACCCCCCTGCATACATTGGTTGTTGGTATGCGAAACAGTCCATGAGAGTAATACACATACACCGGTCACATAGTGTGAATCCATTTGTGCATGTAAAATTGGTACGAAGTAAAAGTCAAATGCATGCCTTGGTGGCACATCATGTTTGGTATTTGATGTCATGACTGACACATACATTGTTGCCCACATACAGGTGATGCAGGCTATCCCCTGAAGAGGTGGCTCCTTACGCCAGTCCGGAACCTACAGAACCAGCACGAGGAGGACTTCAAACGTGCACATACACGTACCCGTGTGGTGATTGAGCAGGCATTCGGCCTACTGAAGGCACGTTTTCGCTGCCTCAGCAGGTCTGGTGGGGCACTCCTGTACCGCCATGAGAAGGTTGCAAAGATCGTCATGGCATGTGTCATGCTACAAAATATGTGCATCAGACGAAATGTGGCCCTGCCCCCTGATGCTGAACTGCAACCACCTGACAATGAGGATGAGGAGGGTGGGGATGGGGCAGCACCTCAGGGAGGCAGCGATGCACAGGAGGGGCGTGAAATGCGTCAAAATATCATTAACCAATGCTTCTAGCACACACGGCTGGTGTGTGTAACATGGAGACGGCACTTGGGGCACTGTGTGTGTCTGGGACATGCACACTGTGGACTGTACACCAATAAAGCACACATACGCAATGATCAATGTCCACACATTTGATTTGTGCAAAAGGCAAACGTGTATTGGAAATGTGAATTGGTTTAACACACCCACTCCCCCTTCCCCCTCCCTCCTGAACTCCCCAACACACCCACTCCCCCCTCCCACCTCCCCCCTGAACTCCCCAACACAACCACTCCCCCCTCCCCCTGAACTCCCCAACACACCCACTCCCCCCTGAACTCCCTGCAAAGGTGTGAGGATGCCTGTGATGAAGTGGCTAATGTTGCATTTTTCTACTGGGCGGCCACTATTGGCAGCCCCCTCTCCCGGCCCCCGGGGCACCCCTGCCTGTGCTCCGCAGGTTCCTGCCCGATCGGCGTACGGGGCTTCTTGGGGTTGAACTTGCAGCAGAGGAGGTACCTGGCTGCTCATTGGGACGTATGTCCCTAATTGACTGAACTAGCTCAGAGAGCACGTGCCGCACCGCGGCGAGTTCAGCACAGATGTCCTTTGTGGAGGACTGTATTGCAGCCTTCACAGTCTCTGCGCATTGCTGCATTCCTGCCCTTGCACCCCCACATTCTGCCACATGCTCAGTCAGAAGTGAGGAGAGTTGGTGCTGCCGTGTGATAATCACCTCCAACGACTGTTGATTTTTCTGGGCCATGGATATTGGCAGTGGTGTTTCCATTGGGCTGCTCGCCTCCTGCACATCTTGCACTGAGCATGGAGAGCCTGGCCAAGACTCAACATCTGATTTCCCCTGTGTGGCATCTTCATGCTGGCTGCTTTGGGACAGGTAGGGGGAATGAGGGTGGGCAGTGGGGGGTCCTACAACGATCTCCTCATCAATCCCTGCATCACTGTCAGAGGAAGCTGCAATGGCAGCAATTTCCCCGATTGTGCTGCTTCCTGCAGACACAGTCCCTTCTGTGGCCACCAGTTGGTGTATGTCTGCTGCTGCTGCTGGTACCGTGCTGCTTTCTGTGGTGCCTGTCAGTGCCCTGTCCTGTGTTTTTCCCACAGATTTTGTCTGCTGTGTGGGTTTGGTCTGTACAGCAGAGGTGGAGGGTTGGTGTGCTGGCACTGCGGTCCTGGCCTTCTTGGCAGGCGTGGTGGCAGTAGTGTCTTCCTCGTCGAGGTCGGAATGGGAGCCTGTGGTGGAGCAAAGGAGGGAAAATGTTATTTATGGGTCTGCGGACATTGAGCGGGCATTGTGATGACTGCCATCATTTTGATTACTAGATGCTGCACATTGGAGGCTGGGACATACAGGTTGTCTCCCTTTTGTGTGGAAGAAGCATGGAGGTATGTGGGTGCCTACAGTTAGGGTGTGCATATTGCATGTGTACAGGGTGGAGGTCAGAAATGGATGTAGGCAGTCTTCTGCTGATGTGTCGCATTAACACTATTAGGCAACATTGTGCTTCACATGAATATGGACTTTAGTGACTTTTGCATGGCTTGATTTGAGGCACCTACCTGCATCGCCTGATGTCGGGGCACCTCTCTCCATTTCTCCAACCCCCTCAATGCACTCGATGCCGATTATACTGGCACAGATTTCCTACCAGGGCTGCAATTTTATTGGGGACTCTGATCCTCCGCCGGTTGCCATGCCCATGTTCCTGTTGGCGGACAGGATGCTCCTAAGGCGGAGCCGGAGATCATCCCACCGCTTACTGCACTGTCTCACGTTGCGGGGTGCTGTTCCGACTGCACTGACCCGCTGTGCAACTAGGGCCCATATGGCCTTCTTCTGTGCAATTGCTGGTCTGCTCATTTGGGTGGAAAAGACTACAGCAGCGTTTTCCTGAAGTGTCTCGGCCAACATGTTCAGCTCCTCCCTGCTGAAACGGTCCTGCCGCTAGCGATCACAACTTTTCTTGACAACTTTAGGCATTTTCTCGAAGGGTAGATGTAGCTGATGTTTTCTGCCGGTTCTCAGGGTCAATGGATTGTGTTTTTTAAGATGGCCGCCGTGCTGTTTCCCGTTCCGCCGCGATGACGCAACTTCCGGTTCCGCTTATTTACGGTCACCGCTAATTGCGGTCACCGCTGATTGCGGTCACCGCTAATATCGGTGGGAGGGGTGGCGGTGGTGCACCTTGCGCGGCATACGATGCCGGTAGGTGCCATTTTGGGGGCGTTACCGGCATGGCGCAGTTTACATTACCAGCATGGCGCAATGCTCGTGCCCGATGGGTCGTAATGTGCCGCTTTTTACGGCTTCAGGCCAGCACGGACACGTTAGTTGCGCCATGCCGGTAATGTACATTACTTACCGCCGGGGTCGTAATGAGGGCCAACGTCTACCTAGCGCCTAAGGCAGGGGTAGCCTGGACTCATCTTTTTGCTCCAATCTTAGAACAGCTTTCTCAGCTGAGGTACATGTCCTTGTTTATAGCAGGCCTGTTTACTGGTATTGTCATGGGCGATTCTGATTCAAGCTCTTTCCAGGATAGGCCATGGGGTGCAAGTTAAAGAGTCCTGTTGGTTGTTGCTATAAAAATCTGGGCAGAAGCTGATATTGTCTTGACACGGGTTTGAATCTCATCAATGGTAACTCAGTTTGTCTTCCTTCAAAGTGACAATACAACGATTGCGTGCTAATGTGTCAGCAGCTTATACTGGAAACTAAAGAATGTCCCTTATCATAAACCCTCGCCCAGATAAGTTACGGATGCCTGCTCAAAAATGACACTGTATATTGCAATAGAGGCTTCGGGTACCATTCTCAGCAAGGTTTGAGAATCTGGTAAGATCGACTGCTGCCCCGGCAGCTTTGAAGAACTAGTGGTATAAGCATAACCTGGAGACCAGACTTCTATGCTGGTGTTTTCCACCTAGACAAGCGTACATAATCATCACCGAGTCACAGTCTCAATGCAGAAGATGTATACTACGTCTCCTGGGATCAATGCTCAGCTACGTATTGGGTAACATTGTGATCTGCTAGCATTTCTGTTTCATCTTGGTAGCTCAGTAAGTTAAAGCACTCATGGTCCGGATCTGAATTAACATGCCAGATGTCTACTCTTCTCCCCTGGTGCTTGAATTAGATATTTCACTTAGCTAATAAAGACTTATTATGATTTGGGTGGTATTCTGTGTCAACCGTCTGCCAGAACCACACCGAATCACAGCAGTGCTTTGCAATCCTGTGACTAGATAATGGGTTTACTCCCATGGTGGCAGTGACACCAATGCAAACAACACATAGTACTTTAATCGTGTGTGGTATGCGTTTTGGGTGACTCTTTGGCAAATTTGAATCCACTTTTGTACCTTGTTTGTGCTCTGAGCAACCTGTCATCAGCACCAACGTTTGACTGGAAGTATTTTCATTTGAACCTTTATTTATTGAAATGTCACAGTGCACACAAGTCAATACATAGCACGGGCAATACCTTCATGGCTCAACACTGTTCAGCACAAAGAGAGAGAAAAGGAAAAGTCAAAAAACACATGGAGGGAGATTATGTAACACAAAATACAATCCTTAGGAAGTTCAAACATCTCCAGTATAACACCTCAAGGCCTGTTATGAAACTTCTGAATCAGCTGGGAGATTCAGGAGAAACTGGCGAAAGGGATCCCAGAATTCAAGTGAGCAGCCAAGTCTTGACAGGCTTGTTGTTTCTCGTCAACATTGATAAGATCATACACCACGGTAGAGAGAAATGCCTAGACCAACCGAAGCTAAGGTATGAAGCAATTCCCATGCTGCTCTTCGGGGACGATGACGTCCTTTTGTCAACCTCAGTTAGGGGGCTAAAGACCCCGCTTGAAGCTTTTGTAGACAAGTGCACTGAACTATGATTTGAGGCAAACACTGGTAAAACTAAATCGCTAATATTTCGTCCCAAATTCAAAAAGTTTACTATAATAAAATGATATATCAGAAAAGGGCATGGACCTAGATCAAGTTAGCTCCTATGTTTTTCTGGGTGTGAAACTGAATGATCAAAGTAATTGGTCCTCGCAGCTGCTAAATCAGCTCCATGTTAGAGAAGTATGGAGGTGCAATTTGGAGATTTTACTTTTCTCAAGGACGAAGGCCTATCATGCCAGCTCTCAATATGTATGCGGTAGAGGGAAAATCTGCGGCACTTTATGGTGCAGAGATCTGGGGTTATGCAGCAAGTGATAAATTGGGGCTGGCCGAAAGATGCTTTTTGAAATGACTGCTCGGCCTGCCACCAGCGTGCCACGGTATTCCCGTCGATTTGGAATTGGGATCAGTCCTCTATTGGCTGAGATTGTGGATTACCCACAAACTTAAAGTGTATCGCAAGGCCCTCCTATACATAATGGAATCTGAGGGCAGTAGTTCTTTGCTCAGGCTCGTCCACATTAAGAAGACTCTCTTTAAGTTGACCTAGATGATTCATTGCAAAACCCCCAAAATACCAGAACAGCTGACGCTCATATGGCAAAGAGTATTTCAGGGGGGGGGGGTTACTGAAGAGGAAATGGTTCTTGCATGTCAATGAATGAGTCATATCTGGCCAGAAAGCCATCCCTGGGTTATGAAAACTACCTGGACATTGTGACGCCGGCATGTGCACGCGATTTATACTTGAGGTTCAGGTTAGATCACCTGAACCTGGACTATCGAACAAGTAAATGGCACACAGTGGGCAGAGATCTGTGCCCAGTGTGCAGCAAAGCTGGGGAATCCATAGGCCACTTGTTGTTTGTTTGTGAGGGTTATCGTGTAGTCAGGAACAAGTACATTAAAACTATCTGCATTGCATACGGCATAAGTCGAATACGCAGAGCACTACTGTTATTCATATACTGTAATGATATGAACATAGTATTTTTTGTGGCCAAGCATATCCACCTGGCCTGGTGTGTAAGATCGAAAATAATGAAAGGTGGGGGAATTTGAATCTAACCCACTTGGCACAATTAATATGCATATAACAACCATGTAGATTATGTTGATTATTATGGTTAATTAATTGTGTATCGCACGTCTATCTTGTGTTGCTGTTGTCAAATGCTCTTCCGCTGGATGCTGTCATCCTACCTTTTACAAGATATCTAGGAATTATATCCAATTATGAATTTGTTAATGTAATTTGAACTGTTTCCAACTAAAAAGTACTGTCTCTGGTCACCATGTGCTGAGCAAGGGTATCGTTGGTTTTAAAATTTTGTGTGCCCATTTTTTAAAATCTTGCTGGTGGTTTATCTGATGTTTTATCATTGTGTTTTGAATGTATTATTGGCAAACAATGACAATGTCGAAAAAAGGCCAGATGGTGATGATGATATGCTGATTCCATACCACGTGCCCAGTCACAGTCTCAATGCATAGATACATCTCCTGGGATGATAGGAAGATCAATGCTCAGCTACTTATTGGGTAAAATGGTGAGATGCTAGAATTTGTGTTTCATCTAGGTAGCTTAAAACACTCATTGTTGAGATATGAATTAACATGTCAGATGCCTACTCTTCACTCCTGGTACTTGAAATAGATATTACACTCAGATAATAAGGACTTTTTATGATTTGGGTGGTATTCTGTGTCAATGGTCTGCCAGATACACATAGCAGTGCAGTAGTGCTTTGTACACCGGTGACTAAATAATTGGTTTACTGCCATGGTGGCAGTGACACCAATGCAAACAACACATCATACGTCAATCATGTGTGGTTTGCATTTTGGGTGACTCTGTGGCCAATTTGTATACACTTTTGTACCTTATTTGTGCTCTGAGCAACCTGTTATCACCACCTACTTTTGACTGGAGGTGTTTTTTTTAAACTTTTATTTATTGAAATGTCACAGTGCACACAAATCAATACATATCACAGGCAATAGCTCCATGGCTCAACGCTGTTCAGCACAAAGAGAGAGAAACGGGAAAGCCAAAGGGCTCATGCAGGAAGATTATGTAACACAAAATACAATACTTAGGAAGTTCAAACATCTCCAGTATTGCACCTTAAGGCCTGTTATGAAACTTCTGACTCAGCTGGGAGGTTCAGGAGAAACTGGAGAAAGGGCACCCAGAAGTCAAGTGGGCGGGCAGATATCTCTGCTAACTCTTGACAGGCTTGTTGTTTCTCATCTACATTGATGAGATCATATGCCACGTTAGACAGAAATGCCTAGACCAACCCAATCTAGGGTATGAAGTAATCCCCATGCTGCTCTTCGCGGATGCCGCCGTCCTTTTGTGAAACTTCGGGTAGGTGGCTAGAGATCACGCTTGAAGCTTTTGTAGACAAGTGCACTGAACTACAATTTGAGGTAAAGACTGGTAAAATGAAATCTCTAATATTTCGACCCAAACCCAAAAAGTTTACTAAAATAAAATGATATCAAAGGCAGGGCCCTAGATCAAGTTAGCTCCTACGTTTTTCTGGGGGTGAACCTGAATGATCAAAGTAATTGGTCCTCACAGCTGGTGGAGTCCAGCTCCATGTTAGAGAAGTATGGAGGTGCAATTTGGGGATTTTACCTGACTTATGGATGAGGGGCCAGCTCTCACAATGAATGCTGTACAGGCAAAATCTGCTGAACTTTATGGTGCAGAGAGCTGGTGTTATGCAGCAAATGCCAAATATGGGCTGGCGGAATGATGCTTTTTGAAATGTCTGCTTGCCCTGCCACCAGCGTGCCACGGTATGCCCATCTATTTGGAATCAGGCCTTAGACCAATTAATGGTGACGCTGCTTTTAGATCTGTCCACTATTGGCAGAGATTGTGGATAACCCCTGAGCTTAAAGTGTATCCCGGGGCCTCCTATGCATAAAGGATTCTGAAGGCAGTAAATCTCTGCCTTGGTTCATCCATGTCAAGAAGAGTCATTAAGAATGAGCGGGTTAAGGTTAGTCTCAGGTTCATTTACAAATCATCAGCATACAGTGAGATAATATCCCTATGACCTCCATGGGCTAGTCCCCTACTATTGTGGATTTTATTAAGACAGGATGTCAGTGGCTCTACTGCAATAGCAAAGCCGAATGGGGAGAGGGGTCAGCTCTGTCTAGTCCCCCTTCCTAATGAGATTACCTGCCCATGAGTTCAACTTTAGCTCTAGTGTTGGAATAGAGTAAGTATACCACCTGCAGAAATTACCCAGTGATTTTGAATCATTCAAGGGTCACAAACAAGAAATTCCCACGAGAGCGAATAAAACACTTTTTATCTTCTATCCATTTGTTCTGTAAGGCCCTCTGCCTTGTAGGTATCATAAATAAAACTAGCTGGTCTTGAGTAAACTGAACCATGTTGGCCTCTGGGCATGCCAATGCTTCACCAGAGCCTGTCCAGCTTTTGAGTTATCTGATGCTTCTGCCATCATGTGCGACATTCTCTTCCGGAGACCGATCACATAGTCAGTGACCATCACTGGCTTGGGGGAAGGAGCACTCTCCAACCCCTCCTTAATTAGGGTCAAGGGACCTCTAACTGGATGGCCATAGAGAAACCCAAAGGGAATACATCCAACTCCCTCCTGAGGGACTTCTCTATAAGCAAATAGAAGGCATGGCAGTAGAAGGTCCAACTTTCTTCTAAGGGGCTCCTCTAAAGCACCAATCATGCTCTTCATTGTATGGTTAAACGTCTCTACCAATCCATTTGTCCGGGGATGGTAGGCAGTTGAGAACTTGTACGTCACTCCACAGTTTTTCAACATGGCCTGCATGTAGTGGGACATAAAATTGGATCCCCTGTCAGAAATGACTTCCTTAGGAAAACCTACTCTGGTAAAAATACCAAGTAGGGCCTTAGCCACAGCCTGAGCTGTAACAGTCCTCATAGGTATTGTTTCAGGATACCTAGTAGCATGGTCTATTACAACCAGGATAAAACTGTTGCCTGAAGAGGTTGGAGGGTCTAAGGGACCAACAATGTTGATTACTATCCTCCCAAAAGGGAATCCCACCACTGGGGGAGGCACCAAGAGTGCCACATTCTTGGCTCCACTCTTGCCAGATATCTGACAAGTGTGACAGCTCCTACAGAGTTTATCTACATCAGACCCCCAACATAGGCCATTAGAAATACAGAGAAAGCCTTTCCTTAGTCTTCTTGAAACTCAAATGACCAGCCAAAGGAACCTCATGGGCTAACTGTAGGAACTGGTGTCTAGGCTCTAGAGGCACTACAAGTCTCCTGTAGTCCCCTGGCATAGTCTCAGTTGGTTTACTGTAGAAGAGGCCATCTTTCCAGTATAACATATGCTTCCCTGGCTCTTGCCCTTCTAGCTGGGAAGCTGCCTGTTGGCGAAGGCCTTCAAGAATAGGACACTCTCTTTGACCTCTGCTGAAGTCTGCCCTACAGGGGCTACCTTCTGCCAGTAAAGACTGCAGCTCAGGATGGTCTTTAGGATCCAGATCTCCAACAGGAGGAAGGTATTCTTTGAGCTCCGAATCTTCAGCAGCTGATTCAACCAGTCTTGTTTGTTCCTCACACTCAGCTTTAGCTGGTGGGGGAGTCACATGAATGATTCTGGACAGTCCTATCGGGGATGCCCTTGTGGATAGCACAGGAGTGCTGGCTGGCTTCTTCCTTGAGGTTTTAGGTTTCCCCTTTTCCTCCTTTTTATTGGAAATGGCAGGGAGCAAGTCCTGTGTACTGGGTGTTATAGTTTCCTCTATAATTTCCCCTAGATAGCTTTTTAAGGTACTCTCTCTGGCCTTCCCTGTCTGCTCCTGTTCCCTTTTGCTGGGAGGCCTGGGGGTGCTTGATACAACTCCAAGAGTTTGTAAGTCATTCCAAACAGGACTCTCCCAAGTACTTCACTCTGCACTCTTAACAGGTATCTTGATAGTCATGTCATTGCACTGGATGAGAGCTGGTAACTGTGGAAGCATTTGGACAGGATCTCCAGCAAGCTTATTGAGGTAGTTGGGTGCCTTAGCAACATCCACAACCTTGAAAAAAGATTTGTCCACTACAGTAATGCTGGCCCCAGTGTCTCTGATGGCGGGGGTCTCCTGACCATTCACATGTACAATGTCTTTGTAATACTCTTTAGTATTATCTGGGATGGCATTATAGACATCTAAGTTCTGTTGTTCCCACAGACCCAAGGACACTAAAGAAACAGTGGCTGAGACTTTCATGGGTTCCTCAGACAGTAGGTGAAAGTTTCCACTTTCCATTTGTACGTCTTCCTCTGGGAAGAAGGCTTAGGAGACAGTGTGGATCCCTGAAGGTTTACCCTTACATCTGCAATCCCCTTTCACATGCTCAGTTGACCCACAATCAAAACATTTACCAAAGGTTTTGATGAATGGGGGTTTGGTCTGACCTCCCTCTGGTTTAGCACCAGAGGTTTCACTAGCCTGATTCGGTTTCCCAGAGGGGTTACCCTTCTTATGTTTGTGGCCCTCTTTTGGATTGGAGGTATTGGAATTCTCTGTGTTATCTTTCTTATGCTGCTTTCCCTCGTCCTTCTTCTGAGTAGCCCCAGAATATTTGTGAGTAGCCCTGTGGGCAACCCATAAGTCAGCAGCCTTTGCTAACTTCTTTGGATCAATTTCCTTAGAGTCAGCCAAGTGTTGCCTCAGTTCAGGAGAGCAGGCATCATAGATAGAGTCTAATATGAACAGATTTATCATACCTTCATAAGTGTTAACTCTGTAACCATCAACCCAACCATCTAAGTTTTTCAAACATTCACACACCCAGGTAGCCCAAGGGGTACCATCATGTTTTTTGAGGATTTAAAACTCTTAAGATACTGGGAAGGAATCTTCCCAAACCTAGCTATCAAAGCTAGTTTCACATTTTCATACTCCATCATGTCTATTCCCCCCACCTCCATTACAGCATCAGCTGCAACCAGGGGTAGCCTAGACAAAAACCAAGCAATCAGCTGATTCCCTGTAATTTCCTGAATCCCATAGTTATACTCAAAAGCAGCCAACCAATTCAAAATATCAAGCTTAAAATCATACATACTTACTACATCTTTGGGCATGCAAGGCCTCTTAGGACTGGAAGATCTAGAAGACTCTGGGAGAGAACCATTCTCAAGAGACAATGGCCCTCATTCCGAGGTTGGTGCTAGTCATGGCGCTGTTAGCGCCATGACTAGCACCAATACCAGTACCGCCACTGACTTGGTGGTATGGGGACTTACCGGTCTATTCCGACCATTGCGGAACAGGTAAGTCCCCATTTGAAAAGCCATTCCCCATTCCCATTTGAGCCCCCATAGGTAACATTATTGACCCTGGTATCCCTTTAAAACCAGGCGTTAAGGGAAGGACCCGCAAAGGGACCTCGGAAAAGGGCGCAAAGGGATTACTGGCACTGGTGTCAATACCGGGTCCCGGTATCCCTTTGCGCCAAGGTCATAATGACCCCCAATTTCTTCATTTCAAGAGCATGTTGTAATTTCATTTCCCTTATTTTAAGTTCTTTATGTTTACTTTCAGTTGTGCTTGGAGCCTTTTGAATTCTAACTAAAGTCTCATCTTCTCAAGAGAGACCAACTCTGGACTCAGTACTGTACCTTGTAGGGTCCCTGTGGCTAAGGATTGAGCCCTAAGAGCAGGTAGAGGTACAATATGGCCTACATCCTGAGAGTCCCCTGCCTCTTCTAACTCATTAATAACATTTGAGTTGGACTCTGAAACATTATCATCCTCATCATCATTTCCACATTTTCTACAGTAGTAGGTATAACAGACCTATTTCTTAGACTTTGACATTTCAACAATGTTTCTATCAATTCATTCTTTATGCCTTTAACAGTGAGGTTCCTAGATTTACACATTTCCCTTAGTTGATCAACTGTTAAAATGACTAGGGTTTCCTGTCTGTAGTTATGCATATCAGGCATGATAAAACAATTGCTTTTCTAGAGGCTCTTAGCCTTGTGAAGGTTATTTGAACAACAGTAAGAGCAGCAATCTCAATGTAACAACTATACTTTATCCTCACCACTTTGGGAGCACTACATACAATTAAGACTACAGGTGTAAGCACAATCTCACCTTTGGTATAAGTCTGTACGACACAGTTTTTGTGGTAGCAGGGCTGAGCAGCCAGGCTTATCACAAGAGGGATTTGAGCAGCACAAGGTGTTACACAAAGGACTTGCAATCACAGTGGTTCAAACAAACACTTACTTAAGGTTTCTTGGTAAAACAGTATACATTTATTTACACATTTGGTTAGAAAACATTCCACTAGTAAAAAGCAGCTCAATATCACACTATAGTACACTACAGTACCAAATCAATAGGTTTTTGAACAAGTTAGGGTCCCCTGAAGTGGGAGCAAAATGGCTCTTCAGTAACTTTCAAAAGGAGTAAAAATACAAAGGTTATAAGAATCAAACACAATTACTTTCATAGGCAGGGCAAATAGTTTCAGTTCACTACAAGAGGCAGTTCAATTTAATAGGCCTGGGCCAAAGTCAATGGATCAGTGTCTTGGATAGGATAGCACAGTTCTGGTAGTAAACGGTTAAGTCTTTGCCAATTTTCTTAGAAGTAGTTTGCAAGAAAAGAAGTTATAGGTCGGATGAGGAGCGAACAAGACTCCAAAGTTGGGAAAATGTTACAAACTTTCACTGCGGCAAAGAGGATTTCTCTACCGCATTTGCACAGTACCTTTTCAATGAAGAAAAAATGTAGCTGAGGCAGTTGTTCCTGGCAGTTCCTGCAGATCTCGCTGTTCCTGAGCCTTAGTCGTGGGGACAAAAGAGAGGACGTTGGGAGGTTCCTGCACTGCATGGGGAAGGATCCACAAGCTTGGCAAAATGTCAGTTTAAAGTGTGAGTGCCTTAAAGTCCACAAACTGTTATCCTTCCCATCTGGTTTCCAACAGCACTCTGAAGAAAATTCGACCAGTATAGAGATAATTTCCAGGTGGCTTGCGATTTGGTTGTTGCCACCAGCTCAAGGGAAGAAGTCGTCCTTGAGTGGGCTTCTCTGTCCAGGGAGTTTCAGGCAATTCAGACCTGCTGCTGGGCTTCACTGGGAAAAACCAACCGTCCAGGAGTTCCAGCAGTCGTCTTCCTTCAGCTCGTCTTCGGTTCTTTCGTTCCAGTGGTCGACTCTGCCTTCCAAGTACCAGAGACCTGCTTTTAAACAGTTTTCTCCCATTCATTCCAGCCTAGCTGTCACTCGCCCAGCAGGGTGGGTGTCCTTCCCGGACAGTCAGCCAGCCATTCATGCCAGAATGCATTCAGGTCTCCTAGTAGACTAAGCACATGGAGTTTCGGGCACCTCCCTCACATGCTGTCCACCCCAGACACTCAGGCGCCAGCGGGGGGCTTCAGTACAGAAGCCCACCTAAGGCAAACGAACAAAGGGACCAAACATGGTTTGGCACGCAGAGACAAACACTCAAAGGCCATTTCCAAAAAGAAATGGCGAAGAAAGTTGATCGGAACCTGTTTTTTCAGAGCAGGCTCATGCGCCATCTTGAAAAACATGGTTACCTTGGATTTCAGCTACCGGAGCGTTTAAATGGGTCACGGTCGGGGGCATCAAGGTAATACCTCTGTCACCAGCCATTTTGAGAAGGTAGATTTTGAGGGCTACATGAGTTTTCTAGGCATAGGAAACACTAGTTATTCCCTCCAGCACTCTGCTTTAAGGCAGTGTGTACTGGGTCTAGCAATTTAAAAAGACTAGCAAAGTCAATTTAACTTTACATTCACTGGGAGTCAGTAGTCAGTCCCAGAGAAGGTATTTAAACCTTGGTAAGTCTAAAAGGCATCCCTGTGCCACTCCACTTAGGGTGCTGTGTGGCACACAAGAAAAAGATGATGCCTATGGAGTTGTCTAGAACTCCATATCCAAAGAACTCAAAAGTAAAACACACATCAAAATACATGAAAGAGTGGGAAAGGAAAAAGGCTCACACTCTTTCCAGGTGCAAATTAAAGTTCTAGAAATCCAGCAAAGTTGCGGGGGGCGGTGGTCTCAAAAGGTAAGGGAGATTAGCACATTTATGAGAATTCTCCATAACACTCCTTTTCCCAAGTGAGCAAATCACGGTCACCATTTTGGAGCTTTAACTCAGCATCTTGAAGTATGTAATAACAACACCTTCTAATATTGTGTCAATATTGGGACACCCTACTCTCTCCTTCAAATTGCTTCTTTGATGACTTTACGAGATAAACTTCAGATTCCATCTGAATCTCTGTGATCACTGTGCCGCCCACAATGCCGACTTTAAATTGCTGACTTCCATTATTGCGAGGTGCAGGGATCAACTAGCATCTCAACAACCGCCTCTCCCCTATTCACTTACCTTTTTGGCAGTAGACAGTGAAGTGTGCCGCCATCTCTCCTCCGACCTTGAAGCATCAGTTTGCGCTCATTTACATGGGTCGGAAGTGGCAACGCAGGGTCCTATTTTCTTCTTCTTTTTAAACTTTTCTTTCTTTGCTTTATTGTTCCCTGCTACAATCTAATGGAAGTGGGGGAAACCCCTCCAACCCCCGATCACCACTACACCGACACAAGGGAGTGGGGGACACCCCCAGTACCCCTGTTCCATTAGTCGGTGTAGTGGGGTTCGGCATGTTATTACCACGCAAAGGCGCAGTCATTAACATGTCACAGTGTTCGGGGTGACATTTATGTATTATTCCTTCCATCTCACTCATCAAAAGAAAGCAGTCAAGCCTCAATGGATCAGCTTGACATCTTTCTTTGCCAAAAAAAAAAAATAGTGCAACTTATAAAACATGTACAGAACTATAGGTAGCATTGCCATCTTAACTGGGATGATTATTTCATGAAGGGGTTGGTTCAGGAGGAACCATTGTCTAACCAATATCCTCCTTTATTCCTTTCATCACTCTCACAACATACACTGACACAATCCTTGCGACGTCACTTACCATATTCACACTGAAATATTTTACACTCACCCATCTGCACTCAAGAACCCACTACACTGGCAATGGCATCTAAACTAGATCATTTAAATAGCCATGATCTCAATCTTCCCCAGTGTACCTCATAAACTGACACTGTCCCATATCGACTCAGTCATTTTAACAAATACTTTAAGGAATTTTCTATCAGTGTATCCACATCATCAGAACAGACTAGTGCCTTTGTTATAACAGTTTCTTTGGAGATCCCTTGATCGCTGGTTACAGATGTAAAGTAGCAAGCAAAGGCTCTTGGGCAGGTCTTACAAAACAAGAGGAGGACACCTCCCAACCCTTCCAAGAAACATTACTGAGACGGGGCCTTCTTTGCCTATACCTTCAGCAACCAAAACATCCTTTGCATTAGAAGAAGAACAGTGTAATTCCTGAACAGTATGACCAGCAGTTTCCAATGATTCTTGGGAAACATTGGTGATGTTCTCCAGAAAACTGCAGAGATCTGTACAATTTGACAAATGGCTGTTATAAACAAAATTAAGTATGGCAGTGTAGACAAGCTAGTAGGCAATGTTCCACTGTGGAGCTGCCATCTTAAACTCATTAAAAAATGCCTGCTGCTGCAATACCTGTTCTCCATCAGGGGAATATTTTCAAGCACAACTTTTTTGGGATTATCATCTCTGAACGAGGAAGAACCAGATACC
This sequence comes from Ambystoma mexicanum, assembly GCF_040938575.1. Classification (NCBI taxonomy): domain Eukaryota; kingdom Metazoa; phylum Chordata; class Amphibia; order Caudata; family Ambystomatidae; genus Ambystoma; species Ambystoma mexicanum. The sequence continues at coordinate 1,179,703,919 of NC_090925.1, forward strand.
TAACTATAATCTGTTAAGGTTTCCCATCATCACGTGGATTGAGGGCAGCAGTGAAGTGTGCAGTTTCAATCTCAAGTGTTCTCAACTGATGCACAATGAAGGATCTTGACACGTGTTCTGTCTGGAGAAATGTTCAAGATCGGAAACCTTCTGCTTGTTCTGCTAGAGTTCAATAGTTGTGATCAGTTAAGAAGGATTGTGAGTCTTCTCCTTTGGCTACAATGGTCTCCAGATCTAAATTATATGGCCAGACCCACCACCCCAAGCATTTTTGAGTCTGGGAGATGCCACTGTTTCATCATTAATGCAATTAATGCCATCTGAAATCTATGACATGATGCCACAAATTGTCCTTCTCGTTTGAGGTACCAACTTAAGTCGAAATAACTGAAATATTCTCTGCATTTATTTCTTCTGATGTCTCCTATTTGTCCCTGGATTCCATCAAGTTTCAATATTTCTTGTTCTTATGTCAAGATCCTCCTGGCATGTCTGCATGAGTAGGTAAGGTTTGGATAAGGAGAGCGGTTTTTCAATAATATTGTGATTTTCACTATGTGATCGACCTCGTAATGCCTCTCCCTCCTGCAGCATGGATTGAGCTTGCCTTATGGTGTCCATCAGACCTGCCTTTTCCTTCTCTCCTGTACCTTAAACCTAGTATCATCAGCAAAACACACTCATCTTCATTTTTCAATACTTTTTATTCCCATAAATCTAGGGCAGCCCATGTTGGCCCTAATTCTTTGATCCCTGGGCTTAATGAAGCACTATCATCAATAGCATGTTTTACATTACCCCTGCTACACTAGATTTACAAGCATACATATTTTTCACGTTTTTCCAGCAAAAAGAGAGCACAAAAATAGGAGATTATTTTGGCTTTCTACAAGAGAGAGTGTGAATATTTTCAGTGCCCCCCTAAAATCTATGGATACCATTTTATTGGATTAACTGAAAACATTACGCTGAGATGGTAATATGCATATGCTTTTGAAGTCTTTTTCATCAGATGGTAGTCACAAGATTAAACATGCATTTTCAATGTCAACAGTGTGGACTTTTGTGTAGGCATGGGAAAGGCACTTGCCAGTCATAACCATATGGGCATTAACTCACCATTGATGGTAGCAGCTGCAAAATGGTGCATGTAGCTAGGCTTTTAACATTAGGACCTGGCAAATGCTTAATACTTATAAAACAACAGATGTCCACATACTTGTGGAACTCTCCCGTCCCCTGCACACCCAATTGGTATTGTATAGACAATTCATTTTTGTGGATTAATTAAAGCAATTAATTAAATCAACTCTATATCAAATAATTATCTACGTACTAAGAATTATGTTAAAACAAATCAAATATTTTTACTTCATCATCTGGTATCTGGACCATTAAATCATGTTACATCATATGTGATTTGCAATTAGATCAAGTCAATAATTTCTTTCAAATAATTTCACACAAACAATTTCACAAACCATGATAGACAATATCATGCATTGAATATAGCACAGTTTCCCATATAACTAGCTCAATCAAGTCAATATTCTGTGATATGTTCATTCTTGGTATGCTTCTCTACATGTTGCGGGGTGTAAGATTCCCCTTCTTCAGGAGTTGTCTATCCAATTCCTTTCTCTTTTCAAATCTACAATGGATAATTAATCGTAATGTAGTAACTCTTCTTATGACCAACTTCATTTATCATACAATCATTATTATCTGTCATGATTCTCCATTTTATAATCAATCACCTGTGTAAATTTCTCTCAAGGAAATTAAATCGAAGCAGTTCCATCCAATCCTGGGAATTTGGACATACAATTTCCCTAGCAATCAAAAAATATAACTGTCAGCACTTAGCTACCCTTAGTAGAAAGCAAAGATTGTGCTGGCTGTGTGTAGGTGTCACGGCTATTATGTGTATACAAAACTAGTAAAGCAGTCCATTTCTTATTCACCTGAATGGTGTAGAAGGAAACTCAAAGTTTAATAGTGTGGTAAATCCCCCTAGTTGGCTGCTCCATCCAGGGGTCCCTTTTTGCTCTCAAGATGTGCATGTAATTTACCAATAACTATTGTAAATCCAGAGTAACTCTCTATCTTACTGTGGTGGTTTATTATGGAGGAATACATAATGTGACTGATGATCCCTCTAGGTTCACAATTTGAATCTTGTTCAAGAATCTTGGCAGCAGAAAAAAAACCTCTGGGGCATATCCTATGAATTTCAATGCAGAGTTGTGTCTCACTTTAATGTGAAAGTCCCTCTGAGCAACACTCTTGATAATTTTAAAAGAAATCTAGCATGAAGAGTAGTTATCCACCATACTCTAGTCGTCTTACCTCCCCATGGCCAGTGCCTATTTTGATCTATAATGTCATGGTGTCTTAGTGAAAGGTTGTGTGAAGAAATGTAATCAATTAAATAAATAAGAGTTCTACATGAGGCACTTAGTTTGTGTTCTCATATATCTGATGTCTAGGGCATGGGTGATAAGCCCCTCAGTGAGACTGATGTGTATATAGAAGGTTTCTATACGATCTCCAGACTATAGATGTTTATAAGATCATGATCATGCTCACGATCTTTACATTTCGTTATCCATAAATTTCATTGTTAGTATACATTAGTCACATTTGTTAACATTTCTCCAGGTAGCACCAATCTTTAGAGGAGAGCCTTAGAGGAAAGCCCCCAGGATATACTCCTCATTCATGGCATTAAGGGATAAACTATGCAGTTTCTCTACCCAAAATATTTCTCACCAGTCCATGTGTTTCGCATGGTTCCCCTCTCTCTGTGATCTTTCGACTACCTCCAAAATGACAACTTTCAATTGTGCTATGTTATGTTTATTCTCTGCAAAATGGTGCGTTACTGGTGATCTTACATTATTTGTCCTGATATTAGTCTTATGCTCAGTCCAGCGTTCATTTTCTTTTCTGCTTGTTTGGCCCACATGAAAAGATCCCTCATTGGCAACTGAGTCCATAAATGACTGATTTTGAGTCACAGGTAGCATAGTCGTTCAATTTGATTTCAATCCCATGTTATGGATGTCTCACATAACCAACCTTCTTCATGTTGTTGCAATGGCAACAGTTGAGACAAGCAAATGTCCCTGTCTTTTTTGTTTCAATGTTAGTTGTTTTTCTTTTGATGGTCTTTCAGCTTTGACAAGTTGATCTTTAAAATTATGGCCTCTCTTATATACTATTATGGGTGATTTAGGAAATAATTTGTTCAGTTGTGGATCCAACCCAATAATCGGCCAATTTTTCTGAATCATTCTCGTTATGTGGTGAATCTGTCTAAGTATCTTGGTGCATATATAAATGGGGCCTCTCCTGATTTAGTTTTAGGGGTTAGTAGATTGTTCCTATCCAATCCCTCAGTCTTTTCCCAGGCCTTTGCAATGATGTCCCTTGGATAATCTCTCCTTTCCTATTTCTCTGTCATTATTAAGTTCTCATATTTTAGTGTTTCTGCTGATGATGTAATCCGCTTCAAATGTAGAAATTGGCTCTAAGGTAGGTTATTCCACAGGTGTTCTGGATGATGGCTCAAATAATGTAATGAGTTGTTCACATCAGTTTGCTTATGGTAGATGTTGGTAATAATACTTTCTAGCCCGATATCCAGTTCTACATCCAGGAAGTGTAATTTTGGCATGCCAACTTCCATTGTGAATTTGATTCTTCCATGTATGGAGTTCAAGAATTCTAAAAATGAGTCCAAATCAGTTTGAGTACCCCTTCAAATCACAAAGCTGTCATCTATTATTTTTTTCCAGATGATTACATTGTGTTTCCTCCTTGGTTCAGTCAATATCTGTGAGCTTTCCAAATAAAACATAAATAAGTTGGCATATACTGGGGCCATTGAGGACCCCATGGAAGTTCCCAAGGCTTGCAGATAAAACTGTGTTTTGTGTCTGAAGTAATTGTTCACCAATGTGATCTTACTTAGTTCTAATATGAATACTTGATTGGCTTTGCACTTGTGGTTGTTCAAGAGTGTCCATTCTAATGCTTCCAACCCGTCTTGGTGGGGGATTGAAGTGTACAGACTCTGTACGTCAAATGATACTAGAATATCATTAAGCAATATTTCAGGTAAATCAGTGAGAATGTTTAAGAAATCCATGGTGTCCTTGAGGTACGTGGATGTAGCCTGTACTAGTGGCTGTAGGGCTTTATCAACATAAATAGCTACTGAATTAAACATGTTGTAGTTCCCTGCCACTATGGATCTCAATGGTGGTGTTTGTAAATTCTTATGGATTTTAGGCAACCCATAGAATATCAGTGTTATGGGATAGTCATTGGTTAGATATTTCTGTGTCTTTTTCTGATGCTTTGTCTAGAGTCTTTTTTATGATACCTGCAATCTTTGTAGTGGGGTCTTGATGCTTAATACTTATACACAATCCAGAAATGTTGGCTTTACAAATGTTTGTTATTAACAGGACATCAGCTAAACACACGCAGAATGTTTATAAATGAGCTGGCTGAAGGCAACCTGGTTAAGGCATGTTTACTACATCAGAAGCTGGTTTAAAACTCCAATTAATTAATTAACTCTCAGGAGTCTGCTTTGATAAACAACACTGGCAGGCACTCCTAGTGCAAATGTTGATGGCTAGCCTTGATTAAAGCAAACTCAAAGAGTTCCAATGAGGAGGTGTTTTAGGTGGGGAGGGGCCAGAAGTGGTTGGGAAGGGCCATAGGAATTAGCTTGGCCATGGGCAGTCAATCGTTGGGGAAATAACGAAACAACACATATAAACTGTGTGTCCATCGTTATATGCCAAGGATCCCTTTCTGTACTCTAATGTAATAGTTTAGGCATATAGGTGTTACAAGTGACACCTAATAGCACAACCAAATGAGCAACCAAACACACAGTGTTGAACAGATTTTTTTCATAGACAAAAAGAAGAGGGTATTTTTAACTTTAATCTCCATTGTGTGAAGGAAAACAAATGCACAGAATTTCGTCCTAGGATATCCCCTTTACCTATAGGGAACTCCATTTGGAATAAGGGCAGAGACATGCTGGTACCCATTGGGAAACATTTTTCACCTTCAGCAGTGCTGGGAAATTACAGCTTTAGCAGGACCTCACTATTTATATTGTGCATATAATGTGCAACGTGTCCTAACACAATGAGTTGAATAATTCTGAAAACACATACATTTTATTGTAGGGACATCCTCAAATGCCAGACTCAAAAACAAGCAATTTGAAAAAAATATTATTTATTGTTTTACTCTCACGCCCACACAGTATGCATGTATTTACAGGTAGAGTAGGCTTAAAATTCCAGTCCATCAAAACAGCCTCCAGTTTTCTTTGTCTGTATCCCTTAGTCCTCTTCATATGTAATAGAGAAGGGGTTCCAAGTTCTCTTGACCAGGGGAAAAAGAGTGAAAACACCACCCAAAAGCATGATGCCTTTGTAAAGGATATTTGTGTTACCTGCATTTAGGCAAATCCAGTTGTCCTCGATATAAGAATGGAGCCACCAAAACAACACCCCACCCTGGCCAGGTCGAGTTTGATGAGAAACTGGGTGTCATCAATGTACATTTGAAAAACAACACCTGGGCGTTAGAACAGCCCTGCCTTGGGCCACAACTAGGCACCGAAGGGAAAAGGGGAGGCATGGGTAACAACACAGAGCTCAGGGGTTATATCTTACCAGTGCTCTACAAGGATAACCTGGTGACCCTTTCCATCACAAACGTATTGATTGGGGGCAATGTTGAGCCATTCCACAAATTTGCAAGACAGTCATGGGAGAATCTTACCCTCTAGACTATAAAACAGCACCGACAAATCAATTAGAATCAAAGCCGCCTGCTTTTATTTTTCCACCTTTTTGAGGCGATGCTCTCTTATGTCCAGAATGCATATTTCAGTGGCCTCCCCTGGCCAAAACCCAGGCTGCAAATCGTGAATAATATAGTGAGCTTCAATACAATTCTGAAGCTGAAGGGTGAACATCTTCTGAAGGATATGGCTCAACACAGGCAGTTGGGAGATGTTAATTATATGGCTGTGAAGGGTTAGCAGAAGCTGGGGTAAATGAAGGTATCCATATAATTATTAATGATGGTGAGTAGCTCTGTCAAAACAGAGGACATACTTGCCTTAAACCATTGCTGTGGCACAGGTCTAATAAAGATGAACAATTGTCGACACCAAGTAGAATCTTACAATGAGAAGTGCAATTTAAAAGTTGAAAATGAGAAAACAAAAGGATATAGGAGATAGAACTGCCATAATTGCCCCGTTCATCTTGATGGTACTTACTAACAATTATATGGATGTGAAGGCATCAGCCAGAATAATCGTATCTAATAGAAATAAAACATGCAGAAACTTGTAAACTAAAATGATGAGATTTGGCCTGTATATAACCTGGGGCAGAGCGGAATATTGAAGTTGTTACATATGTTTACAATCTTCTTAGTGGAATAATCTGCAGGCTTTTTAAATGCTGGATGGTAAGGCCCTCATTCTGACTCAGGCGTTAAGGGGTTTACGGCGCCGTAAACGGCGCCGACCCTTAACGCCTGATTACAAGGTTCCCTTCGCGGGATGGCTTTTAACGGCTGCTTTTTTGCAGCCGTTAAAATCCATGCCGCAAAGGGACCTTGGCGATAATTACGGCACCGTAATTTACGGTGCCGTAATTATCGCCTTTCCCCATTCCCATTATGCCCTATGGGGCGAAAATGGGAATGGGGAAGGGTAAAATGGGAAATGGGGATTTACCGCCCCACTCACCTTGGAATGGGGCGGTAAATCCGCCAACCACCATGGCTTAAACATAGTTTACGCCATGGTGGTAAGGGTACGACCCAGGCAGTAACTTACCGCCTGGGTCGTTTTTAGCACTTAAACTGGCAGCCATGTAGAGCTTGTTAGTTACCCTGCATGCATCCTTGCATCTGTGCCAATGAGGGAAAGAGATGATAACCAAACCATCTCAAAGCATCTCCCATTCAATTTATCCCTGTGTTTTTCCCTATTGCAATGCCGGTTTTTGGTTGTGCAAGATCGGATACCAGAGGGCTGCGTAATAGCAGAACACAGAGATGATACACAAGTATCTATCTCGATTCAAGGATGATAGATAGATATAAGAGTGATGTAGATCTTATGAACATTAAAATGAATTTCCCAAAAATGTAATTCTTTGAATAAAAGATCTGAACGGAGACAGTGCATCACTGTTTACAGTGAACAAGCGATGGTGGCTGAGAATCAATGACAAATCAATGTATGATCCATCCAATGAGAAGGAGTAGTTGCTTTGTCAGTAATAACATTGCAGTCTATGACCAGATCCAATTGATGCCCTGCAATATGAGAGGGGCATCACATTAAGATAACACATCTAAAAGTTCAATGAAGATACACAATCTAGCACTGATGAACTGATGGCATTCTCCACACAAAAATGAAAAACACACAGGAGGTGTTGATACACACTATGTGTATGGACTATTCAGAATTACTTTATATTTAAAGTGGAAGATTAGAATTTATGAACAGATACATTGTGGTTGTGTGAAATATCACACCAATCCCTACCCCAAACTGCGTGTATTTACAAATGACTAAATAGTTAAAAGGAAGAACATCATGAAAAGGTGTGATAGAATCCTCCATCTAAATGTTTAAACAAGTATCAAGTGTTAAGCAAGCCACACCCAAAAGAAAGCAGAAAGGGATGGCCCAACTGCATCAACAGGCTAAGGGCCTCATTACACGTTAGGCGGTAAGGGTTTACCGGTACCGTTAAGGGCACCGGTACCGGTAAACCCTTACCGCCTTACTACGAGTTCCCTTTGCGGGTCCCGACCTTAACGGCTGGTTTTACCAGCCGTTAAAGTAAGGTGCCACAAAGGGACCTCGGTGCTAATTACGGTACCGCAATTTGCGGTACCATAATTAGCTCCTTCCCCATTCCCATTATGCCCTATTGGGGCAGATATGGGAATGGGGAAGTGCCTTGGTGAATGGGGAATTACCGCCCCCGCCCACCTTGGAGTAGGGTGGTAATTCCGCCATCCACCAAGGCCGACATGGTAAAATACCGGCGGCAACGATGGCGCGAATAGCGCTATGGTTACCGCCTACCCTGTAATGAGGCCCTAAGAGTCTTAGTGTAATGACCCTTTTGGTAACGATGTGGCTGGATGGGAAAAAAAGGGGCCCAAAGTGGTAAATAAACTCCCATGATGCACAAAAGCAACAGTAAATTACTCTTGGGCTGGAGGATCAAGGTAGGAGTTTAATGTTCCCAAATGTGTGCACCACACCCAGAATCCAATATTCATGTAGAGTGGGGAAGTGGACCATCCAATGTTTAACAAAATATATGATTAGGTGATTTGGGGGCAACAACTTGTGGCAAGTACAAGTAAATGTATTGACAAAGAGTAGAATGAGATACTGATATGGGGTCAACTCAACAGCTGTATATACTTGTGATGTCACGGGTGTGTGGATAGCCAGTGAAAATGTGGGGTGTCTGAGTCACTTGATCTCCTTCTGGGGTGTGGTGAATCATTACAAAAAGGGTAGTGAAAAAGTTGAAATACTTAATATGGTGAAGTGTTGATTATTTGACCTTGATGTAATTGCTACAAAAGACTTTGTGCATCTTTTACATTCTTTCTTTTAGAGAGCCCACTACCCTGTTTCACAAGATGGACACTTACCACCTTTTTTCCCATATCAGTGTCTCATTCTCAACGTCTATCTGTATTATGCTCCTGATCCCTGTTAAATGGCGCAGTGGAGGCTCCGCAGGCTACGCAGTGTGGGGGGCTTCGCTGCCATATGTCCTGGTGGGGTGCGCCCTCGGACTTCAAAAAGAAAACGTTTCTTTTTGAAGTCACTCTAACTTCATAAAGAAATGTGTTCAAATACAGTTCTGTAACAGAAATCATTTCTTTATGTAGGTAGAAGGACTTTAGAAAAAAACTATTTATTTTTTAAGTAACAGCCCACCCCCTCCACCCTATGACATGCATTGTTCCAGGTTGGAGGCCTCTATGTCACGAAATAACGACATATTTTCTTTTTGAAGTCCTTCTGCCTTCATAAATAAATGATTTCAGTTATGGTAATTGTTCCGAGAATGGAAATTTGGGCCTCATTACGAGGTTGCCAGTCCGGTAATCACGGTATGGCTGCTTGTATGCTTGTCGGTACTGTTGTTACCAGACCGGCAAACTCTGAGTTGCGCTCACAGGTGCCTTTCATTCTGCCAGGTCTGCAGGGGCCGGAATACCCTGGTAATTGCCCATTCGCGGTTGCCAGATTTTCATGCCGGTATGGAGGTAGCCTTGCCGGTAAAACCGGCAAGGCTACCTCCAACCTCATAATGACGCCCAATGTCTTTATGAAGGCAGAGTGACTTCAAAAATAAACTATATATTTTTGAAGTCATTGGGGTCTGTTACGCTTACCTGGCTCCCACAGCGGCGTCGGTCCGACCCGGACTGCTGCGGCCTCCACCCACGTGATGCGTAGTGCAGCGATGACTGACTGGATCTGCCCTCCTAATCTTGTCTGCTTTGCCCATAGAAATATTGTCCTACAAGTAGAGGGATAGATTTAGCCACTTGTGGATTCAAGTGATAGTACCCCCACTGTCCTCCCCACTAATCACCTCTGAAGCGCCCTCTCAGCAATCTCACCTTATATTCTTGAAGGATGAACCCTCCATCCTGCGAAGCACGCAGGGGCCCGTTGATGACCAGTTACTTCACTGGCCTGAAGATATTGGAAGAGTTGTAGACGAATCCTGACTCCAAAAGGTCCTGGCGAAGAGCCGTAAGTATATAGTTCGTAAGAGTTCAAAATGTCTGAATTCTCTCCTGTCCAATTCCTCTTTTATCTTGCAGCTTTGACCCAATAAGAAGATTTACAGCTGAAAGCGCTCCGGTAAAAGTCTGTGTTACCCAAAACTGTCTGGTAAATAATTCCAAGGGTCAAACTCGCTGCTTTCTCCTTATCTTACAGGTGCGGCGTTAGAAGATGTGGCGTGCTGATGAATTATACCTCCGGCGATAAAATCAGGTAAGCATATGGCGGCTAAAGAGATTGTCTCTGTCTGTTCTCTCTGCTCACCTTGTTGTTTCTTGTCCCCCTTAGGTGCCGGGATTCGGCGATGTAAAGATGGAGACAGAGCCGGATCGAAGAGATGCTGCGTGGAACGGTGAGTATGGCGCGGCGCTGCTGCTGGTGATGCGACGCGTTTAAAACAAAGTCTTTCCTCTGGTTTGAAGATGCGATGAATCTGGAATCAGGTAAGAAATCAGGTAATACTCTTGTTCTAACCTTTGCTTCTTTCCTTCTTTCTAGGTGCTCCAGGTTCGAGGCGGGCGTGGCAGAAGGCTGGATGCTGCTGCTGGCACGGTGAGCGTTACGCTGCTGGATTCAGAATAACACGAAGCGTGTGCTGCTCTTCGGGCGTGGTTTAAATAGACCCCAAAGTAGTCCCAGGTAGGTATTCCTTCTCGACCACACCCGAGTAACAAAATAGTCCCTAAGGTAAAGTAGTCCCTTCCAGGCCTCACATGGGCTTGGATCTTCTTGCAGCATGGTCTGCATCAGGTAAGTGTGCACCTATGAGCCTGGTGCCTATGGCGCCAGGACAGATGTCCCATATGAGCCTGGCGCCATAGGCGCCAGGACTGAACCCAGACAGCCCCTAGCAGGGGTTGCTGGGTTTTCTCAAGGCGACATGATGCCTGCTCCCGGGGCTGATGGACGTGGTCTGGATGCCCGGGGGTATGCATCATGACAGCACTCCCCCGTAAGGCCCCTCCTAAAGTCGTTCCTCCCCTTGGTCCTGGTTTGTCTGGGAAGTCCCGATGGAATCTTCTCACTAATCGTGGTGCATGAACGTGGTCACTAGGCTCCCATGACCTTTCCTGTGGCCCGTAACCTTTCCAATCGATTAAGTAAAAAAGTTTTGATTTAACCACCTTGGAATCCAGGATGTTTTTCACCTTGAATTCAGGTTCTCCATCTATCAAGACAGGATCTGGTGGTTTGGTTAATCTTGTTCCTGGTTGAACTGGTTTTAAAAGGGAAACATGAAAGACAGGATGAATTCGCCTATTGGAGGGTAATTCCAGTTTGACGGCCACCGGGTTGATAATGGCCTTAATGGTGTAAGGTCCCAAATATCTAGGATTAAAAGTCTGAGTTCCTTTCAGAGGTATGTGTTTTGTAGCTAGCCAAACCTGATCTCCAATTTGGTACAGTGGAGTTTCACTTTTATGTAGATCAGCATTTTTCTTGTATTTCTCTTTTGCTTGCTTCAAATGTTCTGTCGCTTCTTTGAAGGCTTGTGTAATAGTAGAATGTAAATGACTAACTGCAGGCATTTCTAAGTGCTGAGGTGAATCGAGTTCTGAGGTTCGAGGGTGGTGTCCATATGTGGTATCAAAGGGGCTTTGTCCGGTTCCTGAATGTACAGAGTTATTGTATGCATATTCGGAAATCCATAAAATATTTTTCCAATTACTTTCGGTCTCGTGAAGCATGCAACAAAGGTACTGTTCAAGGGTCTAGTTGGTCCTCTCCGTCTGAGCATCGGTCTGGGGATGGTAACTGGTTGATAACCTTACGTCGATTTGCACCAATTGGCAACATTTCTTCCAAAAATGTGAAATTAATTGACTACCTCGGTCAGAGACCAATACAGAAGGAAACCCGTGTATTCGAACAATGTTTTCGAGGAACTCCTTGGCCAGGACTGAAGCAGAAGGTAATCCCTTCAAAGGAATAACGTGGGCCATCTTGGAAAAAAGATCCACGATAACTAGAATGGTGTTAAATCCATTACATGGAGGTAGATCATTAATAAAGTCTAAAGAAAAGGTGTGCCATGGTGTAGGTGGAATATCCAAAGGTTGTAAAAGGCCAGCTGTTTTTTTCTTCTGACTCTTGTTTTGGGCGCAAATGCCGCAAGACATCACAAATGACTTTATATCTTTTCGCCAGGTGGGCCACCAGAATTGACTCTTAATTTTGGCTTCGGTTTTTGCGATAACTGGGTGACCTTCCATTAGGGAATCATGATAATTGGAGATGACAAGTTCCTGTAATTCCTTGTGTGGTAGAAATAGTCGTCCTTGATAGTAGGGTAGGTCATTGATGGCTGAGTAATCCGAGCCTTTCTTTACCCAGTCCTGCAGAGCTGCTGGATTGAAGAGTTGTTGGATTTTTAAATGGATTTCTTCTAGTGTCTGTAAAGTAGTTATGCCAAGAATTCTTTGTTCAGAAATTATAGGCACCGGCTCCGGGTTCGCATATGCTTCTTCCATTCCTATTTTGGGATAAAGCATCGGCCTTGCCATTTTTACAGACTGGTCGATAAGTGATCACAAAATTCGGCAAAGAATAATGCCCATCCAAGTTGGCGCGATGATTGCGCTTTGGCTGTTTTTAGATACTGCAAGTTCCGGTGATCAGTGATTACAGTAATGGTATGCCTGGCACCGAGAAGATAGTGTCGCCAAGCCATAAAGGTGGATTTGATGGCTAATAACTCTCGGTAACCACATAGTTTAACTCGGGTGCCGAGAACTTTCTGGACCAAAATGCCACTGGGTCAAGTTGACCAGTTTCAGGATCCTTCTGGGACAGGACAGCTCCCATGGCTAAACTGGATGCATCATTTTCCACTATGTATGGAAGCTCTGGGCGCGGATGCTTTAAGACAGGCACAGACGTGAATTTCGCTTTCAGCTCTTGGAAGGCCTTTTCAGCCTCTTCGGTCCACAAGAAACGTTTGTTCTTTTGCAAAAGTCCTGGGATGTACAACATGTGAGAAGTCCGGAATGAATCTGCGGTAGAAATTGGCAAATCCGAGCATGCTTTGCACCCCTTTAACTGAACTAGGTGATGGCCACTTGAGAATTGCGTCCACCTTTTGTGAGTCCATTCGGACTCCTTTTGGAGTCAAGATAAATCCAAGGAATTCAACTTCTGTAACATGAAAAACACATTTTTCCAATTTTGCATATAACTTGTGCTGGCGCAGTTTCTCAAGGACTGCACGTACGTGCTTAACATGGTCTGATTCTGAGGAGGAGTACACAAGGATGGATATGGTCTATGTATATGACAACACAGACGTCAATGAGTTCACGAAAGACATTGTTCATAAAATACTGGAAGGCTGCTGGTGCATTGCACAACCCGAAGGGCATCACCTGATACTCGAATAAACCGTACTTGGTGCGAAAGGCCGTCTTCTATTCGTCGCCTTTCTTTACACGTACCAGATGATATGCCCCTCGGAGATCTAACTTAGTGTAGATACAAGCATCCTTTACTTGGTCTAGTAGTTTGGGGATCAGAGCCAATGGGTACCGGTTTTTTACCGTAATCTGATTTAGTGCGCGGTAGTCTATGCACGTTCTAAGGTCACCTTCCTTTTTTGGCATGAAGAACAAAGCTGAGGATACAGGAGACTTGGAAGGGAGAATAAAGCCATTGGCAAGGTACTGGTCTAAGTATTGTCGTAGGTGAAGGTTCTCAGGTTCCGTAAGGGCATAGATCCTGCTACAAGTGGGTTGTGCACCGGGTATGAGATCGATTTGACAATCGTACGATCTGTGAGGAGGTAAGGTGTTTGCCTGTTCCTTTTGGAAGACATCCTGGAATTCTTGGTATTCTGGAGGTAGTTGCATGACTGCTGTGGTTACTGTGGCCAGGCCTGCGTTCTGATTTTTCTTTGGGTAACAGGTTTGTGCACAATCCGGGAAGGTTATTCTCTTCTCTCGCCAATCAATACAAGGATTATGTGTTTCCAACCAAGGTATCCCCAGTATTAATTGGAACTGTGGGGCTTTGATTAGATCAAACACAATAGTCTCTCGATGCCCATCCTGACCCAATAGTGTCATCTCTGCGGTGGAATGAGTTACAGGCCCAGAGGCTATTTCAGTTCCATCGACTGTGGTGATGACATCTGAGGTGGTTTTTCGGCAGAGAGGTAGATTCATCCTGGAAGCCAATTTGTGGTCCATATAGTTTCCTACGGCCCCGCTATCAATGTATGCCCTTACTGCGTGCATAAGTGAGGGTTGTCTAGGATCAATTAGGACCATTGGTATGATCAGATGCGAGGCCTGAGTGTTCTTCTTTAAGCTCGGCAAGCGGACCTCTACACTTGTTGGGCGTGGTCGTTTTTTTAATCAGGCTCTTTTGGACTTTTATCAGCAACTCCTACAACCTTCTTAGGTGGTTTTATAGGGCAATCTCGTAGAAGATTTCCTGAGGTTCCACAGTACAGACACAATTGCATCTGTCTTCTTCTTTCCTTTTCCTTTTGAGTTAAGGGTCCTTTGACCCCCCCGATTTGCATAGGTTCTGATGCATCTGTCCCTTTGGGGGCAACGTTGGATTTAACCAATACCCGATTTTCGAACTTAGTTCGATCAGCCTTTTCTATTCTGGAGTCGATGATCCAGCTGGACCACTAAGTCTATAAACTCTGCGCAATCCTGAGGTGGGTTCACAACTTAAGCCAAGACGTCTTTAAGTTCTCCCCGAAGTCCACGATGAAACAATGTAATTCGTTTTTCCTCACGCCATCCGGTTTCCACTATCAATCTATTGAAGGTTGCGATATAGGTTAGCAGATCCTGGTTACCCTGTCGTAGGGACAAAAGTTCGTTATCCAGGGCCTGTCCTTGGGAGTGCCGGGCAAATAGTCTTTCCATGCTCTTTTGAAAGCCCTGAAAATACCGAAGAATTGGGTCATCCTGAGTAACTAGTGGAATTGACCAATCAGCTGCACTGCCGCTGAGATATGATAATAAAAAGGCTACCTTGGCTTGATCGTTTGGGAAGGCTCCTGGTCTGCATAAAAAGTGCAGGCGGCATTGGTTCATAAACACGGTGAACCTTTTGGGATCTCCGGCAAAGCGTTCTGGTGGAGCTAATGGAATATTTCCTGGTAGGTTTATTTGCACAGGGTTACTTGATAACACAGGAGCTGGATTTCCCCCGGAACCAGGTAGGGGTGCTTGTCCAGCTTGAGTTTGCAGCAGTTGTCTAGCATGTTCATCTGTGTGCTCCTTCGATACAATTAGTTCTCTTCTGAGGGCATTAGTCTCTTGGCGAGCGGAGTGCACTTCTGCCCTAAGTTCCCCCAATAGTTGTGCCAGTTGGTCGGTTTCTGAGGTTTCCATAACGCCCGGGTGGGGATTTATAGATAGGCTTTGCGTTCTGTTACGCTCACCTGGCTCCCACAGGGGCGTCGGTCCGACCCGGACTGCTGCTGCCTCCACCCACGTGATGCGTAGTGCAGCGATGACTGACTGGATCTGCCCTCCTAATCTTGTCTGCTTTGCCCATAGAAATATTGTCCTACAAGTAGAGGGATAGATTTAGCCACTTGTGGATTCAAGTGATAGTACCCCCACTGTCCTCCCCACTAATCACCTCTGAAGCGCCCTCTCAGCAATCTCACCTTATATTCTTGAAGGATGAACCCTCCATCCTGCGAAGCACGCAGGGGCGCGTTGATGACCAGTTACTTCACTGGCCTGAAGATATTGGAAGAGTTGTACACGAATCCTGACTCCAAAAGGTCCTGGCGAAGAGCCGTAAGTATATAGTTCGTAAGAGTTCAAAATGTCTGAATTCACTCCTGTCCAATTCCTCTTTTATCTTGCAGCTTTGACCCAATAAGAAGATTTACAGCTGAAAGCGCTCCGGTAAAAGTCTGTGTTACCCAAAACTGTCTGGTAAATAATTCCAAGGGTCAAACTCGCTGCTTTCTCCTTATCTTACAGGTGCGGCGTTAGAAGATGTGGCGTGCTGATGAATTATACCTCCGGCGATAAAATCAGGTAAGCATATGGCGGCTAAAGAGATTGTCTCTGTCTGTTCTCTCTGCTCACCTTGTTGTTTCTTGTCCCCCTTAGGTGCCGGGATTCGGCGATGTAAAGATGGAGACAGAGCCGGATCGAAGAGATGCTGCGTGGAACGGTGAGTATGGCGCGGCGCTGCTGCTGGTGATGCGACGCGTTTAAAACAAAGTCTTTCCTCTGGTTTGAAGATGCGATGAATCTGGAATCAGGTAAGAAATCAGGTAATACTCTTGTTCTAACCTTTGCTTCTTTCCTTCTTTCTAGGTGCTCCAGGTTCGAGGCGGGCGTGGCAGAAGGCTGGATGCTGCTGCTGGCACGGTGAGCGTTACGCTGCTGGATTCAGAATAACACGAAGCGTGTGTTGCTCTTCGGGCGTGGTTTAAATAGACCCCAAAGTAGTCCCAGGTAGGTATTCCTTCTCGACCACACCCGAGTAACAAAATAGTCCCTAAGGTAAAGTAGTCCCTTCCAGGCCTCACATGGGCTTGGATCTTCTTGCAGCATGGTCTGCATCAGGTAAGTGTGCACCTATGAGCCTGGTGCCTATGGCGCCAGGACAGATGTCCCATATGAGCCTGGCGCCATAGGCGCCAGGACTGAACCCAGACAGCCCCTAGCAGGGGTTGCTGGGTTTTCTCAAGGCGACATGATGCCTGCTCCCGGGGCTGATGGACGTGGTCTGGATGCCCGGGGGTATGCATCATGACAGCACTCCCCCGCAAGGCCCCTCCTAAAGTCGTTCCTCCCCTTGGTCCTGGTTTGTCTGGGAAGTCCCGATGGAATCTTCTCACTAATCGTGGTTTATGAACGTGGTCACTAGGCTCCCATGACCTTTCCTGTGGCCCGTAACCTTTCCAATCGATTAAGTAAAAAAGTTTTGATTTAACCACCTTGGAATCCAGGATGTTTTTCACCTTGAATTCAGGTTCTCCATCTATCAAGACAGGATCTGGTGGTTTGGTTAATCTTGTTCCTGGTTGAACTGGTTTTAAAAGGGAAACATGAAAGACAGGATGAATTCGCCTATTGGAGGGTAATTCCAGTTTGACGGCCACCGGGTTGATAATGGCCTTAATGGTGTAAGGTCCCAAATATCTAGGATTAAAAGTCTGAGTTCCTTTCAGAGGTATGTGTTTTGTAGCTAGCCAAACCTGATCTCCAATTTGGTACAGTGGAGTTTCACTTCTATGTAGATCAGCATTTTTCTTGTATTTCTCTTTTGCTTGCTTCAAATGTTCTGTCGCTTCTTTGAAGGCTTGTGTAATAGTAGAATGTAAATGACTAACTGCAGGCATTTCTAAGTGCTGAGGTGAATCGAGTTCTGAGGTTCGAGGGTGGTGTCCATATGTGGTATCAAAGGGGCTTTGTCCGGTTCCTGAATGTACAGAGTTATTGTATGCATATTCGGAAATCCATAAAATATTTTTCCAATTACTTTCGGTCTCGTGAAGCATGCAACAAAGGTACTGTTCAAGGGTCTAGTTGGTCCTCTCCGTCTGAGCATCGGTCTGGGGATGGTAACTGGTTGATAACCTTACGTCGATTTGCGCCAATTGGCAACATTTCTTCCAAAAATGTGAAATTAATTGACTACCTCGGTCAGAGACCAATACAGAAGGAAACCCGTGTATTCGAACAATGTTTTCGAGGAACTCCTTGGCCAGGACTGAAGCAGAAGGTAATCCCTTCAAAGGAATAACGTGGGCCATCTTGGAAAAAAGATCCACGATAACTAGAATGGTGTTAAATCCATTACATGGAGGTAGATCATTAATAAAGTCTAAAGAAAAGGTGTGCCATGGTGTAGGTGGAATATCCAAAGGTTGTAAAAGGTCAGCTGTTTTTTTCTTCTGACTCTTGTTTTGGGCGCAAATGCCGCAAGACATCACAAATGACTTTATATCTTTTCGCCAGGTGGGCCACCAGAATTGTCTCTTAATTTTGGCTTCGGTTTTTGCGATAACTGGGTGACCTTCCATTAGGGAATCATGATAATTGGAGATGACAAGTTCCTGTAATTCCTTGTGTGGTAGAAATAGTCGTCCTTGATAGTAGGGTAGGTCATTGATGGCTGAGTAATCCGAGCCTTTCTTTACCCAGTCCTGCAGAGCTGCTGGATTGAAGAGTTGTTGGATTTTTAAATGGATTTCTTCTAGTGTCTGTAAAGTAGTTATGCCAAGAATTCTTTGTTCAGAAATTATAGGCACCGGCTCCGGGTTCGCATATGCTTCTTCCATTCCTATTCGGGATAAAGCATCTGCCTTGCCATTTTTACAGACTGGTCGATAAGTGATCACAAAATTCGGCAAAGAATAATGCCCATCCAAGTTGGCGCGATAATTGCGCTTTGATAGTGTCGCCAAGCCTTAAAG
Organism: Ambystoma mexicanum; assembly: GCF_040938575.1. Classification (NCBI taxonomy): domain Eukaryota; kingdom Metazoa; phylum Chordata; class Amphibia; order Caudata; family Ambystomatidae; genus Ambystoma; species Ambystoma mexicanum. Next base: position 1,179,722,221 of record NC_090925.1, read on the forward strand.
GTGGATTTGATGGCTAATAACTCTTTATCGGTAACCACATAGTTTAACTCGGGTGCCGAGAACTTTCTGGACCAAAATGCCACTGGGTCAAGTTGACCAGTTTCAGGATCCTTCTGGGACAGGACAGCTCCCATGGCTAAACTGGATGCATCATTTTCCACTATGTATGGAAGCTCTGGGCGCGGATGCTTTAAGACAGGCACAGACGTGAATTTCGCTTTCAGCTCTTGGAAGGCCTTTTCAGCCTCTTCGGTCCACAAGAAACGTTTGTTCTTTTGCAAAAGTCCTGGGATGTACAACATGTGAGAAGTCCGGAATGAATCTGCGGTAGAAATTGGCAAATCCGAGCATGCTTTGCACCCCTTTAACTGAACTAGGTGATGGCCACTTGAGAATTGCGTCCACCTTTTGTGAGTCCATTCGGACTCCTTTTGGAGTCAAGATAAATCCAAGGAATTCAACTTCTGTAACATGAAAAACACATTTTTCCAATTTTGCATATAACTTGTGCTGGCGCAGTTTCTCAAGGACTGCACGTATGTGCTTAACATGGTCTGATTCTGAGGAGGAGTACACAAGGATGGATATGGTCTATGTATATGACAACACAGACGTCAATGAGTTCACGAAATACATTGTTCATAAAATACTGGAAGGCTGCTGGTGCATTGCACAACCCGAAGGGCATCACCTGATACTCGAATAAACCGTACTTGGTGCGAAAGGCCGTCTTCTATTCGTCGCCTTTCTTTACACGTACCAGATGATATGCCCCTCGGAGATCTAACTTAGTGTAGATACAAGCATCCTTTACTTGGTCTAGTAGTTTGGGGATCAGAGCCAATGGGTACCGGTTTTTTACCGTAATCTGATTTAGTGCGCGGTAGTCTATGCACGTTCTAAGGTCACCTTCCTTTTTTGGCATGAAGAACAAAGCTGAGGATACAGGAGACTTGGAAGGGAGAATAAAGCCATTGGCAAGGTACTGGTCTAAGTATTGTCGTAGGTGAAGGTTCTCAGGTTTCGTAAGGGCATAGATCCTGCCACAAGGGGGTTGTGCACCGGGTATGAGATCGATTTGACAATCGTACGATCTGTGAGGAGGTAAGGTGTTTGCCTGTTCCTTTTGGAAGACATCCTGGAATTCTTGGTATTCTGGAGGTAGTTGCATGACTGCTGTGGTTACTGTGGCCAGGCCTGCGTTCGGATTTTTCTTTGGGTAACAGGTTTGTGCACAATCCGGGAAGGTTATTCTCTTCTCTCGCCAATCAATACAAGGATTATGTGTTTCCAACCAAGGTATCCCCAGTATTAATTGGAACTGTGGGGCTTTGATTAGATCAAACACAATAGTCTCTCGATGCCCATCCTGACCCAATAGTGTCATCTCTGCGGTGGAATGAGTTACAGGCCCAGAGGCTATTTCAGTTCCATCGACTGTGGTGATGACATCTGAGGTGGTTTTTCGGCAGAGAGGTAGATTCATCCTGGAAGCCAATTTGTGGTCCATATAGTTCCCTACGGCCCCGCTATCAATGTATGCCCTTACTGCGTGCATAAGTGAGGGTTGTCTAGGATCAATTAGGACCATTGGTATGATCAGATGCGAGGTCTGAGTGTTCTTCTTTAAGCTCGGCAAGCGGACCTCTACACTTGTTGGGCGTGGTCGTTTTTTTAATCAGGCTCTTTTGGACTTTTATCAGCAACTCCTACAACCTTCTTAGGTGGTTTTATAGAGCAATCTCGTAGAAGATTTCCTGAGGTTCCACAGTACAGACACAATTGCATCTGTCTTCTTCTTTCCTTTTCCTTTTGAGTTAAGGGTCCTTTGACCCCCCCGATTTGCATAGGTTCTGATGCATCTGTCCCTTTGGGGGCAACGTTGGATTTAACCAATACCCGATTTTCGAACTTAGTTCGATCAGCCTTTTCTATTCTGGAGTCGATGATCCAGCTGGACCACTAAGTCTATAAACTCTGCGCAATCCTGAGGTGGGTTCACAACTTAAGCCAAGACGTCTTTAAGTTCTCCCCTAAGTCCACGATGAAACAATGTAATTCGTTTTTCCTCACGCCATCCGGTTTCCACTATCAATCTATTGAAGGTTGCGATATAGGTTAGCAGATCCTGGTTACCCTGTCGTAGGGACAAAAGTTCGTTATCCAGGGCCTGTCCTTGGGAGTGCCGGGCAAATAGTCTTTCCATGCTCTTTTGAAAGCCCTGAAAATACCGAAGAATTGGGTCATCCTGAGTAACTAGTGGAATTGACCAATCAGCTGCACTGCCGCTGAGATATGATAATACAAAGGCTACCTTGGCTTGATCGTTTGGGAAGGCTCCTGGTCTGCATAAAAAGTGCAGGCGGCATTGGTTCATAAACACGGTGAACCTTTTGGGATCTCCGGCAAAGCGTTCTGGTGGAGCTAATGGAATATTTCCTGGTAGGTTTATTTGCACAGGGTTACTTGATAACACAGGAGCTGGATTTCCCCCGGAACCAGGTAGGGGTGCTTGTCCAGCTTGAGTTTGCAGCAGTTGTCTAGCATGTTCATCTGTGTGCTCCTTCGATACAATTAGTTCTCTTCTGAGGGCATTAGTCTCTTGGCGAGCGGAGTGCACTTCTGCCCTAAGTTCCCCCAATAGTTGTGCCAGTTGGTCGGTTTCTGAGGTTTCCATAACGCCCGGGTGGGGATTTATAGATAGGCTTTGCGTTCTTTTACGCTCACCTGGCTCCCACAGGGGCGTCGGTCGGAACCGGACTGCTGCGGCCTCCACCCACTTGATGCGTAGTGCAGCGATGACTGACTGGATCTGCCCTCCTAATCTTGTCTGCTTTGCCCGTAGAAATATTCTCCTACAAGTGGAAGGATAGATTTAGCCACTTGAGGATTCAAGTGATAGCACCCCCACTGTCCTCCCCACTAATCACCTCTGAAGCGCCCTCTCAGCAATCTCACCTTATATTCTTGAAAGATGAGCCTCCATCCTGCGAAGCACGCAGGAGCACGTTGATGACCAGTTACTTCACTGGCCTGAAGATATTGGAAGAGTTGTAGACGAATCCTGACTCCAAAAGGTCCTGGCGAAGAGCCGTAAGTATATATTTCATAAGAGTTCAAAATGCCTGAATTCACTCCTGTCCAATTCCTCTTTTATCTTGCAGCTTTGACCCAATAAGAAGATTGACAGCTGAAAGAGCTCCGGTAAAAGTCTGTGTTACCCAAAACTGTCCGGTAAATAATGCCAACGGTTAAACTTGCTGCTTTCTCCTTATCTTACAGGTGCGGCATTAGAAGATGTGGCGTGCTGATGAATTATACCTGCGGCGGTAAAATCAGGTAAACATATGGCGGCTAAATAGATTGTCTCTGTCTGTTCTCTCTGCTCACCTTGTTGTTTCTTGTCCCCCTTAGGTGCCGGGATTCGGCGATGTAAAGATGGAGACAGCGCCGGATCGAAGAGTTGCTGCGTGGAACGGTGAGTATGGCGCAGCACTGCTGCTGGCGATGCGACGCGTTTAAAACAAAGTCTTTCCTCTGGTTTGAAGATGCGATGAATCTGGAATCAGGTACGAAATCAGGTAATACTCTTGTTCTAACCTTTGCTCCTTTCCTTCTTTCTAGGTGCTCCAGGTTCGAGGCGGGCGTGGCAGAAGGCTGGATGCTGCTGCTGGCACGGTGAGCGTTACGCTGCTGGATTCAGAATAACGCGAAGCGTGTGCTGCTCTTCGGGTGTTGTTTAAATAGCCACCAAAGAAGTCCCAGGTAGGTATTCCTCCTCGACCACACCCGAGTAACAAAATAGTCCCTAAGGTAAAGTAGTCCCTTCCAGGCCTCACATGAGCTTGGATCTTCTTGTAGCATGGTCTGCATCAGGTAAGTGTGCACCTATGAGCCTGGTGCCTATGGCGCCAGGACAGATGTCCCATATGAGCCTGGCGCCATAGGCGCCAGGACTGAACCCAGACAGCCCCTAGCAGGGGTTGCTGGGTTTTCTCAAGGCGACATGATGCCTGCTCCCGGGGCTGATGGACGTGGTCTGGATGCCTGAGGGTATGCATCATGACAGGGTCACCCACACACCGTGACATGGAGACCTCCAACTTCATGACCGGATCATACATTTCTGCTGAAGTGGAGGCCTCGCCCTCTTTCCCTGTCCTGGATCAACAGATTCAAAGGTAAGAAAATGCATTTTGTCTAAATGTGTGTGCATCCATGGAAGTGTGTATAATGGAATGAGGGATGTCGAGCTAATGGTGTGCGTTTGTGTTTTTTTCCTGGGTTACTTATTGATAATCTTCATTACTCCGAGCCCTACTCTTCCTCATCCCAGTACTAGTGTATGAAGAATGTTATCTTATACACAAGTACTGGGATGAGGAATAGGGAAATTGAGCTAATTCTGGTCTGGGGAGCTGATTTTGGCAGTTGGGGTGGTAGTCTAGTCCAGGCCAGAGTGTGGCGCAACACGTGATTTGTTGCTGACCGGGGGTCTGGCCATCAGCAAGGCTCGCAGTGGGGCCCCAAATTGTGTGCTACGCCACTGATATTGTGCCCTCCAAATAGGATATCATTGTACATATTGCCATTATAATGCATCTGCATGTTTAGCTTTTTCTGCAAATTGTATATATTTTCCAATTAGGAATGCACATTGAATTCCATTGCCGCCATTTTGGAGTGTTTAAAAATCATTCCGTCTACATGCTTACATATGCTAAAGCAAAATGTTTATTTCTGGCTTTGCTTTAAAAAAATGTATGTTGGAGGATATCCTAGTTTAAACATTTTCAAAATAATTTCTCAACCCACAACTCCTACCTCAGACCATATATACCTTGATGAAGCGGGATATACATGGATACACACATTATTTATATGAAAAGAGGCATCAAAGGAAATTCTATCATCACATTGTAGCAGGCACCCTTACTAAAGAGGATTCCCTTGAATCCTGTTAACATAGGCAAACACGTTTTACTACTGTCATCATAATAATTGTTTTACTTTTTCATGTCTGGAGTTTCAGTGTTACATCTTTTCTATGGTGTCCCCATCCAATCAGGTCATAATGCAACTTTTTAATGTCACATGATTATTTTACAGTATGGCAGTTTTCCCTCCTGATCCACAAGAACATTAATGTAATTAATTCTATCTTCGCACCTAAACCATAATAATAATAAAATAATAAATAATAAATGTGTGAAGTAAATAGAATCTGGTTCCTGATAGAGTGATAATGAGTTCTCCTATTTTGTAGATTTGGTAATGTCAGAAGGAATTACCATATTCAGGTTTCTTCAATAGGATGGTGACTGGACAGTAGTATTGGAGAAGGCGTGCCTGTGATTTGATGGGCATGTCAAGTAGGATCAGGTTGTTACACCATGTGACTGACCTATAGTTTGTAGAAATGATTATGCAATGTGACAGGAAAAAGTAATAGTTCCATGTCTGACTTCACGAGTAAGATGCTGAACGAGTGACACAAATAACACTTATCTACACAATAAACATTCATAAGTATGTGTTACTAGGCTTCTTTGCAAAGTCCTGAAATCTCATGGGAAGACCAGTATGCACAGGGGGTAGCAGATGAATTAAATAAACAGTGCATGTGGCTGCTACATGTTTAGAGACAGAGTCAGTGTAAATCAGTATATTTTCTTTTGCCTTCTATCCCTTCTCAATTTGCAGATGATGTTGTAATTGCACCCAAGGTGGTCACAGTGAAGGTGTAAGGAATATGAAGATCATATTTGAGCGATGGTCTAGCTGACTGCTGATCTTGACTGGAAGAGTCATAGGAAGGTGATTTGGATGAACGTAATATCTCAAGGGAGCACTTCTGAAGCTAGTGTGAGGATATGTGAGAGTTATCTTGAAGCCACATTTAACTGTTGAAAATAAATTCAGGATGAATAAATAGGTGATGATGGAGAATGAGCACAGCAGGCTGGTCATAGGTTTTCATGCATCTTGATAGATGAGGAGTCCTTGTGAGTGTGATATGTCATGTTGGGTACAGTGTGGTGCATGTCTTGTGAGATCTCTTGCAGAACAGATGCCCAAGAAGGCTCATGTGCTACTTCTTGCTGGGTGCTGAACCGGCAGCTGAATCTGCAGTACTTTTCATCACTATCAGTCTGTATGAATAGATACAAAGACAGCATGGTCTTCAGGGACTTCAGGATTACATTTTACAGGTATGTAGATGAAGTAGAGGAGACTGTGAGAAGCTGAAAGCTACACTCCAAACCATACGACTATAATTATATCTGTGATTTTCACCTAAACCTTGAGGTGGAGATTGAATGCAAGTCTTTGGTTGTGAACAGTCATGGATGGGAATTCTTGGCCACCTGGGATATAGATAGCTTTCCAAGAAGATTTGCAGTGAGGCTTTGCATATGAGGGTGAATATGATCAGATTATTCTTCATATGTCTGAAGTGGGTGCCACGATAGAGACCACAATACGTGTCTATAGGCTAAATGCAGGTTTTAAAGGTTTTCCTGGAATGCTTTCTTGTGGATGTTCTAGTATACATGAAGAGGTTAACTGACCCTGAGCAGGACAAAATGGGATCCAGATGACTTTGAAATTGTGAGTACTTTATTTCCGTATTGGGCTTCAATTGCATGTTGGTGCTATTTAATACTTTGGGGCAGATCATGACTTTTTCTTTAATGGGAATGTTCCAATACCTTTGTCCCTCTCAGCAGGTAAAAGTGTATTGTCCATAGCACTATGCAATCAAGCTCTGCTTTAAGTGCTTAGCACTTTTAATAGGTTCGGTCTTTTTTCCATAATTAAATTCAGGCAGTTTAGTTGTCTTCTGTGACTTTGTCAGAGTAAGCTTCAAGATGGAGCCTAACAGCTGATTGCTCCACTGGACTCTAATTCTCCTACTCCAGAAATCACTCCCTCCTCAGTCCCTCCCCATGCCACTTCTCATCTAGCCCTGCACCCTTAACTATAACCCTGTGGGTACATCCGCTATGCACAGTGCACTGTTGCTCTCCAGCTAGGATTGTGCACTATAAAGCCCATTCATACATCCATACTTAGGCATTAAAAAAGTTATAGCCACCAGAGGGCTGTGCAGGTCTGTCTTAAGTGTTGACATTCTGTCATCTATCATTAAGTTTACGGGAAAAGTGAATGCCAAATGTGACAAGCACAACAGGAAGTGTGTCTGTTTACTGCTTAGGTTACATGAAAACGTGAACTTTCACTTTGTTGGCATACTGGAGTGCCAGAAGTGAAAGGTATTACCTACAGTTGTTTGCAACACCCATACTTGTTTTTTGTTAGATTTCATTGGCCGCAGCCATGACTAAAATAAGAAGACGTTGAGGCATGCAAAGGTTAAACAATGCTCACGAACAAAACATAATCCTACCTATTGGTATCACTTAAATTGTTTATTTGAAAATAAGAAACAAACAAGATATACACAATGCATGCTACATTCGTTTATAACATTGTAATATATGCTAGAATTTTATGATATGGCAAAACATTTGGGTATAAGGACTATATGTACATATATACAGAGTCAATTATGTGTGTGTGTGTATACATGTATATATACATACATAAGTTTGTGCGTACACAAACACATACGCAGACACACTTAACTTTTCATCACAATGTATTTACAAATAAAAGTTACAATTTCTCAGTTCATAATAGTATAATACAATGATTGACATAGAATAATGGCCTATAAATTAATGAATTAACATTATTGCTTGTTTTTTTATTTTTGTTTTTTTCACCTGATATCCATTAAGGACTGTATATAGATTTTTTCTTAACATTTTAGAATTTTGATACAAAAATGGAACCCTAGAATATTTCAGCTCAAGATCTAAGAAACCTTGCTTAATTCTCTTTAAACGTAATTCATTGATACTTCACAGAAATAGATCCTACATAGTAATAATACTAATAATAATAATAATAATAATAATAATAATAGAACACATATCTTTTGATAGCAGTTCCTTGATAAAAGTGCATCAGAAATAATTGCGTCACGTAAGCTGTGCATATGATAAAACTGTATGTATGTATATCTTGCACCAAGCTGCACATTGACTTAAGCACTATGAGGCTCTTCCACGTGACAAGTAGTAAGAGAACATGGGAAGGTTCATCAAGCAAGTGTCGTACATCTGCTGCGAGTCACAATATTATGCAGAATTGTGTCTGGGCTTTGACTTTCCTCAACATTTTTCAAAATGTTCATGACCACAAAATTGTCCTAGTGCAAAATACAAACATACAAACTCTTTTAACAAGGTTCCTAACAAAGGCAATGCTTACACTAGTCCTAGTTCTTTGCTCTTGTGCACAAATACATTGATAGAATGTTCTGTGCACTGAGGTAATGTTTGCGCTATTGCCATTTACACGTGCACTGATTCACAGTTTCTGTGATATGGCCTCAAATGTCACTTTTAACACAGGTTTTCGAGACAGAGACCTGTTCTATATGAACACAGCTTTCAGACTGTCACATGACTGTGCCTGCGTGCATGCAGCAGGTCTTTGGATCTAGAAGGGGGATTCTTGGTTAATTTGTGCATCTTTCCTTTGCTGCAGAAAATGCACTGGCACTGAAGGAGGGCGCCTCTCTATTTGGGGCTCTCTGTGCTCACGGGCATCACTGACACACAGTATATGCTGTGCCATGATGTGTTTACAACTCTACAATTACAGGTCTAAAACATGACACTGGCCCTCATTCCGAGTAGGGCGGTAAGGGATACTGGGCACTGGTAAGGAGACTGGCACCGATAATCCCTTACCGCCCTACTATGAGGTCCCTTAGCGGGTCTCTTCCTTAAGGCCTGGTCTGACCTGGCGTTATGGACGGAACCCGTTAAGGGACCTGGGCGCAAATAACGGGCTTGACATACGCCAGCCCGTTATTTGCGCCCTCCCCATACCCATTAAGCCCTATGGGGGCTCAAATGGAATGGGGAATGGTTTGGTGAATGGGGACTTACCGGTCCCGCCAAGGTCTGACTAGACCAGTAAGTCCCCATTGCACTAAACCGGACACGGTACAGTTAGTGGTGGCAGTCATGGCGCAAATAGCACCATGACTACCACCAAACTCGGAATGAGGGCTACTGTTTTGCAATAGCTTATAAATGCACAGTCCAGCCAAAGTGCAACTCATTGTAGATGAGAAATTAAGAAAAATAAATGAAAAAGTAAGATTAACAAACATGAACCTATCTCTGTTTCATTAGCATTCTGGCTCATATACTTCAATAGAAAACAGAAGATTATCTATATACCTACTCTGCTGTCTGCATGTCTTTCCCGTGGCAGAGGTTTTGTTCTTGGGTTCATGATTTTGAGTTGCCACAATCCCTGTGAAATTGAAGGCATGTGCTGGCCGATAACCTATACGTGGTATGTCTTCACAAGGTAAGAGGCGAGCTCAGAAATGTAACAATCCACATGTGCATGTTACCAAAAGGGGATATCATGCAACGAGGATATTGTGCAAGAGATGTTGTGCGTTTGCACATTTTACAAACTATTTCAATTTTTTTTTCTCTCAAATCTGTATCGTCCATAGTTGGAGAACCTGAGAGCTGCCAAAGGTCTACCCAATGATGAGGGGAGCACATTTGAATTGTATGGACATAGGGTCATGAATGGGAGCTTCCATGACTTGGAACTAAATATGACAGTTAGACCACAACTTTATGTGCTTGAGAAGGCGTATGACTGCTTACTAGAATGGAATTGTACATTCTGTGTTACAGTCTGAACTGACGTTTCATTAGAAACGCTAGACCGGCACCTTCTTCTATTGAGTAATCGAATACATTTTACCTATATTGGGGTAGAGCAAACCCTAAAGGGAACAGTGCTCAAATGAATAATTGTTCAATTTTTTAAAGCCAAATTTCCTTGTTTATGGCTTGAATCATTTGCACACATGCACACTAGACAGAGTCACTGGTTTGAATCAGGTTGCATTTCTTTTATTCTGAATAAAGCACGAATATCATAGTAAAATCACATGAAATCAATTTGAATGTGAATAGTAACAAAATGACATCCTGCGGGATAATCATCTAGCATTTAGGGAAGGGAAATGAACGGTCCATCAGGGCTTAAATCTATATATTATGTTGGCCAAATATGTGCTGGTTTTGAGCTCTCTAGTCGGTGTGCAGTATTTATAATGAAAAAGAAAATGACACACTTTTTTAACGACACCTAAAAACAAAATGACAAAAAGTCTATATTTCTAGTAAAAGTATGAATGGGGTGGGTTTAAAGAATTAAAGTGGGTTGTGGTAGTTGGGGGAGGGTAAAAAGGCAGTAGAAACGGTGGGCTTGGGGGGTTTGAGTTCTGCTTTTGACCAATTGAACAGGAGACCTGTCTGGCAAACTCTGGAAGGCATGGGGATTCTAAGACGAATGCTATGCCTGATGGAGGCCTTAGATAAAGACTACAAGGTTTGTGTTTACTTTTGTTTAGCGGGAGAATTGAGAAAACATCAGGTCACTATGGAATTTGGACAAGGCTGTGTGCTAGCTCCCCTTCTTTTTAATTTGTACGCGCATTCTCTAGCGAACTGCGTGCACGTGTCTAAGGCAGATGCACTGTAATGTGGGGACAGGGAAATGACAGTCCTAAGCTAAGCTGATGATGCAGTTCTCCTAGGAAAGAACCCTGATATCATTACAGACACTGGTCGAGGAATGCTCTAACTAAAGGAAGTCAAGGCATCTGAGCGTTAACAAGTCTAAGTGTCAAGGCATTTGTGTTTCCAGGACTAAATCCAGATTCCAACCTATTGTGTTGGAAGGACAATGGCTGCGTTGCTGATCTTCGATTGATTATTTGGGGAGATTTAATAACAGACTGATCTAGGATGATCATGTTATTAAACAAGCTTCCAAGATGAGATAGGTAACAGGTAGAATGTTTAGATTTGCAAGAACTATGCAACATTATTCGGGGGACCAAATGCTAAGAGTATATAAGGGTTAATCTGTTTCGGTAGGTTCATATCATTGTGAGATTTGTGGTTTTGGGAATGGGGAACATTTACAAAAGATGGAGAATAATGTTTTAACACGTTTATTGTTGAATCCGTCTTAATTATCAGTATATATTGTACACCTAGAAACTGCCTCCATGTACTTAGAAGACCTTCAATCTTTGAGACCCAATTTATTATGGCATGCTATGTGGGCAGGGAAATATGGTGTGTTAATTACAGATTTGATTCAGAATTTCATTTCTATGGGTAGTTACCATACGATAGTTTGGTTAATTCTTGTTATATCCTTAGTACAAACATTATGCTTGATCACTCTTTTTCATAATTCTGAAACCATTATAAGAATGCCAAAATATGTTCTAAAGTTCAAAGCAGTGCAATTATATGCCTGGGACAGAGAAGAAGTGTTGCTTTTAAAATCTCAAGTACAGGCATATTTACCACTTTCCCCATCTAAGGGGGCAACACAGCATCCTTTGCTTGTGACCAACAAGTATAACAGTATGTGTCTCACCAACGCCAGGTTGATTATCTTGCATTTGAAAGCAGTGACCTGTAAATGGGTGAAGGATCACACAGAAGATACTAAATGAAGATGTTTATAAGGAGGGCAGGAGATTCTGTCCTATTTTGCCCTCTCTATTCAGACATTCGAAAACATATGTTACTAGGAATTCTTAGAGAAAGCAGCCGGAAGCATTTCCGATCTGCACTGATGTTTCCACAAAGTTCAAGAGAGGTGAACATGATCTTGGTGTTTGCATGTTATCTGAGGACGGCTTGGCTAAGGAGAATTAAATTGATAGTGGGCAAAACTGGAGAACTAAATGGACTTTATTGATATGAAATACTTAATAGCTATATGGATTGTATTTGTTTCCCCTGATTAACTAATTCTGCTAATTAACTGCATTTGAGATGGATTTGTTTAATCATATAATTAATTGCTTTTAGCCAAGTGTCGACTTTATTGCTCGCATTCTTTTATACACGATGTGTGTTTTACATGGTTTGAAACTGTTTTTATATGTATAAGATTGTGTTTACATTGCATGGTCTCATAAATAATGCAACATAAATTGATGTAATGTGAATAACAAAATAAAATCAAAAGAAATTAAGTACAGAGAAAAAGCAGCTACAACTTTGAGCATATGGAGCCAACAAGTGCTCTGATCTATCAATCTGTCTTTTCGAGTTTCAGCTCTGCAGGGTTTGAATTACAGTTCCTAATTTGAACCGCTGCTGTTTGCATAGCTTTGAATGAGTTTCGATTCAGCAAGCCAATCCCCTACTCTAAAAGAACCTTTTGCATAATTGCACTAACAGGATGCTTGAGCACATTTGCATCCACTGCATAGAACCCCAAAGTTAATCAATGTCGATTGCACCCATGTCTCCTTCTTCTTGAAATACGTCAGAAACAGTGTCTCTGAGCAGATGTAAAATCTAAATACATATTCTACTTACATTTTATGACCCCGTGCAGTATAGCTGTAGAACACATGCAGCCCCAACTCCTTCCAGCATAACATTATAAAATGGCACATTGACCAGTAAGGTAGAGATTGCCTGATGAGAAAAGAGGACTGCTGTTTTAGGGCATAAGGTGCGACTTTTGCAGGCCAACTACATATTGCATTATACTTCTTTTAGAAACTGCAAATGTGATTTGCAAATCTCAATGGCCAATGTACTCACGTTGGCATCTAGCCTTCTTAGACCAGTTTCATATGTGTCTATTCAAGAGTGCACATACAACCTGGGTGGCTGGCATTAACCTCATACATGTATGAACTCGATACATACTCTCAGAGGTCTCTCTAAAAGCGAACTGCGTCATACTGGATCAGCTCATCGACTTCAGATTTTATTTTTAGCGCATATTGGAACTTGTAGTGTGGCTTCTCCCTTCATGACTGCAAACCTCCTAGTTCACATATGCAAGGGTGTGGGTCAATGGACTAGATGCCCACTCATGTTGTGGTCTCCTTCACTCTAGCCCCGAATCATCTGTTAACACACTACTTTTATTACTTTGAACACAAGCCCCTTTTGAGTGTAGTGGCATTGTTATGAGTCTTCATGTTGCAGTTTTAAAAGGTATGAAACATTCAACATAGATGCAATGTATGCAATCCTCCACATACAATACTCCATAATGTACTACTATGGTGATGTTGATGATGCAGCTCTTGATTTCATTTGACGACTGTTCTTCATGCGGAGCGGATTGTCAATCTCCAAAGTCTCTTTGCAGTGTACCACACAACATACAAGTACCTCAAAAAGAATCAGTGTGTGCCTTCCCAGTTTCAAGGATAATGTACACAATACAAAGATGATGAACAATATAAAACAGGTATGATCTCTAAAAGCCTCCTTTATCGGTCATATACATTTAAAAACTGACCATCAGTAAAAAATCAAAAAGTGCATATAATAACATATATTTCTTGTCTGATCTCGGAGACAGTGTTCATGTTCTCCCAAGTCCAGTCAGAAAGTCTTCGGCTCACTCAGTCGATTGTCCATGCATGGCGCCTCACTCTGCATATACCCTACAAAGAAAGAATGTACAGTTATAATTGTGGTCCCTGAAATCCTGTGTTTATTACTGTTTCTCTCTTTCTGGGCCAAATGGAAATACTGTTGTAGCCTGTGACCACTTGTGAAAAGTTCACATTGTGACATAATAACAGAAAGTGTGGGATACATATACACCCATATACCTATTTGTAGGGATGTTACATTTGGAGCACAAAACAATAAAGCAAAAGTATAAATATGCCAGTAATTGTTCCCAAAGCAAACAGAGCATGGCTACTGCCATGGACTGCTAATGCATGATGTAACATGTCGAGCTAAATGACATAAGAAATAGCTGCCTAAAATGCATCTTTAAATAAATGGGCTTTGTTTTGTAATTGGGTACACCATGTTACATCTATAATCTTGTTTTCAATGTTTTCTTACCAAAACATTTTTCTCTGAAAAAACGCATCCGAAAATATATAGGGTTGTGGGTAAGGGGATATATTATTGGCAGGAGTTAGAGAATTATGCCAAATTATTAGAGGAGGAGAAGTTGGGGGAACATGCCCAAAATAAAAGTAAACATGCTTTTCGATGGGTGTTTTTGAAAAAAAGGTTTCGGTGCAAAACATATTGTAAAAAAGGCTTTCATTGTAAATACATAGAACCTTGTAATGAAGTAAATCTTAGTATAAGTAGGTTGAGGTGCTACTGTTTTTCCTTCGATGTGTTGCTTCCTCCTCTCCTGTAAGAACTGTCAGTACTTGCATGTCATCTGTGATTGTGTGTGTTATATTATGAACAGGGCATGGTGGTGGCTGAGTTATGGTTGTTTTGGGAGGTTTTTCTCAGCTATAAGATTTTCTTTTACAGGACGTTAAATGCAATTGTTTTGAAATCTGCAGTCTACAGCTAACACCGGAACACTTAGGCGGTCGTTTTTTATAAAAAATTTCAAATTGCATGCAGGGGGCGGCCAACAGTAGCAGCAGTTAAGTGCTGGGGCTCTTGCATGCAGTTTCCAACTTTCACAAAGCAGAGAGAACAATTGAATTTTTATTTAAAAAATCAAATTGCATGCAGGGGACGGCCAGCAGTAGCAGCAGTTAAGTGCTGGGTCGCTTTCACAAAGCAGAGAGTACAATTGAAGATTGATATTAGGCAACATCCCCTTTAATCTTCAGTTTTACTCTTTGAGGCTCCTTATGAGCTCCCCGGTATCCCAGTGGTAATTCTGGCGGGATACCGGGAAACTACAGAACCATTGGATGCAATTATTAGCCTCCAAGCAAATAAATAATTGATTTACACAACACAGGGGAGGTCTTGTCTTTCTTGTGTATTTTGGAATGCGTTAAGAATGACAAACATGATTCACATGAACATTGCATTATAACCTTTCTGCAACACTAATGGAGAGCCATGCATGAGCACAACATGGTCTAGATTTCTAGTTCTACTTATTGTTGGTTTTGGTAACCTTGTGCTAAGGACTCAAGGAGTGCTCGGAAATTCTTATTGACGTCAACTAATTGATTACTAATTTGAAAGCAGTGCCCACCCTCCATCTTCTTGAATAGGCTCTATATGCCCTTTCTGATACATGCCTGAATCTGTCTCCTTCCTTAGGGGCCTACCCTGATCATCACCTGTTTAGACATAAGGTGGTTTTGGAAGATATTGGTGCAGAATGGTCAGACAGCACAAATGGAATGAATGTGGTGGCTCCCGTCTGTCTCTCCCTTAAAGGGAGTGGAACGTCCTTCCATCAGTCTTCCTTCAGGTCTATTCCCACCCACAGGAACCTTTCTTGAGGCCAGAGGAGTGAATAGGGCATTTTCATAAATCTGTAAGTGCGCCACACAATCCATACGTACAGACGTTCTGAAAGAGGCAGATGGTAAGGGATGTTTTCTTTAATCTTTCAGGCATTTCGATAGATTTTGTTTATGACTAATGAATCGCGAAATTCCAATCTCTAGAAAACAAGGACTAGTTCTTATTTCTGTTGCTTGAGATAGGTGTCAGTCTCGTCCCTAGCATTGCTACTTAGAGGCATAAGGTGGAGAACTGATCCAGGAAGGTCACTAAACAAGGATATTTTTGGGTGGAGAGTGGTGTAGAGATGGAGTCAAGTACCTCCATCCAAAGATCCTCCCCCATGTTGCCTATATGTTGGGAGCCAGAATGTGAGGCACGTGCATTACCAGCGAGAATACCTGTACCACAGAGAATCCTGGAAGTAAGATTCACATTGAGAAATCCATACATGCATACAGGACAATATGATGGCCATTTGAATGAAATCCCGGAAGAAGTGGTTAAACTGAGAAAAAGGGAAGACTGGTGATGTCATGAAGAGCAGAATTGACGCATACAGAAGAGATGCAGAGATGAATGAACATAAGCACTCTATAGAAGCAAAGGAGGAGGTCTCGAAATGAAGATGTTCTTGCTACAGAAATAATGAAGAAGTTATCAAGTAATTTTACAAGTGTACAGTCGCAGCAACGCTAGACAAAGTGTTCTTTAAGGCTGGCTATGTAGTGAATAAATTGCGCCGATGCACCAAAATATATACATAGGAAATGTAAGGACTATGGAAGGTTCCATAACGCGCTTTAGCAGAGCTGGATTCCGAAAGCAGAAAGACGTTTTCAATGTGTCGCAGTTAGAAATCGAAAACTCAACCATGAAGGTGGATCAAAGAAAGGCTTGGTTGGATCAACGCCAAGAAGTCAAGGACACCTTGGGCCTGGATGTGTGTACAAACAATTACAGAACGTGTGAAAAGAACAAACCTTCTGTCTTAAATAAGAGGGGAGAACATTGAAGACATCAGAAGTTCATCAAATAGTAGTATTTTAAATGCAGTAAGACTCGAAAAAATTGTCTACAGTCACATGGTCAGATGAAAATAGACACTATGATGAACTGTGTCAAAACCAACGCCGAGATCAAAGTCTTAATTGACTAGTAGACTGCAAATGTGATGATTGATGCCAGGGCTAATTGGTGGGAGGCTATGGTTATGACCAACCCACGAGCACCTGTGTGCCAGCCTGCGTGCTGCTTGCATAGGTGGATATTACAGAAGGGTACAATGGTGCCAACAAATTATAGAGGGACAAGTAATACAGAGCCCTATAGTTTTTATAACCAATTGGATTTCATGTATTTGATGAAGTCTGTAGTGACGTGCAATAGAGGAGGGTTTAGCTGCCCCCTCCTGATGTTAGGGACCAATCACCTTCCTTGACTAGTATGGAACGTATACCTAGATGGTTCTTGGAAGCATATCACCATTCCAAATAGGTTTTAGTAGTTTGCAACATAGGTAGATGTCAATGATGACGTGTTTTTAGTATATAACCTGCTTTTTTAATATGTTGGATAGAGTGTGAAGAACGCGTTGATGTTCATTGTAACTCCGTGTTTTAGATCATTGACATTAAAACAGTCACCCTTTGCCAATTTCCTGTGTCCGTTTTGATCATTGATGTTTGAGTAATAATCTGCATTTCCATCTGTCTCTAAGTATTGCTGCCTCGTCTCAAAGGGCTGGGTCGGATGCCCCAGTTAACGTGGTAGCAGATCTGATGGTTAAAAATCCATTGATCTAGTAAGCTTTGGGTAAGCTATGGGGTCCTGGAAATATTGGATGTCCTCTGCCATTTAACTGGATGAACGTGAGGCTCCCTGTAGATAGCGGCCGTTAGTTTAAAAACCTTGCAAGTACAGGTGGGACGGGTCCCTCATTTTGAAGCAGAATCCCTTCACAACAACTACAGGAAGCTGAGCGGACTGCAGGGTGAAGTGGCTGGTTTGAGGAGGGAGGAGATGGTCCCAGTGTCGGAAGTCGAACACACGAATGATGAGTAGGCTGAGAGAGGTGGCAAATTGAAAGAGCACCGAGTGGGAAAGAGTGATAATGGGGATATAGTAATGGAGGGTTGGTTGGGGTATTTTGTTATTTATTTAAAGGCAAGGAGCGTCATAGTGTGAGACGATGAGCGTCTTAGTTTAAAGTATATAGATGAGGAGCGATCTATGTAGTAAGCCCGTTAACCTACATCAAGGAGGTTTAGAAGGAGCTTGTCCTAGTGTCCCAAGTGGACATATATAGGGTACCAACGACGAAGGTGTTGTTAAAGAGGACCGCTCATACTCCATCAGAGTCATTTTAGGGGCAGGAAATAGTCACGAGGATCGCGGACTAAAGTATATGTGTGTCAGCCAGTCTGTCAGTATTTTCTGTTGGTCTGTATATTGTATATGATATATGTGGTAAGGAAATTAAATATTGAGAAAAAAGGAAGAAATGGACTGTGGTGAAACGATGATATTTGAAGAAATTTGATTTTTTATTAGTTAACTGATAATGTTCAGTGAATAGGTAGATTGAAGTAACACGTGATAAAGAGGCTTGGAGCTGCGACAATTGGTGCACGCTGATATTGTATTATTTTTCTGCAAAGCATTTATTTGTGTGAATAACGGTACGTGGTGACAGTCAATTGTGACTAAGTCATGGTGGAGGATATTACTCTGCTCATACGCTTGTGCAGACAGCTGCCAAAACACACACCTAAGCTTAAGCAATACAGTGCAGAATGGGTTAAGGGTACGGCAGATAAAATGCCATGGCCACAAGGGGGATCGCTGTCGAAAGCGGCCCTACAACATATGATGACATATTTGCATACAGCATACATGGGAAATAAGTTAGAAAAAAGGTTAGCGAGCTTAGAGCTCTGGAAGATGTACCAGAAGGAACAGGAAGACCCGCCTCCTGAGGACTGGATGTTTAACCAGTGTAAAGAGGGGGGTGAAGAGCCTTCTGCTCCCCCTACCGCGCCTGAAGTAAATGACGAGAGTATGAAAGATGAAGTATTATATCCTGTAAGAGAGCTTGAGGCAGCAATGGGGTACAGTGGCCCGATGCATAAATCGCCTGCATTTAGCAGCGACGAGAGTCCTGAAAAAACTCCAGAAAGAGATGTAATCCCTAAAGACCCATGGGACAAGGGGAGAAGTGATTGACAAGGAATGTCTCTAGATATAGAAAGAGAAATAAAAAGATGGAAAGGAGAGAAAGACAAAGCTGACGAGGTAGCGCTCATACAGAACAAATGGATGTGCGGTCAGATATTGCTCAAACTTGATGGAAAGAGCATTGGGGAAGTCAGGCAAGAGGAAGATCAGGATGAACAGGATGAAAAAGACAGGGAACAAGAGAAACAATTGAAAGAGGATGAGGCTAAAAGAAAGGACAGACAAAGAAGGGGACAGCTGTATCAAGATGAGCAGTTGAAAAAACAAGAAAGAGCAGAGGAGCAAAGAAATTATGAAAATAGATAAAGAGCAATCAAAGAACGAGATAAATTAGAAAAGAAAAAGGAGGAAGAAGAAGAACAGAAGTTAAGGGCTAGAAGGACACATTTTGCATAGAGCAAACAAGAGATGAGAGGAGAAAAGACAGGGAGAGGAAAGGGTTAGAGAAGAATCTAAGAAGCAAAGGGAAGTCAATGAAGAAATGGAATGAAAGAGAAGGCAAAGTGCACCCGACATTGATCTAATAGAGAAAGAGTTAATGGAACCTAACCCAGTAGTAGCATGGAAAGACATAGAATTCTTTCTGACACATGAAGCAATGCCACGTCCGTCAAGAGCAAATTTAGAAGATGATTTTGATATAAGAAGCATTGGGGATAAAATTGATAAGATTTATCATGACATGAGGACCAAGAAAGAATCAAAAGGCAAAAGAAAAAAAGATTGTGAGGTCTCGGGAGGATAGCCCAGGGGCAATGCGCTCACCTTGGAAGCAAGACGATGCATAGCGACACAGGTTTGATTCCCCGGTACGCGCTTAGAAACCTCTGGGGATTAAGCACATTATAAATAACCTATCATATCATATTGATTTGAAAGTACGCAGTCGCAAGGCAAAGAGGGAAATTTGTTTAGCCTTGATCATAGAGCTTTGTCTTTGGACAGGCTGACTCTGAATAGAGACAAGAAAGAGGGAAGTCACATAAGTTGGTGACAGGATATGTCAGACGAAGACAGAGAAAACTTCCATGTGCATGTGGTCCTGAAAGGTGTTCTCCTATGGACAGAGAAGTAAGATGGTCAGATCTAGACCTACCTAAATCAAGGACACCAGAGGCACTGGCGCGGCTAGATCAACCTAAAGGGCTATCCCATAGTGTGAGGGGGGACTCGCCACCTTATGTGAGTAGACTAAGGTCATTACTGGGAAGAAGACGGTGTGGAACCATTGTCCCTCCTCTGGGCAGACAGACGATGAGGGATTAATGTGAATTTGGGATCTCGCAATTACCATTATTCGAGAAAGGAGGGGCCAGACCACAAGATATAACTTGGCCCCTTATGGATAAGGTTAATTTAAGGTGTAAACTCTGGAGTTTAACGTCAGGTGCCAGAAAATGGATCTATGAATTAGAGAAAATGACAAGAGAAAACACATTAGATATAGGGGACATTAAGGGTCTTCTAGCAGCTATACTTGGGGAGAGAGCTGATGACATTTGGTCAAGAGCAGGATATGCAGGCATCACTGCTCAGAATACTGCTTATGATGGACCACCATTTAATAATTGTAGAGCAGCAGTCTGGAAAGCGCTTTGAGTACAGCATCCAGACACGTCAGTTATGGGAGCGATAATGGCACATAAGATGCAGGAAGGAGAGGATCCGTTGATTTACATTCAGAATTTCCAAGAGCAATGGAGCTTGGAAACACACAAGCCATGGGGGAAATCTATACTTGTATTCTATCATATATTATGTCAAGGTTTGCCAGATGAAGTGCAGATACAGCTCAAGAAACTGGTGGGTATGGAGGCAAAACCTTGCCCAGAAATACAGTTGACAATAGCACATCATTGCCGTTTGTAACAAGAGAAAAATCAATAGAAAGAAGAAGGCAGGAAGCTTGAAGATGCTAAATTGGTGCAGAAAAAGCTATCCAAGTATGCTATAGAAGGAGCAACGTTAACTAGTGGAGAAGAGCAGGGAACACAGCAAACAATGGGTAAGCCACAGGTGAATAACCAACGGCAGTTCGATCAAGGAGGGAATAGATTTGGACCACGAAAGGGAAGGTTTTTCAGAACAATCAATGGAATTTCTAGAGTAACCAAGGTGGATTTCAGCCTATACAGAATGATAATCAAGGCATGCAGGGAGGGAAAATTAGAAAGCACCCTCCTGTATGTAGGACATGTGGAATGACAGGGCATATAGCACAAACATGTGTACAAAATGTGCAGTTTTCAAGAGGGGGGAACACCTTTCCACCTGCATACACCACACAAAATATGGATGGGTTTGTCCAAGATCAAACAGTTTATCAAGCACAAGTACCAGGAATACAACAGGCTTTGCAACCACAGCAAGCACCATTGAGTCTGCCACAAGGGCAGTCACAGCATGCACACATGCAGATACAGCAGTGTGCAAACAAGCAACAGTTACTGACTCCTAGGATAGGGGGTGTCACTGTCGAGGGAGGGAATCCTTTCACAGGTACATGAATAAGCATGTACCCACAATAGGGCTTGATATGTTCAGTACTATCAGTAATGCCAAATCCTCAAGCGGGAACCAAGGGTTAACATCACGATAATGGGCCAATCCATCTCTTTTTTATCAGACACGGGTGCAACTCACTCATGTATACAGGATGGAAAATGTTTACTCTCGGGTAATGCCATGAATGCTCAAGATTTCACAGGAGCTACAGGTAGAGTGCCTTTTTCTGATGAAGGCATAGTGTGTTCAACACCAGGAAAACATTATTTAAATGTGAGTTAATTCATTATGGCATTTACAGGGCAAATAGCCATATAAGGAGTACCGGTAGTACCTGAGGTGTTTCATTATGGAGTAGATATTTTGTTAACATGGCTGCTTGGTTTAGTAGGGAAGACTATGGGCCTCAGTACGAGTAGCGCAATAAAAATGGGGTCATTACCGGCATGGCGGAACGAGCGGGTCCGTTCTCGTATGACACTGCTAATAGCGGGTGATTACGAGTGCGCGAGCACACGCGAACCCCCATACGGGTAATGGCCATACCGGCATGCCGCAAAAGGCCCTCCAACCCCACGATAGTGCCATCATGGGACCCGGCGATACCGCCACCGCCTAGGAGGAACCCCTAAATACCGACCCGGTAATACCAACATGCTAATACCGGGCTCGTAAAACCGGACAAGGAAATAATGTCATCTCGTCGGAATGGGAAATGGGCCAGCTGCCATCTTTAAAAACACAATCCATTGCAATCCTCCCAAACCAGCAGTTGATTCCTGGAGAGCTCTGTGCCAATACTTCGAGAATGTCTAAGGCTACCCGGAAGACCACCCTCCGGCTGCGGAAACAGCGCTTTTCTGATGCCGAATTAGAGATGCTAGCGGACATCCTTGCTGCACACGCTGATGTCATCAAGTCCCAGAACCTGAAGCGTGAGGTGCAGCAGCAGAAGAAGGACATCTGGCAGGTTGTAGCCCGCAAGGTGTCTGCTGTGGGAAGCACCCCATGTAGTATCAAGGACTGCAGGAAGAGGAGGGACGACCTTCGCCTGAGGGTGCATAACATCATTGCCAGCAACATGAGGGAAGCCATGGCCACAGGTGGGGGTTCCCACTCTCCTACCAAAATGATCCCCTGGAGGAGACCGCAGCAACCTTCCTCAATCCAGAGTCCATCGAGGGATTTGGAGAGATGGAGACGGGTGCGGCATCATCACCAGAAGGAGGTGAGTGACCCTGCAGATCCTTGTAGGGGAAACCATGACGTACCACAAGTGATGTGGAAGTGAGTCTAGGCAAGGTAATGCATGTTCAAACACTCACATGAACATATCCTAGTCCAGATGGCGGGCCAAACCCTGTCAGACAGAAATACATGCTGAGTGCCAATCCCATAACCAACACACAGCCAACACACTTGGACCTTGCCCATGTAATACATCACACAAACCCCAAATCAATGGCATGACACCTGCCGTGCAACTAATGCCAAAATGCCCCCTTAGAATACCCTGTGTGACACACCTGTAAGACATGAATGCATGTTGAAATGAATAATGAACAGCACCATTGTATGCTTTTGGAATGTAACACCATCACTGATGCCCTGCATCTTTTCTACCCCCCAGGCACCGATGAGGAAGATGCCAGCCAAGACACCACTGCAAGGGCATCCACGTCCCACCCAAAGAAAAGGGCTACCGCCACCACCACCTCTGTGGCAGCCAAGCAGGCGACACCCACAGCCAGAGTGCCTGACCAAGTCGAGACACAGCCAACAACACCTGCTGCCAGTGTGCCTGACACACTTGAGACCCAGCAGCCCACACCCATGACAGTTGAAGGGGAGTCCCTACAAGCACTGGCCACAACTGAGGATGACTTTGAGGACAATGTGGACCAGGAGGGAGTCACGGAAGTGAAATGTCCACCCACCCAAGCCCCGTGTCCACCCCTCTGCCCCATATCTAGCCCTCACCCACCTACAGCAGTGCTGATCCCTGCCTCCATGATTCGGACCTGAGCCCCTTCCAGGAGGACAGCACCAAAAATACAGGCCCCGTGAGTGCACCACCCACCACTCCAGCTCCCACCAACACTCTCGAGTCATGTCTGTCGAGGGTGGAGGCCCGACTGGAGTCCATGTTGGAGCTCCTGTGGCAGTACATTGCGGATGGAGAGGACACCAGGCGGTAAATCGCCACTGCCATTGCGGGGATCTCAGCGCCCATTACAGCAAACACAGCCACTGTGAATGCCTTGGCTGTGTTGATGAGGGACTGTCTGGGGGTCATCACCCAGGTATTAACGTCCAACCTGCTGCACATGCAGCGTCCACGACTATCAGCAGCCGCTGAAATCCCCACAGACTCCTCATCAGCCACCACACCTGCTTCCTCAGTCCCCACCAGCCCTGTGCGTCAGACCAGAAGGAGTGCCAGCCACACCGAAATGCTGCCCCCGGACAGCAAAAAGTCCCGCAAGTAGTGTGGGCGGACAATGAGAGTGGGACACATGGTTGTGGGTGAATGGGAGCATTTGGGGGAGTTAATTGGCTGGGTTTGGGAGTTCACTGGGTTTTTTTGGAGTTTATTGTGGGGGTTTGTAGATAACTGGGGGGGTTGGGAGTTCACTGGGGGTTTGGGGGGTGGAGGTTGTCACATGTATGTTGTTTGATCCAATACACCCATTGTGAGAAAAAATATAATGCCTGGACATTGTTCATTTAGTGTGTATCCATTTAATGCATGACGGTGTTCAGTGCTCAAATCCCAACATTCCCTGTGTTCATGTCCACTAGGAACCGGTGTACAATGTGTTACTGACACATATCTATCAACGTCCCTGTGGGTCAGAAGTATTTGTCAATCAGTAATTGGCGTACTGCACGGCCATCCTGTGTATCACATACTGGCAGGGGTGCTGCTTCTCCTCCTTCTTCATCCTCATCATCCTCACCCGGTGCATGCATGTTAATGTCAGGTGGCAGTGGTACATTTCTCTGGATGCACATGTTGTGCAACATGACACAGGCCATGGTGATCTTTGCCACCTTCTCAGGCCTATATAGGAGTGCTACACCAGACCTGCTTAGGCAGCGGAACCGCGCCTTCAACAGGGCGAAGGTCTGCTCAATCACAACACGGGTACGGGTGTGTACCCAATTGTACTCCTCTTCATGGCTGTTCTGCAGGTTCTGCACAGGGGTTAGTAGCCATGCCTTCAAGGGATATCCTCCATCACCTGCAAGCAAATATAAATTGGTGTGTGTCACTGTGAGCTGCCACCTTCAGGAATCACAGTCATGGCCGCAGCTATTTGGTGTGTAGCTATGTACGAATGTCATCTAGATGCATACTATACTGCTATGAGGTGTGGTAGTCTGGATGGCGTTCAATAGATGATGCAGGTTGAAATTATGCATGCTGAGGCGGATGTACTGTGGTTCTACGACAATGTTTAACCTCACATTTATGCGGTGTATACTACTCTGTGCATGGTCACACTAGCCACATTGGCACATTTACAATCCTGTTTAGTCATGCATTGCTTGACATAGACATGGTGGTCAGGTTGTGCATCTTACATGTGGTCATTGATATGCCTTAATGGTCAGATGTGTGGCAATGATGTGTCCTGTTGGGGTTGGGGGGTTCCGTTCAGGTGTCATTAGTTCTGCGTGCATTCTCCACTCACCGTCCATTCCCACCCAGGTGGGGTATGCATCACAACACATCCCTACCCCAATGCACTGGGCCAGTCAGGCAACTCACCAAGCAGCCAGGCACGTGGTCCAGAATGTCGCTCCATGTGACAGGGTAGCGTGGTGTTCCGCTGCACCATGGCATCATGTGTTGATCCAGAAAATCGGGCGCAGCAATATGTGATGATCTTGCTGGAGTCACATACCATCTGCACATTGATGGAATGGCATTGCTTGCGATTGCTGTACACCGCCTCTACGGCATGGGGGACAACCAATTCGACATGGGTGCAGTCCGGGGCACCAACACAATTGGGCATGCCTGCTAGTGCATGGAAGCCTACTTTGGTGTTGGCTATCTCCTGGGCAGTCCATGGTAGGATATGTGTGTGCTAGCATGCTTCAGGAGGGCATCCAGCACTTGGGTCAGCATGCATGAAGTTAGTGGTTGTGAAACGCCATGCAGCTGGCCCACTGTGTGCTGGTAGGTGCCTGTGGCCAGGAAGTGGAGCACAGACACCACCTTTAGTATTTCCATGAGGCTGGCAATGTCGTTGCCCTTCATGCCCACTATGGTGGTGATGGTGTCCCAGTCCAACTGGTACAGGGTGTGGATCTGCTCAGGGGTTAGATTGAATGGACTGGGTCTGATGCGAGGGATTGGCGGCTGCCTACGAGGGACTACTGGGTGCACTGGTGGTAATTGCTGGGCCTGTGTCACCCTCCTTCTCATCCTGCGTCTCCTCTGTGCTGCCTGTTGTTGCTGCTGTTGTTGTTGTTGTAGTTGCTGTTGTTGCTGTAGTTGTAGCAGTATTGGCATGTACTCCAGTGCCATGATTGCAACAGCTAGTGGTAGCATTTTGGTGTAGGAAGGGGTGTGGTGTGTTGGTGTACTCCTTTTATACTGGGCCAGACTACATTGGGTCCACCTGTGGTGATTGTGTGCACCTGTGGCAGTTGGCTTGATTGCAGATTGCTGTTTCCGGTTGGTCTGCGATACCTATATGGCCACCATCATGCAGCCCCTGATAACCGCCTTCGGGATGCTGATATTTGCATGTCCGCGTGGGTTGTGATGTCCTCCTATTACAGGCATGCCGGTATTTGCTCCCCGAAGGGGCGTGTGTATGCGCACATGCCGGTATGAGGGCGCACGGAACGGGCGGTGCCGGTATTGGCGGGTTGGCGGGTTGTTGGGTCGGAATGGACCAGACCCGTTAACGATGCCGCTATTACCATTCCGCCTTCCTTTTTTCATTACCTCCATTCTCGTAATGAGGCCCTATGAAAATACCTGACGAGTTTCTCTTTAGGCCAGAGATTCCCATGGAGGAAGCGGGGGGACAGATTGTTCCCTACGAGCTGCAAGCAGCTATAGTACGAGGGGTTTTGGCTATGCTCATAGGATTTGATGACAATGGCAGATCATGGAGCATAGTATCTGCTATTGAATAAGGTAACAGATTAACTGACATCACTGATGAGGACATGTTCAAAGATGTCCCACCTGATAATTAAGTGGTGTTCAAGATGAGCATCACATATTGGGTTTGATCAGAAAAACGTGAAATTCCACAAAGAATGATGATAGTGAGACAGCATCCTGCATTTTTCGATGAAGACATGGCGAAAGTGCCAGTTTCTTTATGGACTATGGGCCCCTATCATGTAGGCCTATTAAAGGGGGTTGGAGAAGTTAATATTAAACTGAAGCCAGGAGCAATTTTTCCTCGGCACAACAGTATCCTATGTCTCGAGAGGCAGAGAAGGGTAATTTTAAGACGATATCCGCCATGATGGATCAAGGCATATTAGTGACATTAGAGTCACCGTGTAATATGGCTGTGTATCCTGTGAAAAGAATAGAAGCGGGGTTGTGGCATTTAATTCAAGACATTTGCCCAATTAACCAGATTCTAGAGGCCGAGTTAACTCTAGTTCCTAATCCAGCAACAATCGTATGTAGTATCCCTGTTGAGGCATGATATTTCCCTGTGATTGACTTGAAAAATACATTTTTCTCAATCCCATTGCATAAAGATTCTCAAGATCTGATGTCATTCACGTTCAGACAGACTAAGTAAAAAAGCACAAGATTACTCCAGGGGTACGGTGAGTCTCCATTGATTTTCAATAGAGTCCTACAGATGGACATAAGCAATATCGATTTGCCAAGTGTTGTGGTGTTGCAATACATGGATGATATTTTGGTCTGCAGCATATCAGAAGAAGAGTGCAGACGCGACTCAGTTCTCCTAATAATTATTTTAGCCAAGAAGGGATATAAGGTGGACAAATAAAAATTGCAGTATTGCCAAGAAGATGTGTTATACATAGGTCAGTTAATTTCACATGAAGGAAAGAAAGTTACACCTGAAAGGGCTGAGGCCATTTTGAAAACAGCAAAACTGCATACAATAAAGCATATGCAGACATTTTTGGGAATATGCAATTATGTAAGGACATGGGTATTTGATTATAGTTCATACACAAAGACATTGTTGCAGGCCCTGAAAAGGGCTCAAGCAAGTCAAGAAAATGTTGTATGGACTGAGGAAATGGATGAAGGGTTTGATGAGTTGAAAAAGTCAATTTGCACAGCTCCAGTTTTAGGGATTCCAAATTATTCTGAGGAATTCTTTTTATTCTCGCACACAAATGGAATAGTTATGACGGCAGTACTCATGCAGAGAACTACGTTGGGGTACAAGCCTTTAGCGTATTACAGTGGGATTTTTGACCCAGTAATGAGGGGTCATTTCCCTTGCGAACAATCTTTGGCAGCCGCCCTGTTCGCTATTGAGAAGTCTGCCAGCATAGTAATGGGGTGTTCCATGACAATGTTTGTTGAGCATGCATTATTTGCTGTTTTGGAAAAACCTACGGGTACGCTGACGTTTCAAAGAGCTTCTGCTTATGAGGTGGTCATATTGAATCCGGCGTTTAAAATAGTCAGATATAAGATGGTGAATCCTGCCTCTTTTTTAGCCAAACCACTGGCAGACAACACAGGAACATGATTCCTCTGGCTATGAGGAGTTCTATGATGAGATTCCAAGGGTGAAAGAAAATGCTCTGGCATCTGGGGAGATTCTCTTTATTGATGTTCCTTCGAAAATCGATCAAACTTATGGACAAAGATATTCAGGAGCTGCTATGATAAGGCACATAGCTAATGGGGAATATGATAAGTGCATGACTACCATCTCACTTTTCAGCACAGGCTGCAGAATAAGTGGCACTGATTGTGGCGCGCGAGAAAAATGCAGACCAGAAAGTAACCGTGTACAGTGACTCTGCCTATGTTACGTCAACAGTGCACACAGGGCTAACACATTGGAAAAGGAGGGGCTACCTTTGAGCTGATGGCACTCCAGCATGCCGCCTTTCTGGACAGACTTATTAAAGCACTACAGCTCCCAGTAGCCATCGTGATCATTAAGTGCGCAGTGCATACTAAGAGAGCAGACTTTATTTCACGCAGAAACTAAGCAACAGACGAAGAGGAAAAATGAGTTTCATATTCAGAGGATATTATGAGCTTTGATACGTCTGATGTGAATGAAAGAATGGTGGTTATGATGATTATAAATGAAAGTTTTAATAACTTGTTGAAGACATAACTAATGGAAGTTCAAGGTGAAGCACCACAAGATGAGAAGGATCTGTGGACACGGAGGAGGTGTTCTTTATCCACTTCTGAGGCATTGTGGAGACAGGAAAGCACTGGTAAACCGGTGACACCTGTAGCCTTTTTAAGGGTGGCGTTGGAACAGCTAGACTACCCTGCGCATGTCACTAGGGAAAGCCTTGCAGAAACTATTGCAGAGGAATGGTTTGTACCAAATTTGTCAGAACACACAGCATTTTATGTAGTAAATTGCATCGTCTGTCAAAAATGTACTACTTTGTACACGCTGGGAACAGTCAGAGATGTTATCCCTTTTCAGCATTAACATATTGATTATGTTGATATGCTGCAGGTCTGTAATGGCTACAGATATATGATAGTGGCAGGGTGCCGCTTCTCAAGGTGGGTTGAAGCTAGCCCATGCGCACATCCAGATGCCACTTGCACTGTGAAGTTCCTAGTTCGAGAAGTATTTCCGAGATGGGGAATATGTGAGGTATTAAGATCAGATAATGGCCTCCATTTTGTGAATGAAGTTTTCGAGCAGATTAGCTTATTGCTCAGTATAAAACATAAGTTTTCTTTGGCTTATCACCCGCAAACCAACAGGATATGTGGTAGACTCAATGGCCTGCTTAAAGAAAGGATAGCTAAACTTAAGTTAACATTGAAAAAAGGATAGCTGCATTACCTGCCTCTTGCACTGTATGCGTTGAGGAATCAGCCAGGCTCTGACCATCATCTTACACCCCATGAACTAGTAACGGGGAGCTGAATGAGAATGCCTCTCACTCCTCCATCGAGGACTAGAAGTGATGCCCAGCCAACTGCAGAATTGTTAGGAGATAAGCTACCTGCCTACTTAACATGTATGACTACAGGTATCTCTGTCATTTCAGAAAAAGTCAAGGGATTGGGGTGTCGATCTCAGAACACAGATGAAGACCATACAGCAACCAGATCAAATAAACTTCTACTGCCAAAATGTTTTCCCGAAGATCAGGTGCTGATCCATAATTTCGTCTGCAAATGGCATCAACCCAGGTTTAATGGCCCTTTCATCATGGAGGATTTTACTCCATACGCAGTCAAGGTGCAAGGAAGAAGCACTTGGATATTCTTGGGAGACGTGAAGATCTACAGCGGCGGGACCACCACACCCCCACCCCATTCAGAAGCAAGGAGAAGTAGTTCAGCACGTGCAGACTAGATCGATGATGAGGAAGAAGGACACAGCCACAGTCCAGTAGGAAGATGAAGAGTTCATTGGACTGTGGTTCATTTGAGACACTCTTTGTAGCTGCTAAACAAGGAGTGAAAGAAAAAGAAATGCCAGACCTAGAAGACATCTTTTACATTTGGAAGAGGGAACAGTTCCCTGATTCCTTTCTCAATGAATTTCTCTTTGGAGGTGCCTATGGTGGTGCCTAATGGCAACGTTCATCGGATCATTCATGCTAATAGACTAGTTGGAATGGTCTTTTATTTCTTGATTGAAGAACGCCCACACCTTGTTGGATGACAAACCGACACTCGTACATTTCTGAGAGATCCTAGGAATCAATCGTCAATCAAACAATTGCTACGTGATATAATTGAGCAAGTTTGTCTATTGTCTGAGACACCACAGTGAGCATCCTGATGGGCTTATCGAGTGAGGACATCTATAATCTGTTAGTTTTGGTCTTTTATTGTCTACTAGAAGCACATCCTTATTTGGTTTGGCAAAAGACAATTCTTTTGTATTTATCAAGAACCCTATCAACTGTCCTGCAATCAGCCAGTTGATTTTGGAGCTCTTGGAGAAGAACCAGCTATTGCCAGAATATTTTATGAGATTGCCCAATTAAAGTTTGGTTTTTCCTTCCTTAAAGTAAAAGCAGAAAATGGCTAACATTGATAGCAACAATATTGTGGCAAACAATGAAAGACCACCACGACGTGCAAGAGGCTATTCTTGTATCGGGTGGATGTATTGGTACATTATCTACACTCATTATGTTCATTATAATTCTACTTTCTCTCACAGTACGTGCTGTCTATTATGCAGATCCAAATAAGGCAGTAGTTCTTGTGTATCTTCCTATGCAACAGGAGGGTACAGAAGTGGCAAGTGTAAGACCACCAAGGCCTTATGTGATTGTTCCTACTCCAGTAGCTTATGTGGAGGTGCCTGGTTCTGTGGCAATTGTCACTAGACATCCATATTCAGGAAAGCATCTTTTAGAAAGGTTTGCTGAGCACCAGATACAGATTCTTAGGGAAAGGCAAAGGAAAAGATATTTTGTGACTTACCCTACACCAGTACAACATGTAATGACACTGATTGCATTGACAAATGTCTCTATGATTCCCCAAATAAGAAGGAGCGATGCAGACATACTTCATGCGATGATTATAGCAGCTCATGAGGCAAGAAGAAGACATAAGAGTAGTACAAGGGAAGATGATTATTACTTGAATGATTATCTGGACAGTACAGCACATTTGGGAAACAACATGTGGTATCAGCACATGAAAGAGGAAGGAAAAATAAACTCAAAGGAGAATGCTATGAATGTGCACTCATGCCTTATAGTATGGGGAAGTCTATGATATTCATAGCCATTGAAATAGATGTTCACAGAGCACATTGCCTATTTCATATTGCACTCTGCCAAACACAAGGTCAATTCATGAGCCGAACAGCTTATTTAAAATGGGCAACTGAATGGGCAGATCCACATGAAGATGACTATGTGCAAGACACAAAGACAATAGCAAGAACCCACACTAAGAATCATGTCATAAGATATGAACAGCCTGTAGTGAAGGCTGGAATTAGATGGAAAGTAAACAGAAGACTTGAGAGCCCAAGAAAATCAGCAGAAGACGTTCAAAGATGGAAGAACAGAAGCCAGATGCAGATTTGGGGGTCAGTACTTTCTCCAGATGGATGGGAAGAAGGACTGGTTATCTGCAGAGCGTGGTTAGTGATGGGCCACTACAAACCAACCATTGACATTGTGGAAAAAGGATGCAAACCTTTATGGCCGAGACTTGCTAAACTACTGACATGGGTCAAAGATAAAGGAGGGCCTCTGCAGATAGTGCCTTAGGAAAATGCAAAGCTGTGCTTTAGAAATAATGGCACAAGAAAACGTGGAGAAAATCAGAACTGTGCTCAAGTCTTTGATGTGCCAGGAATGAACATTGGAACAGCAGTGATAATGGATCACTACTGGGCTTATTGATCCAAAGCTTATATGAAGCTGCACAAGGATTGGGGAGCACTGTGTTCTAAAGTGAATGTTCATGTTCCAGCATTGGTGATTCCTAAAAGTGACCTGAACATTGGCGAGTTTCCAAAAGCAGACACTCACCTGAGGAAGAAGAGATCTGTTGAGCTCCTGAATCGAATGAAGAGAAAGAACTATTTCTCAGCCAAGTCAATAGAAGCCTTTGATTCTATTCCATATGAACACAGACAGTTGAGTAGGACTTCATCGATATTCACAATAATCTTCATGCCCAGGATGCAGACAGATGCAAATACTAAGTGGTTACAAATAACCAGGTGGGAATTGCTGCAGACAATCAACACGACTATCAAGGAATTCAATGTGATCAAGGAGGAGTTGAGAGCCATATGACTGATGACTCGTCAGAATAGGTATGTCCTGGACATGGTCACACCCATAGATGGAGGTGTTTGCGCCAGAATTGGAGAATCATGTTGCACGTTCATACCTGCTCATGACAACAAGAATGTCACCTTGACAGAGGCCATAGTAATGCTGACGAATTTACACGTCCAAATGATAGACCAAGTAGAAGACATCACTGATGACAGTTGATTTCGGTTCACTATTTT
Source organism: Ambystoma mexicanum (assembly GCF_040938575.1). Lineage (NCBI taxonomy): Eukaryota > Metazoa > Chordata > Amphibia > Caudata > Ambystomatidae > Ambystoma > Ambystoma mexicanum. The sequence goes on from NC_090925.1 coordinate 1,179,754,559, forward strand.
CGTGGAGCCCTGATAGTGATGCTGAAGCTTGGATTTTGCGTGATCAGGATAATAATCTCACAATGCTAGAAGACTGCCAAGAAAGCTGTGGGAATGAAGATCATGATTGATGTTGAATCAGGATGGAAGACCAAAGAGCTGACAGATGAAGATATCAAAGACTACTTAAAGGCCACCATCCATGCACCTGAGGGAACGAAGTACCTGTACCCGAAGAACCACAAGAAGTACGTACGGAAATTGATTTTCTGCAGTCCCAGTGTAAAATGCATGCTTATGTCTTGGAGTAAGGATGAACAAGTGAAATCAGCAGGATGCCTGAAGGGAGTCATAAAGATTTGGGCCCCAAAGAAGCATTTCTTCAGACAAGGATGTCTAGATGTGAAGACTGATGAGAGAGTGGTTGATGAATCAGCCAGGGGGGGGGGGGTGTAGAGATGGAGCCAGGTATCCCCATCCAAAGCTCCTCCCCCATGTTGCCTATATGTTGGGAGCCAGCAGGTGAGACACGTACAGTACCAGTGAGAATACCTGTACCAAAGAGAATCCTGGAATTAAGATTCCCATTGAGAAAGCCATACATGCATACACAACAATATGATGGCCATTTGAATGAAATCTCGGAAGAGGTGGAAAAACTGAGCAAAATGGAAGACTGGTGAAGTCATGAAGAACAGAATTCACACACTTAGAAGAGATGCAGAGACAAGTTAACACAAGCACTCTATAGAAGCAAAGGAGGAGGTGTGAAAGATGAGCAACATTTCAGGCTCAAAATGAAGATGTTCATGCTACAGAAATAATGAAGAAGTTATCAATGTCATTTTACAAGTGTACAGTCACAGCCACACAAGTAGACAAAGTATTCTTTAAGGCTGGCTATGTAGTGAATAGATTGTGGTGATGCACCAACATATATACATAGGAAATGTAAGGACTATGGATGGTTCCACAACGCGCTTCATCAGAGCTGGATTCCGAAAGCAGAAAGACGTTTTCAGAGTGTCACAGTTAGAAATCGAAAACTCAACCACGGAGGTGGATCAACACCAAGAAGTCAAGGCCACCTTGGGCCTGGATGTGCGTACAAACAATTACAGAACTTGTGAAAAGAACAATCCTTCGGTTTAAATAAGAGGGGTGAACCTTGAAGACGTTCACTCTACAGAAGTTGAAACAACCCCAGTCTTATGACATTGGCTGCATTAGGTGTACCTTCACTATGTTGATGTCTATTTTCTCTTTTTTCACTGTTGCAGGCTTGCACACCCAACAGCAAACTCTCTGACCCACTATGAAAGTTCACCAGGATTACCTGTTTAATTTTGCATCTCTGCAGATCAGATGCTTTTCAAAGTAGATAGTCGGGGTTAGATGTCTCTCCTCCGAAGGTGGCTCACTCTGGAATGTCCTCCCTGCCCCTCTCAGACTTCAGACAAATCTCCTTAATTTCCAGAAGCTTCTCAAGACCTTCCTTTTCCCTTCCTCCTTCCCTCTCCCTGCCACCTGCTAATGTCCATGTCTGCCGCTTGACTGGCTGCCTGGTTCCTTCAGATTTATACAGGGCACAAGGCCCTCCTCATCCAGTCTACCCTTGCACTTGGTCTCCTCTGATCCCTCCACCCAACTTCCACTTGCCCTTCTGGGCCCCATCCCCTTGCACTTGGCTGGTTGTGCCTGCACCACTTGAGCCCTTCTAGCCCCCTACCTCACACTTAGCATGTGGACCTTCCTTCCTCTGCACTCTCTGTATTCCCCTGGCTCTGTTCAATTGGTCTCCCCTGGAACTCACTTAGCCCACAGGTGCTTCTGCCCTGCACTGCACCACCCTTCCTCTCCCCCACACTTCTCACTACTGCACTTGCACAATCCAAATGTCACAAGGCTTAGTAGGACCATTATTGTTTTTGTCTTCTCTGGCCCCCTTGTATTGTCTTGTTGCACCTCAAAACAATTGTGTATATAAATACCTGATGAATAAACTAAATAATTTGTACTTCCTGTTAGTCATTTGATAGCATTCATGAATGTTATAAATGTATGCCCATATTGCCTTAGGGTGGCCCACTCAGAGGGCCCAGCACTGTTTCCCCTCAATCCCAGGGTGCCCAGAATAAGGTTGTCAGGATACTAGGGTATGTATCTTGGAAGGTCATTTCTGGTGAAGGTACTTATTAGAGACTTGTGCCTGCCCTCCCTTCCATCAGGATTAAGGTCCAGGTCTGTAAACTAGTGCCATTGGCAGGGTCTTTAGCTTACTCCCTTATGGATCATTAGGACCTCTATTTTGTATGGCTGCGTCCCTTACTGTACTATTAATGCTTTATTTTTAGTTATGGAGGCCCCTGATTCACTTGAACTGGGCTACAGTGCCTCGATGGCACCCTGTGTCTCTATTGGCATTCTTCTTCATGTGTTATGGGTGTGGGATCATGTGGTGTGGAACAGCAGCATTTATGTGGCCATCCCCAGACCAAGGCTGTGGAAGCTGGCAGGAATAACAGTTCATTAGGGTTCATCAGTGGTAAAAACAACGTCTGGAGCAAATGTGTTTTCCCTTCATCTAATACTTCCCCATATATTCTAGGACTGGGGTTTATTTATATACATATACCAGTCCTTGAGTATGTTGGAATGGCTGTTTAGTTCAAAAAACATTGTTGTCCCCAGCTATTTTATTTCAACTGATAATATCAGATGAAATCAGTCAATTATAATCATATTTTAAGTGCATTATTGGGCTGATTGATTATGAACCCAGGTCAACATACCTGCCTTTTACAAATAGATGTCTGAAAAGTTGTCAAAACCTTTGGCCTGGAAATTATTAGTTAAAGGTAATGGATGTTTTAAGTAGAACCAAAACATGTTCATCTTTGGTACAATGGAGGTTAAAACCTACCGACCAAATAAATTATTATTCCAGGTTTAAGCACACATTCTAGCTATTCATTTGGGGCCGTAATTAAAGATTTTCCATAGCATCTAGTCAGTGACCTTTAATCTTCAAGATTCCACCACAAAAATCTACACTTTCAAAACAACTTGTTGCAAAATATAAAGAAAATGTTGCAAATACAACTTATATTTCCTCCAAACATTGCCAAAAGGCTCTTATGAAGTGCCTTATGGAATTATGGAGCACATGGTCTGAATCTCAATAAAGTGTCTTCCTAGAGCATACATTTCCATGTTCCGAAAATGCAGATTTCTCCACACATAATCCAACACTTATAAAGTCAATTATCTTCAGTGTATGGGCTTCTGAAGCACTTTATTGAATGCATCATGTTTTTGAAAAAGGTAATACTGTCCAGCAAAATCTTTTATGTAAACCAATTAAGTTACATAAGAAATAACATTTTTTAAACAGAAATAGCAATACAATCCCAACAGTGCGGTGAAATAGAAATGAAAAACACCTTCCAGTGAAGAACCTAGACTTAACACCAATTTGATTTCAAAGGTGTAATCTGCCAATATTCATTAGTGACATGAGGTCTATAACAGGGTTCATATTATTCTGATGTGGGAGGAGCGGGTAAGTATAAAAAGTCAAAACCGGATGGGCAAGAGTGACCTGAAAGCCAACAACCAAGACTATTCAACAGAAGTATTTCATGGTAAAGTTGCAGCCAGGGAGCAGAGGCACCTGAGGATTATACAGACAGCCAGGTAGAGCCAGGTATGTGTTACCTTGTTACTTAGATCGAAGCACTGAGAAAGGGAATTAGATTACTTGTGCTGTCCGGTGATTTGCTGCTTCATCTGGAACAGAGGAGAACTCCAGCAGCCAGGAGGTCGAGGTAGATTATGGAGATACAACCCTAATGTTGATTCCTGGCCAATAGTTTACATTGGAAATTACAGTAATTCATTATTTTTTATTTTTTTTATTTTATTTTGGTTGGCTAATTTAAATGAACCTTTGAAAACAAATTTGTACATAAAAAAACAAAAACGATTATCATGTTACAATTTACATTGCATCACATTACAAAGAAACAGATGAGAACTTGGAAGAAAAAAATATAGAAACAAAACATTATCAAAGTAATAAGTCAAGAGAAACAAAAATCAGTTCAGCACAATGCTTAGCTAACTCAAGTCAAGCATAAAACCACACACAAATTAAAGATAAAACTTGAGCATATATGAACATCTAGTAGCTCAGAATAAAATCACTAAATAAAACTAAATAGATAATCAGACTGTGGGCAATACTGCACTTAAGAATTGCATAGAAGCTATTCTTAGGAAAATTTTAGGTGTGGCAAATAATTCATACCATAATTCATCAACAGAACGAGTTATATAATGTGTTTGAGTTAACTTGTGGAGGATAATTCCCTTTGTTTCTCCAAGGCAATACACACAATTAATATGTGTTTTAGTGTCTCTTCCATTCCAACAATTTTACAGAATTGACAGTGCGATGCATCAGCTTGGATTAAACCTCTTCTCAATAAGATTTGATTAGTTGGCCATAAGTTCATACGGAATTTTAGGATTTGGTTTCTTAATGTGAATGACGGGCACTTCAGTAAATAGTCAGCTATCTGCCAAAATGTTTTATGACCAAAGGATGCTCTGTCGAAGTCTCTCAATTGTGAGCATTTCTGTTGGTTAAGGTGCCAATCTAGTTGATACAGTTTAAGCTTGGCTCTGGTTGGATTATTGAGCAAAAGATCTAGCGAGATGTTTGCTTCAGTCAGATCGGAGAGAACAATAGCTCTCCAGTTTGCCGGAAAACAATGTTGAGAGCGGAATAGATAGTTTGCCAGTATTGTAAGCAAATTGTTTGCAGCTAGACCCAATAAACATTTTTGAAAAAGACAACATCTCTTCCAGGATACTTGAATGTGGATTGATAGAGTGCCTAGCTCAAACCGCGGCAGAGCATTTGGTGTTGAATTGGCTAGTTTGAGTATTGTTTTCCAAAATTGGGCTTCAATTCTATTCCAATGCCATGGCTTTTGTGGGAGCCAAGTCTCAGTCCGTTGGGTAATGATGGGGATTACCTTTTGTTGATAAAATGTTAGAACATGAGCACAAGAGAATTTGCCAAACTTTGCCTGGAGAAGCTTGCCCTGCGATATTGAAGTGGAGAGTTTCCCATTTATGCTACTTTGCTGAGGGTTGTTATTAGGAGAATTGCTGAACGTAACACCAAGATATTTGTAGTCATTAACTAGAACCAGTTTTTGATTTTGTAAAGACCATTCATAGTGTTTTGATTGTTTCAATTGATTGTTCCCAGTTCCATAACTTGGATTTTCTCCAGGTTAAGTGTTAGGTTGTTTTTGGCAACAAAAAATTCTAGTTGGTTAAGCAAAGTCTGTAAACCAATTGGTGTTTGTGAAATGAGAACCAAGTCATCTGCATAGAAAAGCCATGCGATGGCCTGGTTGCCAAGTTTTGGTGTGTTATCTTTGATAATTCAACTCCCAAGTCAAAAATAAACAAATTAAACAGAGTTGAGGCAAGAATGCAGCCTTCTTTAAGGCCGCGTTTAGTGTGGACAATTTCCGATAACAGCCCACTCAAGTTCAATTTGACCTGCATTGTAGTGTTAGTGTGAAGCAGATTTATTAGTGAGATGAGAGAAGGTGGGCAGCGAAAGCTCAACAATTTGTTAAGAAGTAATTGACGGTCCACAGAGTCGAACGTGACTCAAAAGTCTACAAAGGCCAAGTAAAGAGGTTGTTGTCTTGTCGCATAAGGTGCTTTAATAGCGTTAAGCGTGGTGATATTAATGGCAGTACCAAGGCCTGCAACAAAGCCAGTTTGAAAGGGATCTCGACGGTTTTCACTAGAGGCCCAGATGTTAAGATCTCTTAGAATAATTCGGCTGAAATTCTTCCCGGGTGCATCAAGAAGTGCTATCGAACGATAGCTCGCCGGGTTTGTACGATTACCTTTTTTATAAATTGGCACTATCACAGCTTTGCACCAAGATGGTGGAATGCTTTGTTTCGTTTGGATAGAGACAAAAACAGTATGTAAGATATTTGCCCACAAATCAGGGTTCTGTTTTAGAATGAAATTTGAAAGGCCATCCGGGCCAGCAGCTCCAGAAGAGCTGGCCTGGTTTATGTAAAACAGCACATCCTCTCGATCAAAATTGAGAGAGAAAGGAAGATTAACCGGCCTAAACGGCAATCGATCAGAGCTATTTTGTGGGAGATCAAAGATGTTTGTAAAGTAATCGACCCAGCTTTTTTCCGGTACACCGTTAAGTTGAGATGATAACTGAGAGCATGTTGTGCCCGAGTTAATTAACTTCCAGATTTGAGAGGTGTTTTTACTTTGGACCACATGGAGCCAGCGCTCACCATCCTTTTGATACATTTCTGCCTTGTGACCCCGTATCCAATTCTTGTAGTCAGTCTTTAACTTGCGTAAAGATGACTCACAATATTGCGGCGGAAGAGCCAGAATCTGCCTTTTTTGCTTGCGAAATAGGGACTTCCTAAGTCTAACAGATTGATCGAATACATGAGTAGGACAAGTATTGTTAGATACCCTACCATCGGTTAAAAAGGGAGATGCAAATAAGTGCATTTTGTCATGATATTCTGGTGGATCATATCACTTCTCTAAGAGGAGATGATGGTCCTTCACTAAATCAAGACCAAACGTTTCTAAAGCAAGGTTAGATCAGTGTGATCTATTCTGCGGAGGATTTATGGTCAAATTTCTCAGAAGTTGTTGTCGAGACTGTAATTTACCCTGGGCATGGACCATAATTTCAACCGTCAGCATCAGGTGATCACTAGATGTAGAGGGCAAAATAGTGAACTTGGAACTTTTACCAAATAACGTTCTGTCTACATACACAAAGTCAATAGTTGCTTTATGTGATCTACTTGACCATGTGTGAGAAGGAGGGATGTCAGTTTTAAATGCACCATTCAGCATTATTAAATCCCATGTTTCTACAAAATGTGACCACTGAGTGACCCATTCCGAATTTCTTTCTTTAGCTGGTGCAAGAAGATGAATATTCAAATCTCCAGCGAGAATGATATGCACAATATTAGGAGTAGCAGCAATCTGTTCCATAAGTGAATTTAGGTCCTTCAGAAAGATAGAAGTTGAGATTGCCACAGGATTCCAATAAAGATAAACAATTGCACATTTTAAAGTTTGGATCAAAATTATAGAACATTGCATGAAAGAATTCAGAGAGGGGCAATTAGCTATGCTGGTTATGGTGGAGATGTTAGAGATGGTTGCTAGGCCAGACATTGGTCTGCCTTTCTGACCTTTCAATGCAGGGACCAGGTGAACATGGTGATTATCCCAAGATGGGGTACCAATAACCAGGTTTCTTGAAGAAGCACTAAATCAAAGTTTGTTAAGGTACAGTTTGAATTATTCAGTAAGTGCTTGTATCCTCTGGTGTTCCAACTCAAAATTGCAATTTTATGTGTCAGGGGACAAAACTCGTCAGATCCTAGTTACGCATTCTTACAGCAACAACAATTGTTGGATTTTGTTATAGATGCTGCGCTTTGCCCTGAGGGAGCTGCGGGAAAAAAGCCCACGTCACCAGCTCTTTCAGGCTGTTATGAGACCTCAGTTAGAGGACTTTCACTAGTGGTAGGTGTTAGTCTAAACCCAAGGTCAAAGAGAGAAGATCTTGCAGACCAACTGGCGTTGAGAATGACACGTGATCTTATCCAAAGACAGGATACAGTTGGGTCCTTATCATCGGGAAATTCTACCTGCTCAATGTCTCCTGAGGCAATGTCTTCTAATAATGGGATGTCAGAGAATAGTTCCATAATACACTTTCTATTCATAGTGAATGTTGGAAAGGAGCTACCACGGCAGCTGAGGAATAGTGAGTATGATTGAGGAGGCTTTTTGTTCTTTGTGCCCAATGTTATTGAAACCTCTTTTCTGCCACGAGATGCCTCTAAGGCAACTAACTAACCTGGCTTGTATGTATTTAGATGCTACAACCCCTTAAAAAATGAATATTGGTATGGGCTATTTCCCTCTAAAACTAAAATAAATGATGTATTTTCCCGGGTTCACTTCAGAAGTAGAGGCATCCTAGAATATGTGGCCTCTGGGTTCATTTGAGGTTACATATTTTTCAAATGAATTCATATACTCTTTGGCCTATGTGATGAGGTCTAACACTGATTCTGGCACTGGCAATGTGGGGATTCTGTGGGTCAGCTGACACATGCTGCCAGTTGATGTTGGGCCTTGGGGAGGGACCCTCATTTAACAATGCTTGCTCTCTGCCACATGGCAGGGGCAATCACAGTGCCATCCCTCAGGCCACACCAAGGAATTCAAACACTTCCCACTCACCTCCACTCAAAGATATGGTCCAACACAAGCCCTTTTGAGACCATGCAGATTAATCTTAATACAGCTCCTTGCCAAACTTAAAGAGCTTGAAGCTCTCTCTGTACAGACCATGATTCATAAAACTGGTCTTGACACTTGATAATAGTAGCCTGGAACAGGTATACAATTGTCAGTAGCTAGGTGTTCGATTTACAGGTAACAATAAATGATCGAAGCAGGTGGAGAAGGCAAATATCACTCTCGTAAAGGATACTAACGCAATTCTCAAATACAATAACTCACACTTACTCCTGCAATGACAATTAACAATATGAAAGCTACAGCTACATCAGCTTGCAGCTCAAAGCTCTGGAGTTACACTAAATATACTAAAATAGAGACTTTAGAAAATACATTTTTAAAGAGCCAATGCTAAAATGTGGCTTGAGTTAGATCAAAGTCCAATAAGTTACATGATTTCTTTTAGGTGCATTTAATACTGGGTTAAATTGTGGCAGTGAGTGGTGAGATTTGGTTTTAGCATCCTTTTTAATCCCAAGTGGGACCTGTGACACTGGTAACAGCTTAAGTGAATTAATGCCCTGTATTAAATCCTTTTTGATAGTGTATGATATGATGATATGATATTGATGATATGATATGGCATTTATAACGCACCTATACACAAGATTTTCAAGGCGCGATGCAGCAAGGGAGGGGGAACAGAGGGAAGACAGAGACAGCAATACTATTAGGCCAAGTGTCATTCAGATCATGCAAGTGCAGGGGAGGGGGAAAGAGGAAAAGTGCAGAGTGGGAAGGAGTGGGGACAGTGCAGTACACGGGGAAGTAGAATAAATAAAACAGTAAGAGAAGTAGGGCCAACTGGTGGCAAGTGCAAGGGAAAGTGCAGACATCAAGTGTCAAGTATGGATACAGAAAGCAGTCCCCAAGCGCAGGGGGTGCCAGGAGGCAGTGCAGGTATTTAACTGGTGGGGGAGGGGACCTGGGCCCAAGATCAGAGGGTGGCCAGGTAACCAGTACAGTTTCAGCCAGGAATTCAGCAGGGGAGAGGAGGAGAGAAAGCAGAAGCAAAGAGGAAGGTTTTGAGGTGCTTCCGGAACTGGAGATGGTTCTCAAGTTTCAGGGAGGCAGGGAGGCAATTCCAGAGGGAAGCCCCAGCCGTAGAAAGAGATCTACCACCAACTCATTGCTTGGAGAAGCGACTGACCCTGAAGGAGTTGGAAGCAGATGAGCGAAGGGCTCGAGAAGGAAGATATTTAGGAAGAGAGAGTTGAGGGTATTGAGGCCCCAGGCCCCAGAAGGCCTTGTGCACGATGCAGAGGGTTTTGAACTTAATACTTGCAGCCACTGGGAGCCAGTGCAGAGATTTCAGTCCTGGAGAGATACGACCCCAGACCTATCTCGCCAAGGACAAGTCTTGCAGTCCTGTTCTGGATGAGTTGCAGGGGGTGGAGAGTAGAGACAGGCAGATTTAGAAAGAGGCTGTTGCAATTGTTAATCCTAGAGAGAACCAGAGCTCTAGAGACAATGAGCTTCTGGGGGAAGGAGAGGAAAGGGAGAATACCTCTGAGGAGGTGTAGCTGGTAGTGTGACTTCTTAGAGATGTCAGAAAATGTGAGGAGAGAAGGAGAGTGTGGAGTCGAAGATAACCGCAAGATTTTTAGCCTTGCAGGTGGGAGTAGGCAGAGGGCCAAGGCAGGCCAGCCAGAGAGTCACAGGAAAGGAGGGAGTGGGTGTGGCGATGTGGAGAATCCCAGTCTTACTGGCATTAAGGCAGAGATCATTGGCAGCACACCACTCCTGGATAGAAGACAGGCAGTCAGAGATGAGAGACGGAGAAGAGGTGGCGGAAGGGAGCCTGAAAATGAGCTGAGTGTCATCCGCATAGCACTGAAAGTTGGGGCAGAGAGCAGCAATGCAGTAGTCAAGTTAAACACTTAAAATGTTCTTGAGCATAATGTATCAAGGTGTCCTCCGATATAGGATTGTTCAGTAATAGGCTGTTTTTTCGTCAGATTTATTAATTAAATCCCAAAAGGCCATAGAGTTTTTTCCTTGGATTCTCTCAAGCATTCTTTCTCCGTCCACATGTAGCACTCTTACCTGCTCATATTTTAACCAATTTTTAAACTTCTGTTTTAGGAGCCTTATTGATTCTACTTTATCGAGCCCCTTGTAATTAGATTTCCAAATTTTCTTTATTTCCCTATGCAATGCATTTTTCCGTTCTCTTATTACTATATTAAACACATGCCGATTCTTTTTCTTTAATTTTTTGTTTTTTGATGTCATGCAGTGTCATTTCCTCAAACTTTGGTTCTAAGTATTCGGGGAGTCCCCTAACAGAAAATCTATCCACTTTATCTCCAAATGTACTAGATTCAAATTCCTTTAACATTACAGTGTTAAAACTACTCACATTCTTATTAGACCATCTGACGCGATTTCCTTTGTTATTGAGGATTATATTCTTTAAGTTTCTATCCCTGTCTTCCTCATTGATATTGATATTGATATTTTATTTATAGTGCGCTCATAACAAGTGTTTCAGAGCGTGACAAGGCATGTTGGGGAACAGGGGAGAACAAAACAGCGATCTTACTAGGCCCAGTGACATTGCGAACACGCAAGTACATGGGAGAGGGAGAGGGGAAAAGTGCATGGAAGGGGCGAAGTGGAAAGTGTGAAGCAGAGGAGAAACAGATAAATAACAATAAATAAATGATAAAGGCAACAAATAGTGGTAGTGCAGCCAGCAATTTGCAAGTGCTAGGTTTAAGACAGCAGACAGGGTAGGTCTGAAGGTCTGATAAGTGCAGGAAGAAAAATGGGGGGCTGTATGGCTACAGATACAGACCCCAGTGCGAAGGGTGGCCCGGAGGCAGTGCGGGAGGGTGGCAGGGTGAGCAGGTACCTGGAGCTGGAGGACAGAGGGTGGCCAGGTGCACGGTGCCAAAAGAGAACAGATCAGCAAGGCGAGAGGGGGGGCGAAGGCAGAAGAAGAGAGTAAGGTCTTGAGGTGCTGCTGGAACCGGAGATGGTTTAGAGTGGCAGGGAGGATGTTCCAGAGGGAGGTCCCAGTCGAAGACAGAGATCTACCCCCAGCTCGTTTCTTTGAAAAACGACTGACCTTGAGGGAGTTGGAGGTAGAGGAGCGAAGAGCTCGAGAGGGGAGGTATTTGTGGAGGGATAGCTGAAGCTATTTTGGACCCAGGCCCCAGAAAACCCTGTGGACAATGCAGAAGGTTTTGAATTTAATCCTTGCATCCACTGGGAGCCAATGAAGAGATTTCAGCGCTGGAGAGATACGATCCCAGGGCTTGAGGCCAAGGACAAGTCTTGCAGTCCTGTTCTGGATTAGTTGCAGTGGGCGGAGAGTAGAGGCAGGTAGATTTAGAAAGAGTCTGTTACAATAGTCCAAGCTAGAGAGAAACAGAGCTTGGGATACTATGACCTTCTGGGGGAAGGAGAGGAAAGGCAGAGTACCTCTGAGGAGGTGCAGTAGGAAATTTGACTTTTGAGAGACCTCAGAGATGTGGGCGGAGAAGGAAAGGGTGGAGTCAAAGATGACCCTGAGGTTCTTAGCCTCACAGGTGGGAGTAGGAGGAGGGCAAAGGGAGGCCGCCCAGAGAGTGAGGGGAAAGGGAGGTGAAGGTGTCCCGACGAGGAGGATCTCCGTCTTGCTGGCATTCAGACAAAGATCATTGGTGGCACACCAATCCTGAATGGCAGTTAGGCAATCAGAGATGAGAGAGGTAGAGGAGGTGGCCAAGGGCAGCCTGAAAATGAGTTGAGTGTCATCAGCGTAGCACTGGAAATTTGAGCAGAAAATGGCAATGCAGTGGGCGAGAGTTTCCAGGTATTGGTTCAAAAGCCAGGGCGAGAGGTTAGACCCCTGGGGAACACCACAGGTAGAGAGGAAGATAGATGAAAGGAATTACCAAAGTTGGACCTTGTATGGTCGATCTGATATGAAAGAGATCAGCCAGGCCAGAGCCTAATCAGTGATACCCAGGTCTTCACAGAGACGGTTCAGCAGGATGGTATGGTTGACCGTGTCGAAGGCAGAAGAGAGATCGAGGAGGATGAGGACAGAGGGAATGTTAGATTCAAGGTTGGAGAGCAGATCTTCATGAATGTTCAGGAGAGCAGTTTCCGTGCTTCTGGCAGCTCTGAAACCAGACTGGTGGTCATGGAAACAGCCAACAGAATTGGAATGAAGGTTAAGATGAGAGATGGCCTTGTATTTTATGCTTACTACCCTTGTTTTCTAAGACACTGTTACACTCTAATTCTACTACTAGGTTGGCATGGTCACTTACTGCTGCTTCTTTAATGAAATACTTCCTTATTTTTCAGAACACATTACCGGTCATAAATATATAATCTATCTCTGATGAGGATCTTCTGCGGCCAAGTAGGTTTTTCATTCGGCAGACGCTTCAGACCCAGTTGTTAGCCCAATTTAACAACAGCATACTTTCTATTATCTTTCTCCTCCCCCTAGTTAACTGGGCATACTATATCATAAAATACTCCATTCTGTCAGCCTGATCTAAGTTACAGCTAGCATTGAGGTCCCCTGCAAGGATTGCATCACCCCCCCTCATGTAATGTGAACCATTACTCCATTTTCTGATTTAATTTTCCTAACACGTTATCTAAGTTCACGTCTGTTGTCCTGTATACATTGATAAATTGGATGGACTCACTTCTCCCGCTCCCCATCACTTGCAGACCCATGCCTAGAATGTTATTATTTATTCTCCAATATTCACATCTTTGTAAGCCTTTCCCCATCTTTACTGCTGTGGTGATGCCTCCCTTGGGTCTTCCCATTGCCCCCTGATCTCCTCATATACTAACCGAGTCATACCCACCCAATGTCAAATTCGAGGATGACCATGTTTCCTGTAACAACAATACATAATTTCATTTTATTTTTTCACATAGTTTTTTGTAGCCCAGTAGATGTTTGTTCCCCCTAGAATTCCAGTTTAAAAGCTTCAATACACCAGTGGGTCTAAAGAGGTTGGTTCAAAGATCTTAATTGATCAATTGAATATTTGAATGCCTGCACTAGCCATCTTAACTTTGGATCTTTAGCAGCATTATTTTTTACTCCACTCTCTTCTTTATTAACTCTATTCTTCTCTGTGTACTCTCATTCATCTTTCTCCTTTCCCTCCCTCATATAATTCTCAATATTGAAAATTGAGACATCATAACCATATTTATGGAGACTTTCTGCTTCCTTCATTATTATGTTTCTTACCAGTGGGGAGTAGATTATTAATCTTACGTAATCATATCTCCATGGATGTGTGAATTCTATTAATTCAATGTCATCTGAGGAAATCAGCCTAAGACCTGGAATTTCATTAAACAGCTCCAATATTCTCATCCTGTTTAATGGGTTGGGGCCTCCTTCGTCAAATAGATAATATAAACTCAGGCTAGGTGCATCTGGCTGCTTAGGTGGTCTTAGTTTCGTTACAGAAAAATAATCCCTCCCTCCACCCCATCCCAGTCTGTTCTCATTCTCATTTTGTTCCTTTTCTTGATTACCTTTACCCTCAAGCCCATCCATTCCTTCATCTCTTGGGCCATTTTGTCCCTCTATTATCTGCCATTTCCCCTCCCCTTCATTTCCTTCCTTAGATTTTGTCCCCTGCTGGGCTCCCAGGTTTTTGTCCTTAAGTATATCCCTTACTATTTTCCTCACATCATCTTTGGAAAATGGTAGGGATTCCTTGTTCCCCTCCTCTTCACCATGTTTCCTTCTTCCTTCCACTTACCAACAGTGCAGGAATTTCAGTCTCCCCCAACAATGGTACATGATTCGCTGCCGCTATACTGTGCCATTGTCTACCTCCCAAACACTTTCCCCACTCAATGTTTGAGAAATGTAGTGTGGCCTTGGAAGCTTTCCAAATAAATGTCCTGGATGATTAAATATATCGAACAGTTGAACCCCTTTACCCTCCTTATTTGCTAAACCTTCTCCCTGTTTCTCTGTTTGTTTATGTTTCAATACATCCATCAATCTTCTCTCAGAGTTGGTATAGTCCATCTGCTTTACACTTCGAATACACTTCTTCGTTTGCTCTTTTTTTAAGTGACCCCCATCATTATTTTCCACCATCTCTCCCTCTCCTTCCTCCTCCCTTATAGTCTGCTCTGCGTTTAACCCCCTTCCAACATTCCATAGAAAATTAAGAAAGGAGGCCTTAGTAGTTTTGAGTTCTGCTGCCTTTAGCACTCTCAAATGTCCCAATAACATAACAAATATTCAATGTTGCAAGCCTGGCATGAGTGCCAAAGGCAGTGACAGAATTAAGATGAAGTAGACATTCAACTGAGTCCAGGACTCATACATCTAGCTGTGCGGCACATACCTGTGTTTCTCCTTCCACAAGGTGTACCATTTGATTAACTTTTTGGTGCTGTGGAGCTTGGGGTGCAGGCAGTAGTGATGTCCTCTAAACCGGGACATGTTATGCATAGTTACTCTGAAATAAAATAGAAATAGAAAAAGACATCATGAGGAAAGGTTGATCAGCCACTCACAAGACCGGTGGCCGAGCCAAGCAGAAGATACAAACACACAGGGCTTCAGTCTCTAAGATGAGCACCTCTGATGTGCTCTCCCTACTTTATAATGTTTCCCCAAAGTCTAAAACTAGAGCAGAGAAGGTGATTCTCAGGCATCTTTGAGATGCTCACCTGCACATTTGATTTCCCAAGATTTTAGATATGTCATGGTTTTTCAGATTTGCTCCAATTTGAGGCATTGTGAATCAGGTATATAGGTAGCAGCTGAGAACCTGAAATGGGCATGGCCATCATATGGTTTGCGCCTTTGCAAATATTTCAGAATCAGGCTCTCCATATTTAACAGTCAAATAGGCAGGGCCACAAAGCAATCATGAGAAAAAAGAGCTGTAGGCCACAAGCAGGACATTTTCACATGACAGACATATACTAATAGACTATACGAATTATGATCCACAGAAAGAACGTACATTGCGGATGAGTCACTGGTATTACCCTTTGATGTTTTACATTTTGACATATGTATATATTTCTTAAAGAATGAGGTGTACATATCAATGTCTAACTATAGCACAAGGACACTGTAACAAATAAATGGGCCATTGTCACGAAAAACAACCTTGAGAAATAATTTAGTAAAAGAGTAAGGTAACATAGAAACATTGCAAAAATGCTGCCTATTTTATGCCATATTTAAGACAGGCAATCATATTGCTAGTGCGTTATTAATGCTGTGTGCCATCAGAACCCGGGTAGCAATCTATTTTCACCCTCCATAGCTAATATAGGTGATTATATCTAAGGCTGCCAGTTTTCAGTTTATACTGATTTTTACACATAAATACAGACGGAAATCAATCTGCGTTCTGTCTGTATGTATTTATAAAAAATGAAAAAAATGGAAAACCAGGTCTGGCTGTCTGGTTCTCTATGATGTCACTCATACATCGCAGGCCAATTGCATTGCAGAATGGCAGCTTCAGGACTGTAAAAGCTGGATAAAAATAGCATCAATTTCTTCATATTGATGACAGCATATATCTTAATGCAGCAGCAGTCACAGGAGCAACCATTTGTGGTTATGGAAAAAAATGAGCTAGCATTTCTTTCCCATATGGCTGCATGTGTGCTTTAATACATCAATTTCTTTTATTAGAATAAATGCAGACAAATACTGGTTGTGAATAATGTTTTTATATGGCAAAAATAAATGTGGATAAATACAAACAAAAGTGCAAAAATGAAATATGGATAAATACAGACGGAAATGGCAGAAATATAAATACCGTAAAACTGGGAGACTTAATTATATCTAAGGCTTCCAGTTTTCTGTTTTTACTGATTTTTACATATACATACAGACGCAAATCAATCTGATTATAAAAATGGGGAAAAACTGTTCTTTCTGTCTGTTTCTCTATGATGTCACTCATACATCGAAGGCCAATCACATTCCAGATTGGCAGCAAAGGTGTATTTATTCAAATTGCTGAAAACATATACCTTAAGGCAGCAGCAGTCACATGAGCAATCTTGTGTTGTTATGGAAGAAATTGAGCTAGAATTTCTTTCTGAAATGGCTGCATGTGTGTTTCATTAAATGCCTTTTTTTAATTAGAAAAAATGCAGAAAAAAAATTATATGACACAAAATAAATGTGGATAAATACATTAAAGAAGGCAAAAAAGTACATATGGATGAATACAGACAGAAATGGCAGAAAAATAAATACCTCAAAACTGGAAACCTTAATTATATTCTACAGTGTGCAATTGCCAGATATCACCCTCCTTTGGCCCACCAAATAACAAAAAAACTTGCAATGATGACCAAGTATGTTTCCACTTATATATACAGCAATTTCATCATCATGATTTTGAAGGGCTTCCATTAAAACATATTAATGCATACAAATGAATTCTTCAGTGTGTGTAGGGGATGCTATGTGTATGCCCGATTATATGTTAAAGAATTGCATTTTCTAAACACATGGTCCTAAAAATGCAATTTATCAGAATTGACGAATGGTAGCAAAACAAATGGAGGCATGAGAAGTAGAGAAAGGTCCATGGAGATGGGAATGAGAAGTAGGCAGGTGTAAAAAAAAACAAAAAAAACAAAAACAGACAGTTTGGAGTGAGGCCCGCTGTGGAAGGAAGGTTGGAGAAAGAAAAAAAGTGAAGCCAAATGAGGAACATGCAACATGGAAACTGCTTGTCAGGAAACGATGCACACGGCGAGTGTCATAGATACGATCATTAGGCTGCTGGCTAATGGACAAGTACAACTTCCATATGCGTGGCTAATCCTAGGATGAAGAATAAACCTGACGACTTCCGGAAAATTAACAATTACTCATTTAGGTCTGAAAAGGGGAACCAGGATCTCCCTGAAATAGAAACTCGTGGAGAATATGTTCTGCCTATTCACTACATGAGAATTTCAGGCACTTTTCATGCACGAAAAAAATAGTTGTCACACAATAAGCCTTGTAACTATTGACAAAACTTACTCAGATAAAGTTCTTAAATTTCCATATGAAAACATGATAGGCACTGTTTAGGCGTTCCCCGTGGCTAAAACCTAGTTTCTACTACATTAACTGCCGAGTAGTTACGTTCTCACGCCCTAATAGTGGGTGTTTTTATGATGCATGGATTACATACACATGTAACAAAACAATTCAAGGACACTACTCTTTATTGATGTACCTTTGCCAAAAACTATGAACCTAGCTTTCTCCAAGTGGGTAGTCTAGCGATCATTGCTATAGCATTCCCTCCACGTCCTTCATCCTCGTTCCAATACTTGTGTGATGTCCCACCTCCTGCAGGAATCCTTGGTCTACATTTAAAATCCATGGGTCCTGCCCTTTTTCTGAGGAATATTAGCGGTGCCCATCCGACTAGCCACAGTTCTTCATTTTCCTGCCCCTGGCAGGAACTCATCTTCGCGGGGAAGTCATTACCTTCTCTTGGTGGGCTTGAGGGGGCTTTTTTTCCAATGCTAGACTTGTGTCCTGCTGCAGAGCTGGTTGGGGTCCTTATGCGGCGTGCACTCCGGGTCCCCTGCAGACCTCTGGGTCGTGGTCATGCATTGCAGTGTTGCTATGGACATCAAGACCCTGCTACTCTCCGGCCTCTGTCGTCTGTTGTGCCCTGGCTGTCTCCCACAAAGCGGCTTGAACTTTGTGTATTTGTTGTACCACATTGATCACGGGTTGCGGTAGGGAGTGGGGGTAGGGCTTCAGTGCCTCGCCCACACTGGCGGTTCCAGTGGGAGTTGCCCTGGAGATGGTTGACTCCGAGGCTGTCTCTATGGAACCCTCTCAGCTCCTGTGTTTTTCTTCAGTTTTTATCCACTCACTGCTAAGGCCGTGAGTATTCGTGTGCTGTTGGCTCCTGGTACGGTTCTGCCATACTTTCATATACATGGGGAAGCACACAGAAAAGAGGAAGCACCTGGTGCACTCCTCTTCCTCCTCTTCGTCGTAGTCCGCCCCTGAACGGCTTTCTAAGTGTATGGCTGAATGGTCAGAAAATCAGCTCTTGCAGGCTTTTAGGAATTCTGTTCAAGGAGAAAAATCCAAACAATGCAAGGGGAGGGTTCAGACTTGCCCTCTGCCATCCAGTCCTTCCTCATCCTCTCAGTCTGATTTTTCGGATGCCCCGGCATCCGGATATGGGGATCTTTGGGGAAAATACCTGGATAAGGAGGTAGTGGCTTCTGTGCTTATCCAAGTGGTGTATTACATGGCCTTTGCCTCACTGAACCTGCTGTTGAACTTATGGAGGGAACTACCAGGGTTCCTCCTCCTCAGTTTAAGAAAGCCCCTAAAACTGGTCTTCCTCTTATGACTGAAATTAAGAAGGAAGTTTTAGCAGCTTGGACGGAACCTGACCGGATTGCCATCCCCTAAGCTGTACCCTCTTAAGAGTGAGGAGAAGCTCCTGCCTCAGTAAGTGCGGATGGATGATATTCTTCCAAGCTTGGTGGATCACTCTTCCAAGGCCCCGTAGGAAACCATTAAGCATTAGAGTGACAGTAAATCAGAAGGGTCCTTGCGGAAGGCTTATGCTCGGGCACACTGGTCTTTCTGCTCTGCTGCGTATTCTTCTTATACTGCCGAGATGGCAATGGATGGCCTGCAGACTGTGTCGAAGGCCTTGAAGGAAGGATCTGACACTATGCTCCACATTCAAATGGTCCACTCAAAACTGGAGTTCTTGTTGGACGTGGCTTAGGATGGGGTCAAGGCTGCAGCATTTACATATTTGGGACAGGCAGACAGACTGACATCAGAAGGCGGTCTCCTTAGAAATCCCAGTTGAGGGGCATACTCTCTTTGGTGATTCCTTGGAAGAGAAGGTACACAAGGTGTTCTGGGTGGATAAGCATGCAGGGAAGTTGTGCAAGAATCTGGATCCAAAGCCTTCCTCTCAAAAAGATGACAGGTTTAAGCCTAGGGACCCTCGCTATGCTGCTCATTGTCTTGGTTGTGAGCAAGCCAGGTGGGTTCCTATGGGTGGGAAACATCCCCTAGCCAGAAACAGCTGAAGTCTTGATGGCAGGCCAGTTTGTGGACGTCTTCCAGGACTCTGGAAGGATTGGACTTAGTTGTCCAGGGATCCTTGGTCCAATAGGGATGTGCCGTGGGGCTGCTGCTTGGAGTTCAGCTGCCTTCCGGCAACCCGGGAACTGTAAGAACGCTTCTGCCAAGATCTTGGTGAATAGGTCGGCCATGCAACTGGCTGTTGTGGAGTCCCTCAGGAAGAACGTGGTGTCTCTGGTCCCACACCACATGAGGGGCTGGGGTCACTACTGTATAATCTTCGTGGTTCCCCATGCAAAGTTTTGTCTCATCATCGATCTGGACAAGCTGAATCGTCATATTGTCACACTCTTCTTCAAGATGGAATGGTTGTAGCTGGTAATTTCCATGGTCCAGAAAGAGGAGTTCTTGGTGTCTCTTGATCTCCAAGTTGCTTATTTCCATATTCCTATATGGGCTCCTTATCAGAGCTTCCTCTGCTTTTTGATAAAGGGGTTGCATTATCAGTTCTGTGCTCTCCCTTTTCGGTTGAAGTCAGCAATTAGACATTTTACAAAGATCTTGGGATCTATGTTAGACAACCTGCATCATCAGAAGGTCCAGGTCTTTCCGTATCAGGACGACTGGCTGGTGACGGCATCCTCGTCCTCCCGCCTTCATGGCCAACTACATCCGGCTTGTCGGGTTCTTCAGGACTTGGGGTTTTTGATCAACTGGGACAAGTCCAACCTGTCACCGTCCCAGGATCTCCAGTTCATTGGTGCACAGTTTTGAACCGGGAAGGACAGGGACCTTACAGAGTTGTCAACCTGGTGAGGACACTTTGGTCTTTACTGGCCAGGGTAGAGGCACCTGCAAGAGTGTTTCTCAGGTATTTGGGGCACATGGTTTTCTGCATATTCCTGGTGCCTTGGGTCCGTATTCATCTGTATCCTCTCTGGGATCATCTGCACCTGTATTGGAGGGACTCCAAGCATGTGTTTGACTGCCTTCTTGCTCTTCTGCCCACCCTGAAGAAGGCCCTGATATGCTGGTTGAGGCCAGGGATACTTCAGAAGGGTTTTCCCCTGTCCCAGCCCTGGCAGATCACTCTTTCCACCTATGCTAGAAAGAAGGGCTGGAGGGGCGGTTCAGATGGATCTGTCCTGACAGAGTGAATGGAGGTCCTCAGACGCATCTCACTCATCCATCTGGTGGGAGATGGCTGTCGTCTTTCAGGCTTTAAGGCTTTTTGTCCTTCACTGAGGGGGAGGGCCATGGTGGTCCGGACAGACAGTACCACAACTGCATCCTACATCAAAACACTAGGGATGCTGGTACCGGTCATTGGGGGCTCTGGCATAGTTCCTGGGGTTCTGGGTGCAGCAGCCCCCCTTGTCCATCAAGGCCATGCACATCAGGGGTGTGCACAAGATGGTGGCAGACAAGCTCAGCAGGATGTTCCTGTCCAGGGACTGGGTGTTATGGAAGAAGGTCTTTTGGGTTCTCTGCCTGAGGTGTGGAGTCCCGTGGTTGGATCTGTTTGCTTTCCTCCAGTCAGCTCTGGCAGCCACATTCTGTTGCAAGTTTCCTTGTCTGGTGGTGTGGGGGGTGGATGAGTTTTCCTTACTGTGGCCTCAGGGTCTCATTTAGACCTTCCCTACACTGCCCTTGCTCCCCAGGGTTCAGTCAAAATCAGGGACTTGAATGCGGTGGTTATTCAGGTCGCTCCCATCTGTTCATGCAGGAGTTGGTTGCCCTTGTTGTTTGACTTGGTGGTGGGGCCAGGTCTTACCCTACCCATGGTCTCCGGCCCCGATCTTTCCTGCTCAGGGGGCAGGGCTCGCCTACAGGACTTAGAAGTTGAAAGGGATAGACTGCAGACCAGTGGGCTCTCCATAGGTGTGGTGGCCTCAATCCAGGGGGACAGGTGCCCGTCCATGGTAACGTCATACTCTAGGCACTGGGATGTGTGTCAGAGCTGGTGTGTTACGCATGGTTTCAGTGGGGCTACCTGCTCACTTGCGAAGATGCTTCAGTTTTTGCAGGACAGCTTGACCTTGGGCTAACTATATCCTCCTTTTGGATCCAGTGGACTGCTGTCAGAGCTTTTCAGGGATCCTCTGGTTGGGGTACTGAGGACTGCACTCTGGTTTCTTGGCTCTTGAAGGGGTTCACCTTTATTTATTTATTTTATTCATGTGTTTCTAATGTGCCAAAAACCCACAGGAATCAGGGCACACATAAAAACTCAAGGCAAAAACATAAACGCCAAGACAGCATAGAAATATCAAGGGATCAACCAGAGCATGGAGAATTTATTCAAACAGGAAGGTATTCAAACGTTTCCGAAATAAAAGTAAGTTAGTTTTCTGCCGAAGATTGATGAGCAGGGAATTCCAGGCTCTAGGAGCCAGAGTGGAGAAGGATCTTCCATTGTCCAAAGTGTGTCTGGCTCTTGGACATGAGAGCAGCCAAATACCTTTGGACCTTAACGTCCATTAGGTTCATGTTCGGTCAGCTTTAACAAAAGTAGATGCCATTTTCTGAGCAGTGACCCACTGTGGCTAAGGTTGGTAAAATGCGGATGAAAGCCCGATTGCTTAGGATGTGAAATATCAGCAGGTTCCAGATGTTCCTGATTTTGCATACTGGCTGTCTTGTCAATTACCTTAAGTACGAAGTGGGAGTTTTTGATAGGTCTAGGATTTACTGGGTGTCGTAGATTGAGGCCTGTTTTCTTTACAAAGGGGTTACAGTGACCTCATTGATGTCATCAGGCACACTGCTGTGTGCAAAGGACGAATTAACAAATTGTGTGAGAAATGGAGAAAATATTTAAATATTTTCAAGAGTTAATTTTGTCGAAAGAACATCTACAAAATGCAAAAAGGACATATTTTTCTCAATACGTCTTCCATATCAGTCACTGTAATAGGTTGAAATGAAAATTGTAAATGTTAAGGAGAGTGTTTAGCTTCTGGGAGTGTTTTACACATGCCAACAGACAGTTTGTCCGTATTTGTGGCTGAGATAGCAGCCAAGTCTTTCTTAATTTATTCTCGTGCATTGGTGATTTTATCTGCAAAAGCCTGTTGAGCCCCTATACAGTCAGTGTTCGAAGGAAAGAAAGTATGGACTTGAGCCTTAGGCTTTTCTAATGATCTTAAGATGTCTAAGAGTTTCTTCGAGTTGTTCTCCGCATTCATTATCTGAGCATTGAACAAGTTTTCGTTTGCTTTGTGAGTGGCTAGCTTGTTTTGGCAAGGCCCTTCCAACTTGTTTTGTTCGATTCAGTTTGGGAATTTTACCAAGCTCTTTTGGCCTATTTTCTCAGAGCTCTAAAGTCTGGGGTGAACCAGTTGTTATGACAAAGACCATCTCTAACAGTCTTCCATATCAAAGGAGCTAATTGGTCCAACTTGGTCAAGATCTTTCTGTAGGAAATGACATAAATGCCTGTGGGGTCTGAATTTTGTTTGATACCAGAACTGCACTCATGCATTCCGAGAGCTTAATTGCTTGGATTTTCTTAAAATTCCTAATAAGAATCCTTGTTGTCATATTTCATTTTTATCTAGTTTATCTATGAAGTGAATGTAAAATTTCACAAATAAGGACTCTGACCAAAAACATGGTCTGGTGTTATTAATGGTGATGTCTAAGTTATGGGATGCGACCCAGTGCAGTATCTTACCGTTGGAATGGGTGGCTTCAGTGTTGTTAACAATGAATTCAAAGTTGTTCAAGTTTGATTCTAACAATAAAGGTTCCCTATCAGAGATGTCTCCTCACCATCGATTTGAATCACCTAGTAAGATGGTTGAAACGGTATACTGCGATAATACCGACAACAATAATTTAAAATAATGAAATAACTTTTATTGAAAAGCATAAATAACGAATAATTGAATTGTATTTGATCTTGCATTAATATTTAAAACTATTATTCTATTCATTCTTTTTTTGAACTGCAATATAATTTTTCGTCTGTAGGTGTCACTCTTTCAATGGCTTTGTTTAATGTATTTTGAGCAGAAACACTCCAACACCATTTTCTGCTTCAACTTTATATGTGATCAGACAGCTTTCTCTTTTCCATTGGATTTTTTCTTTTGTCTTGGTTTTTCCTCATCATTTTGCCAGATTTCTTGACATTTGGGTCCCTGGATTTGGATTGAAACTGGTTCTTTGGATTCCTGCAATCTCTTCTGCCTCACTGGATTTTCGCCTTTCTTGGATTATGTTTGCACATTTTTCCTGGTTTTTCGTCGTCATTTTGCAGGACGTCTTTAAGTTTCGGTCCCTGGATTTGGATGCAAACTGGTTGTTTGGGATCCTGCGATCACTTCTGGCTCACTGGACTTTTGGTTTTCACTTGGATTTCTACACTTATCTTTTTTTTTCTTCATATTTTCACTGGTTTTCTTCATGTCTTGATCCTTGAAGTGGATTTTCTTTTCTCTGGGTTCTGGATTCTCTCTTGGATTTAATTGGGTTTGCTTTTCTATGGCACTTGGATATATCTGCTTTCTGGACACCTCTTGGTAAGTCTTTTTTAATTATTTAGTATTTCAAATAAAATGCTACGCTTTGTAAATATGCGATTTCCTCTATTTTACCAAAATTCTGAAATACATTTGTTTAATCAGGTTTGCACATCTCTATATTTTTTGCTCTATACTCCTGCTTTTTCGCTTGCAATTGACTGTGCTATTTGCATTTCTTGGAATGATTATTCTTTCTTCAAATGCTTCAGAAAATTCCATAATGTTGGATTATTTGTTCTGAATGTGTGTTTTATGCCATTATGCCATACTTCTAATGTATTATTAGTTTTGAATGTTTCTTCTTTACTTGCCTGGCAACAGTACGGTTTTGTTTTATATATCTGTCGTGGTTTCCTTTATGGTATAAGGACACTTTACATTAGACCCTATGTATTTTGTTAATTGTATTTTCATTATTAGATTTTCGTTATATGTTCCTTTCGATATTTATTTTTCGTTATCAACACATGGAACCGGTTGAAACATTAGGCTTGTTTAGTGGTCCCAGGATCTGAGTAATGTCATCATGAAATTAGGCATATCTTTAGGGGGGCGGCGGAACACAAGAATAACATTTTTGCAGGTGATGTGGTTAGTTGTACATTTTGCAGCCATTGCAGATGCATGGAACCTCAAAAAGATTCAATTCTTTCTTTACTATAACAGCAGCTCCCCCTCCATCCCTACATATCCTAGAGGGATGGTTAAGTCAATTGTAGGCCCATTATAAGCCTTGAGCCAAGTTTAAGCCAAGTTTCCTTGAGGTAGAGAATGTCAATGTTATTTTCTAGTATGTAGTTGTGAATATCTAAGGCATGTTTATTCATAGACTGTGGGCCTCATTATAAGGGTGGCGCAACCGTAATGAAGGGGGGCGGTACAGGACCGGCCCCCTTCATTACGGGAGCGCAGATTACGAGCTTCCCTTTGCGGGACCCGGATCAGACACCTGGTAAAACCAGGCGTCCTTTCCGGGTCTTGCGAGGGGATGAGGGAGGTAATAACGGGCCAGATGTAATCTGCCCGTTATTACCTCCCTCCCCATTCCCATTGAGCCCTATGGGGGCTCCAATGGGAATGGGGAATGGTTCCTGCAAGGAGGAATTAACGGGTCCTCCTTTGTCGGAATGACCCAGTTATTCCTCATTGCAGGGTCCCAGTAAAGGAGCCCGGTTTGGAGGCCCTGTGTGTTTAATAAAGACAACTTAAAAGTGTTAACCTCAACAATGTTCACTGATGGGGTAATTTAGGGGTGTGAC
Organism: Ambystoma mexicanum; assembly: GCF_040938575.1. NCBI lineage: Eukaryota > Metazoa > Chordata > Amphibia > Caudata > Ambystomatidae > Ambystoma > Ambystoma mexicanum. The sequence goes on from NC_090925.1 coordinate 1,179,779,788, forward strand.
TGAAATTAAAAGAGCCATGTTTGGGCCAGCTGTCGTTCGAACTTTGTGTCTGAAGGGGCCCCAGAAATGGCATATTAGCTAAAATGCCAGTAGCCGCAGCAAGATTTATGGGGGAATTAGTCCCAACCAAGCCCAAGGTTTCATATGTGTCAGTGCTCTGATAGTAGTAGGTGGGAGGGCTTGGGTCACTTAAGACGGTAACAGAATCCAGGTATTTGTTTTCCCTGCTGAGACCAGTTTCTCCTAACAAGGATAACAAGACGTCAACCCCGGCATCCTTGCATGGTCCTGTGGTGGTTTTGGGCTTGCCTCCCAGGGATCTCCCTCTGGAACTCAAGGCCCTTCAGTCATCTCCTTTTAAGCCCCTGGAGGATATCTGTCTCAAGATTCTCACCATAAAGACTGCTTTTCTGGTGGATATCACGTTGGCTAGTCTTTTGAGGGAATTGTGTGCTCTTTTGTGAAGGCCTTCCTTATTGTTGGGGTGGGAGGATACACTCTTTCTCAGGTGTGCTCCCTCTTTTCTGCCAAACGTATCTTCTATGTTTCGCCAGACTCAGGAAGTAGTGCTTCCTGCCTTTTATCCCAGTTTAGACTGCTCTGATGAATTGGGTTGGAGTTGTCAGGGCAGTTTTTGTTCACCTGGCTCCTTTCCAGCCCTTTAAGAAGGTGGACATTCTCTTTTCACTTCTGAGGGCCGTTAACCAGGGATTAAGGCCTAGGTCTCAACCATAGGTTGGTGGGTCTGGGGGGGCTATTCCTCTGGCCTATCAGTCTGTGTGGGTTCCCTCTGTACTGGGGGTTCAGGGTAGGTCCACCCGAGCCCTGGCTACATCTTGGGCAGAGGCACAGGGAGTTTTGCTTGAGGAGATTTGTTGGGCGGCCACGTGGGCCACTGCTAATACCTTTATCCAGCACTATCGGTTGAATTTGCATCGGGTGGGTGCTGGGACATTTGGCGCTGATGTTTTAGGGGTTGGATCCTACTGAATCACGGCTTGTGTTGCTCTAAATACAATTAAACTGACCTTTTGCATCTCATATTTCTAGTGTGTCTGGTTCATGCCCTTTTAGCTTTCCGCTTTTGGTATACCTGACACGTAAGTACTGAAATGAGGAAGAGGGGCCTGAAGGTACTGCAGGGATTACTTACTGGTAATATTAATTAATCCTAGTCCTACTCTTCCTCATTTTAGTACTGTGGTCCGCTGCTCCCTCCCGACTTGGCTGAATGGGGCTGTGCCTGGTTATTGCTTACTGTATCCAGTCGGGTGGGCACTGCTGATATCCCGCAGCAAGCAGGCATGACTGACACAGTTTAAAAATAGAGCTACAATCCCTGAAGGCGGTAGGACACCAGACAAGTAAGTACTGGAATGAGCAAGAGTAGGACTAGGAGTAATAAAGATTACTGGTAAGTAATCCATGCAACATCTTTATATAGTTTTTTTCTGATAAAGGCCAGTACAAAACAAGAATAATAATTTTTTTGTTTCAGGAAATATTTTCATTTCTTCTAAATATGACTGTTTCCTTTACCTCTAAAAGCGACCATGCCCTTCTTCCTAATACTTGGTCAATACCATTGATGAATATTCAAAAACAATATAATTTACCTAATCTGGAAGTGGACACAAGTAGGACTAGATTGAAATGGGACGCATTAACAATAGGGAAACTATATGTAAAACTGGTTTCTCTATTTAATAGTGAGGAAACCGTTAGAATTTGGCAAAAAGGGTTGTATACTGAGGCCTTGCAGTCTTTTGCTGTAAAACAAAGCCATTCCTCCAGCAGTGAATTTCACCATAGGCAGATTTATGATGCCACTATTGTTAAAAAAAAATAAAGCGAGCACTGAGAGTACAAATTAAGCATCTGGGTAGGAGCCAACCAGGCATTCAATGTAAAGAAATCAAGAAACTGAGACTTAGATTAAAAAACTGGCTGAGGAGTTATAAAGCTAGCATGAATCAGAACAATGTAGAAAACATGCTTGTAGATTGATTAAGCAGCAGGATACTCTACAGGTGGCCCTTCAAACAAACCTAATCACAAATGGCATGTGGATTTCTTTCTTTTGGATGCTTCTCCAATCTTTTTATGGATGATAAATATAAAATGGACTGCAAGAAGATCCCTATTGAATCTAACTGGTGTTTGGATTTTGAAAGGGAGGATGTTCTTGAGATGGTGAGGAAATGTAGTAAACTGAGAGCTCTGCGACCGGAAGGTCTATCAAATGCAATGCTTAGACCCATATTTGTGGAAAGCATAATTAATTTGATATTTGGACAAGTTCTAAGGGCCAGATAGATACCTCCCTAATGGAAGATACTGATATCATACCAATATTTAAAAAGAGAGATAGATCTGCCACAGGTAAGTATCGGATGATAGCGCGGTTAGATCCCCCAGGCAAGATATGTACGGGTTTGTTATTAGCTAAGTTGAGTGACTGGCTGATGGAAAACTATTTTTTACATAAACCAATCAGGATTTGTTAAAGGAACTGGAACTTCTTGAAAATGGTTAAGGTATTTATGGCAAGAGTCTTCCCTACTAATACACTGCTATACTTGTTCTTCATTGATTTTCAGCTGGCCTTCGATAGTGTCAACAGATGGTTGTTATTGGAGAAATTGTCAAATTGGGGTTGCCCACAAAATTAATTGGAAATAATTAAGGCACTAAATAGTCAAATGTCTATTCGGGTTCGCTTAAACTGTCAAGGGAGTTGTCAAGACAAATACCAATATTTCGAGGATTAAAGCAAGGATGCCCAATGGCACCAGCATTATTTAATTTGTTTATTGCTGATCTGAGTCGTAGTTTAACTAAAGTTCTGGCATTATTTCCGTGTTTAGGGAAGAACCCTATTCATTGGCTTCTGTACACCAATGATCTAGTGCTCTTAGATCAAACCAGTATAAGGCGCCAGAGGTACTTGACACGTTGGGGCAATATCTCATCTCTGATTGCCTAACTGCCATTCAAGATTGGTGTGCCACCAATGATCTTTATCTGAACGCCAGCAAGACGGAGATCCTACTAATCGGCACACCTTCACCATCCTTTCCCCTCACTCTCTGGCTGGCCTCCCTTGGTCCTCCTCCTACCCCCACCTGTAAGGCTAAGAACCATGGGGTCATCTTTGACTCCACCCTTTCCTTCTCTGCCCACATCTCTGAGGTCTCTCAAAAGTCAAATAATGAACCCACCTTATTACGAGGTCTGCTTTGGACCCGCTAAGGAGCACCTGGTCAGACCAGACGTCCTTAGCGGGTCCCGCTAGCAGTCCAGTATGCTAACAACGGGTCCGTCATTAACGGGCCCGTTGTTAGCATCCTCCCCATTCCCATTGAGCCCTATGGGGGCTCAAATGGGAATGGGGATGTACCTGGTCTGGGTCCTGCGAAAGGGATTTACCGGGCCCTCCAAGGTCGAATGGCCCGGTAAATCCCCTTTTTTTGCGGGACCCAGACCTGGAACACAGTATGGAGGTAGCCATGCCGCTTTTAGTGGCATGGCTACCTCCATACTCGTAATGAGGCCTAGGTATTTTTTTCTCTCCTTTCAGGAAAGTCAAATCTTGGCTTCTTGCATTGCTGTGTGTTAAGACTAGGTCTTTTTCCCTCCTTTTAGGAAAGTTGATTCTGGGTGTTCTTATTAAGACTAGGCCTTTTTTCCCTCTTTTTAGGAAAGTCAAATCTGGGTGTTTTTTGCAGTGTACTGTCCCCCTCCCTCTATTCCATCTACACTCCTCCTTCTTTCCCTCTAGGTGTGTTACCTGCTTGCTGCCTCCTGTGCGCCTCCCACAGTGTGAACCCTCCCTCTATGGTGCTTCCTGTGGTGTGTGGCTGTGGGATGTGTTTTTTCCTCCCCCATTGGCCCCTTCTGACTCCTTGTGCCGTCTATGGTGCTCTCAATATCTCCCATCTTCTCAAACGGTTATCTCCTATCCTATCTCTCTCACTAAGTCTGGAAAGAAATAATCAAGAGGTATATCCTGGTCTCCAACCCATGCCTCCCTATCGCTGATACACACATCAGCGCTTCCTCGAGACAGACACTAACCAATATCCTCTTTGTGTCCCTGAACTTTCTGGAGTGGGTCCCTGCTTCTGTCATTCCTACTCAGGCCTACTCCTTTGAATGCCTAGTCTGCAGCTCTCTATCTCTAATGGCTTCTCTCTTTGTCTGTTGCCACCATCTACAGGCCACCTGGCCATGTCACCCTCTTCCTTGCAGAATGGGCTGACCGCGCTTCTTCTCTCCTTACCTCAACCTCTCAACTTATCCTCGCAGACGTCAATGTCTACCTGGATTCTTCTTATCCCTCCTCTGAGCTCTTCGGCAACCTATGCGACTCTCTCTCACTTTCCATTCTACCCTCTGGTCCGACACACTCTGCTGGACACACCTTGAATATTATCATCTCCTTAGACATCCCCCTCTCTAACCCTATCACCACTCCTCTCTCTCGCACTAACCACTTTCTGCTCTCCTCTCACCTGAAACATCTTGCCTGTCAAGCAAAGCCTACCCCAGCACTGTCACCTTTGAGGTTAGGGCCCTTTAGGAACGTGCATGCAGTGGATGGGTTCACAGAATAACTCAGAGTCCAAATAACTGAACAAAATACTGTTTATTTATTAATTATCTAAAATAGGGAGTTACAACAAACATCAATGGACGTGCGCTCGATTTCTCTCAACAATCTTTTCATAAAAACATGATTACATACTCAAAATACATCAGAGGTGACATCATACTATGTGGAAAATAATAAAAAAAACCTACTGGGGATCGGGATAGTCTTAAGGGGAACATCTAAGTACACATTATATAGGAACTAGGATTGTGATTGGCTGCCCACTGTCAGGTGGACAATATATGCGCACCTCTAAAACATGTTGTCTTCAAAACCATTAGATACATGCTTTCTGATTGGTTTCACAAAATATAAGGTCCACAAAAATTGGTTGGCATTGTTGTGCCATGTCTGGAACATTCAGTTCACTTAGCGGCATGTAAGCTCAGACCTAGGTGCAAGGAGATGGGGACTGACTCTACCTCCCCACCCAATTAGCCCAGCATTTCTCATCACCCAAGCCTTCTGCCATGAAGATTGTCTTTGAACTTGGCCTTGCAAAGCATCCTTGTCTCTGGGAATACATGGGAGTGCAGGCACTGACTATTTTTGTTCTAGGACTCCAAGTTCGACTCTATTTTCATCTTCGGCTCATGTGACAGGAGACAACGATTTGGTCCATTTTGCAGGTTTAAAATGTCTTAAATGAATGAAACTTGGCACTCTTGGTGTTCTTTCTTTGCACCTTAACAAGACATGATTCATCCTTTGCACGTTCACTCCTTTACAGAATAGATAGTCAACCATGGCTGCTTCCGGCTAGACTTCAGGCCAGTCCTCGCTGTGCAGCTTCACTATTCAGATTATTTTGACTGAAACACAATCTATGTTTCTTCTTCATGAATCCTGGATAACTAAATGCATGATACCAATGTCCAGCTTCTCTACTGTGGTGGCGTTGCCTACATTCCATTCACTACATATAGACAGCTTCTCTGATGACTATGTCTATCTTGCATTTCAGCGTCTGTACAATTATTTCATTTGACTATTAACTTCATCATTAGTTTCTATTGGATCTGTACATACTTGTCAGCCAGTATCCTGAGACGTTGTTCTTATTCTCTTTCATATTCACAGGCTTTTTATTTGATCTTTTCTCATATTCCTTCAGGGAGATTCTCCCTCAGATTATCATCCCTTCAGGGATATATTCGGTAGGGCTGTCTCAATGAGTATCTTCTTTTGAATATACACTGCAGTATTGGCACAACTGCTGGTGTCAAACACAACACAATTTCAGGCTTCCAAAATATGGGAGGAGAGGGGTGGGGTTTCCTGCAGAGGTATGCAGTTGCTCCTCTACACTTTCCTTTTCTGTCATTCTCCAAGTGAAGCGAGTGTGATTGGACGCCTTTGTCTCTACTTTCTCTGCTCCTCCTACTCCTGCGGCTGACTCACACTCTGACACAGCCCTCTCTAACCTGTATCTTTCTATCTCCAACACTCTGGTCATCCTTGCCCCTGTCATGCGGGTCCGTCTGAAGCCTACCTACGAATGCAACTTTTTGTAGGTCTCCGACCTTGCTGCCCTGAAACGCAAGTGCAGGTTGGCTGAGAGGAAGTGGATGGATTTGAGCACATCCTCTGACAAACTGGCCTGCCGCTTGCTCCAAAGCAAATACACACTCTCTGCCCTCTCCAGGAAGATGGTCCTTATCCAAGCTGGCATCTCTGAGGCCTCTAACATCACGGCTGAACTCTTTAAAATCTGCAAGGAGCTTGCCAATCCTACTGCAGTCTCCACATCTCCTGTTCCCTCCCAGGTCCTATGTTCGACTCTTGCCTCTCATTTCACAGCTAGAACTCAGGACATCCTGTCCTCACGTTCCTCTTACTATGCCTCTCTCAGGCCCCCTTTGGCTGCCTCTACCTTTCCTCGTCCTTTTCCCTCCTTTGCTCTGATAACACCTGATGATGTCTCTAGACAAGTCCGATTTATGAAAGTGTCATCCAAACAGGTGCTCCCTCCATCTCCCAGATTTCCCTACACACTGAATTTGTTGGCTGCCTCCATGACCATCAGTCTGGCTTCAGAGTAGCCAGATGCACAGAAACTGCTCTCTTGAACACCCATGAAGATCTGCTCTATAACCTCGACTCCAACTCTCCTTCTTTCCTGATCCTCCTTGACCTTTCCTCTGATTTTGACATGGTAAATCATGCCCTCCTTAGCAATCGACTCTGTGAGAACCTGGGTATCACCAATCAGGCCCTCGAGTGGCTGACCTCCTTCCTTCTGGATCGTCCCGCCAAGGTCTAACTCGGGTTCTTCCTCTCAACCACCTCTCGCTTCACATGTGGTGTCCCCAGAGCTCTATCCTCTCAATGTTTATGTAGCCCCTTTGGCCCACCTAATCTCCACCTTCTCGTCTAATGTTCAGTGTTATGCGGGTGACTCAGCTCGCTTTCAGGCTTCCCTTTGCCTGCTTTCCGCCCTCGTTCACTCCCGATTGTCTCTCCGCAATTCAGGATTGGTGTGCCACCAACGATATTCGATATTTGCCTTAATGCCTGTAAGATTGAGATCCTTCTCATAGGGACCCCTGCTCCTGCTTTTCCTGTCTCACTCTAGACGCCCTCCCTGGTTCCTCTACCCTTGCCTTGCTGTGATGCAAAAAACGTAGTCACCTTCGACTCCACTCTCTCCTTCTCACCTCACATCACGGACCATGCCAAAAAGGCCCACTTCCAGCTGCACCTCCTCAGAGGTATTCTTCCTTTGGAACTTTCCCCCTGAAGCTCACTGACTCCAGACCCCTCGTCCTCTCCAGGCAGGACTACTTCAACAGTCTCTTTCTCAGTCTGCCTACCTCTACTCGTCGCCCCCTGCAACTAATCCAGAACAGGACTGCAAGACGTATCCTTGGCTCAAGCCCAGGGACTGCATCTCTCTCTCCAGCCCTAAAATCTGTCCACTGGCTACCGGTGGCTAAAAGGATTAAGTTCAAGACCATCTGCATTGTCCACAAGGCATTCTGGGGCCAGGCCGCACTATATCCACTCTCTCTTCTGAAATACCTTCCTTGTAGAACCCTTTTCTCAGCTACCTCCAACTCTCTGAGGGTCAGACGCTTCTCCAGGCAGTGAGTGGGGGGTAGAAATCTCTCCTCTGCAGGTGCTTCCCTCTGGCATGACCTCCCTGCCCTTCTCATACTTAAGGCGGACCACCTGAAGTTCCAGAAGCAGCTCAAGACCGTCCTTTCCTCCTCTGCCTTCTCTCTCTCTCACTCCCTTGCTAACTTATCTGTCAACTGCAAGAAACTGGTTGCTTGGTTCCCTCAGAGTCTCACTGGATACCAGGCACCTCCATGACCAGTCTTCCTTTGCACTGCCTCTTGGCCTATTAGGCAGTTAGGGACTGTAACTGTAACCCCTACAGCCCCCCTGTCTCCTTGCACTTACCGAGAGTTGTGCTACCCTGGCTGCACCTACTCAGGGTCATGCTGCCCTGATCGCACTTCCCCTTGCATTTATCCCTTTCATTCCCCTTGCACTTCTTTGTCGCACTTGCACAATCTGAATGACACAACGCCTAGTAGTGCCGTTTGTCTTGTCCTTCGTATGCCTTTGCTCCCTTTTCTTGTGGCACCTAAAAACACTTGTGTACAGGTGCGTTATAAATACCATATCATATTATGCCTCTTTGAATGAACGGGACACCTTGATGTGTCCTATTCATTCAAAGAAAATACTGCTTGCGCAGCCCCTCTTCCATTTCCACAGTGGCCAATGACGGAGGCTAGAGCATCAGTTGTTCCGCCACCAAAAGAAAATGGTGAGTGGGTTAAGGGGGCAGGCAGGGGAGGAAACAGTGACCGGAAGGGAGGGTGTGTGGAAGATGGTGGGGCAGAGAAGCAGTCGTCAGGCTGCTCAGAAAGCAGGCAGAGATCGTGCGATTCAGCCTGTGATTGGAGCAACCTGATTGGTTGGCTCCCCCAAACCAGGCGCTAATAAGTGACTGATAATTGATGATTTACTGCATTAATTTACTGCTAGTTTACAAGGCTGACTCACGACAAATATTTCTAATTCAATGTAACCTAATGTTTTAATTCAGACAACTTTGAACTAAAGAGGGGAAAATAGGCTGCTTCAGTAAATATTCTAAAAAGGGTGCGTGATCCATAAAGTTTTAGAATCAAATTCCCTGAATTCTTATACGCGTGTGCTTGAAAATAAAATTCAATACGAGGTTACATCCGACTTTGGAAATGTTTGGGTGCAGTTACATGTGTATCATTCTTCATCAGAGCCCATTGTTTGCTGAAACGTTATCAGCACTTATTACCCATGTACTCAATTGCGTAGTATGATGCTTTGCAGGTTATTTCAATATGCTCAGCATCCGATATATTATTCAGTCGTTAAAACAGCGCATCGAAATATGACCATGCATTCAGGCAATTGTTCCATTGTCAATGCAAACCCACTACAAGTTTGCACTTGCTTTAAACACACACTGATGCTGCGTTACATTGGAAGCAGCTGTGCAAACATCCGCCCCGGGTAATATCAAAGAGTGGCCTCAGTACAAGGCATCAATGGGAAACTGTGTCTATGCCAGCTGGGACTCAAGGGCTCATTGCTGACAGGTGTATTCAGGGAATGATGCCTTTGTCTGAGGAGTGTTTTGTAAAGTGCGAGCTGCATGTTGCATTTGCTCCAGGTTTCCTTGCATTCAGGAATCCGTGTCAGGCATGTTCATATGAGCTGATACTTGGCTCATGTTTGCCGCGTCAGGTGTGCCAGAAGAGATCTTGGAGGTGCGCCATGTCAGCTGTTTTGCGGGTAAACCCAGTGGTTGAAGTGGACACCAAAAGAGCAGAACTATGGCTGTGTGGTTTCCACCACCGCTTGTCAAGAAGACAAATGCCGGCCTTTATGTACCTGTCCTAACACAATGCAGCATTGCAGAATGCATGATTAAATCACACTCATGCATTGTGCAACCCATCGGCTTGAACTGCAAGACTAAAATTGCACACACGCACGTCCATGCGGCCACTTCAGCGGCCATGCCCCAAAGCACAGCAGACGCTGGCCAGTATTGGAACGGTGGTCAGTCATAATTGTGAGAAAAAAAAAAATTGAAAGACAATAATATCGAAACAATATCGAAACAAAAAAATATCGATTTTTTTTTATTATATATTTATTTTGGGGTCCGGGAATAAAAAAAAAATGGGTAAAACAAAAAAAAAAAAAAAAAAGGGGGGGTTAGGGGGAACCCCCCCCATTTCGAATAAAAAAGGTAATTAAAAAAAGCGACTTTTTTTTCGATATTTTGACTTTAGAAATTTTTGTTTTCGAAATTATCACTATAAACCTATTGGAACAGAGTGGCACTGCTGGAGTTTCCACTTCACGTTGAGAAAGGTAAGCCACTCAGGTGAGGCAGCTGTGGAACAAGTGCGTGCATATGCCCACTCGCCACTGACAGTGCGTCGCAGCACATTAACAGTTACAGAAGCCTGTGCCAGTTGTAGCAAAAGAAGATGGGCCTACTTGATGTGATCCCATAGAAAGCTTGTTGTGAGCCTGATCTTATCACACAAAGTGGCAGCACACACATAGTCATGTGCTGAACACAGGCGAGGAAAGGGCCTGAGGTTGTCTCTGGCTGCTCTCAGGCTTATGTGTTCACTTGGCTCCAGTCCCATAAACCATCTTGGCCACAACAGTTGAGGAAGGCAGGCAACAAAAGCGCCCTTCGCCCAGCCACCAGGAACCGCACTCCAGAGGATAATAATATAAGCGAAAGTAGAGGAATGCTGCACCCTGTAGTTCCCGCCAACTTCAACTAGTGGGCAAACCATGACCAGGGCAACAACTTCATGTAGCTGCCAGGGGTGTACCACTATGGCACATGATATGTGGCCATGGGTTATGCATTTTACAATAGTTATACATACAGTTCAAGCAGAGCCAAGTGTGACCAGGTCGGCACATCTGAGCCTTGTCTGCCAAATAGCATCACAGTATTATCCGGGCAAAAGCCACGTGGTCGGCTAGTTCAGAGAGGTTAACATGTCAGGCAGGGAAGATGCATCTTGCCAGATCATTTCAAATATAAGATGGTGCCTGACATTCTATGGGACCTCAAGTAAACAATGCAAACTCGATGCCACTGCCCATCATTAGACACGTCGATCGGGTTTCATTCCCATAACTGGACCCTGGCATGTCATGGCTGGACTCTTATGTGTTCTAGTCACAGCACACTGTGTGATGCCGCTAAATCACATCCAATGTACAAACAACTGGAAAATGTGATGCGGAAAAAAACAGTGACGTGAAAAAAAATGGCACTTGGGTGGGCAGTAAAAAGCAAAGAATAAAACATTGCGTGTATATATTACTATGGCATGTGCATATGACAATTAACCACACTTGTATTCATAAGGACTGAGAATATGCTCCATATGTTATACCCACAGTTTACAATGCTCATTGTGTAGGGGTAGTAATGAGGTTAGCTCCAGTGCACTGTGTTCCAAAGTAGCCAGAACACGTTAATTGTGAGTGAGCAATCTGGAAGGAAATATCTACTGTTGGAAAGAAAGAGTGTGCGTTAAAGAAACAGTGAAGTGAGAGAAAGAGAAGGGGAGTGGGAGTTAAGAGCAGGAGAGAGGGAGCAGTGACAGACAGTGATATAAAGGTAGGAGAGAGAGAGAAAGAAAGAGGGGGTGGAGGGGGGAGTGCATATTAAAAGAGGGAAAAGAGAGGAAGGGGCAGACAGAAAAAGAGAGGCAGAGAGGAAGAGGGGAGAGAGTAAGAGAAGGAGAGATAAAGAGCAACAGAGTGAGAACGTGTTAGAAAGAGGAAGAGATTATCAAGTGTCCTGGAAGATACACTTCTTCCCACACACACCAGTTTGTGGTCACAACTTTTCTTTGGAAAAGGGAACTCATCACTCTTCAATGCAGCTGTTGCAGTGCTAGCATGAGGGCCATACACCTCATCCACATCCCAACCAGAGACTACTCATGCCTCTCCTTGGTTCTTGGTTGGCAGAGGCCCCTTTCATTGCACTCAGCCTTGGCCAGCGAAGCAGACCTGCGGGAATTCAGTCACATTATAAGATCCATAGTTCTGTTTACCATTTGCGTAGCAATTTAGCTATACGAAATGATGGCCTGCCAACACGAGAGGATGATTTATTTCTTAGCACCCCACGTTCCTTCTAACCAGGTCTCGAGCTGACACTTCTGACATCACGAAGTTCCAGTTCTAGCTCGTGATGGCATCACTGGGGACAGTCGAAGGCGTCCATGAATGGCATGCACACAGAACGATTGATGCAGTTCTAATTAATAGCGATTCATATTGAGATGATTCACAAGATGTCTGTCACAACCCACTTGCAATGCCATTCCTTTTGGCATTGTTGGAGGTTGTGGGTTCATTCTGTACTTCCTTCTCCCAAGATGGCGGCCTTACCACAAGGATGTGGTGTAGTGGTTTCACGTTCTGATAATCGGCGTCCTCTGACATCAATGCGCTTCTCTTCTGGACACGGATTTAGGCGACACCGACCCAAATGTCGGTGCGTTGCTACTGTTATTTATGATGCTCCGTAAGTACGCTACCTAGGCACTCTCAATTTGCTCTGTTCTCATAAGTGTCTGCTTACCTTCTCTTGGACTTTCTTTCTCCTCTTCACACTTATTAGAAGCATTGCAGAATTCTTCCAGCTACTCTCCCCACCACATAAGCTCTTACAGTGAGGTTTTGATAGACCTCCCACCTGAATCTCTCAGGTATTCTCCCTTTCCCTCTTACCAATCTAATATCCAGTGCGATCTGAGTTGAGAACTATAGCACCTTCATTGTGTCTCTCAGCAATCTATACGGAGTCCCTCGGAAGAACGTGTTTGTGGACAGATGATCTTAGAAGCCAGGTCAACCTTATCTGGAGAGACGATATCACAAGGCGGTCCTTCTCTCTCCCCGCCTTTCATCAGCACCAGCAGGGTTTTCTCCCCCAGAGGGTTTCCCTGGGAAATTCACATATATCCCCTTCTCTATAATTAGGAAGTGGAGGTGTTCAGAGTTCAGGGGACACCTTCAATTGCCACGCTTCTTGCTGCACACAAAAGGTTAGTCATTTTCTTAATCTTGCATGAATTGTTAAAGTTAGAAACGCCTGTAGTCAATTGCCTACCCAGATTCACATGGAAACTTTACAGACGCTTTAGATCAGGTGCAGCAATTAGGGATTGCAGTGCAGAGCTTGTCACATGAGGTACAGGCTCTAAAAAATGAAAATACAGTATTAAAACAATGATCTGTTAGATACCCATCAAGTTCGGAGATACCCCCAGGCCTGTGACCAGGAGGCAAGTACGACGGAAGTCCTCATTCCTTGAAAGAATTTCTTGATGCTTGTACGGTACAGTACGCATTTAAAACCTCCTTCTTTCCTTCTGATAGAGACCATGTGGATTATATGATTTTCCATTTAACTGGTCCTGCTCTAGCCTGGGCAACCCCGATAGGAACAGCAAACAATGAGGTGCTCGTCTCCTTGCCCACCTGTGTAGCCAGTCTCAAGGCTATGTTTGGGAGAAGAAAACTTAGTTTCCTCCTAAGAAAAAATTTGGATTACAAACTGGGGACTCAGGATGTGTTAGATTATATAACCTGATTCAAACAATTGGCATCTGGTATGGCCTGGCCAGACAACACCTTAATCACTCTATTTAGAAAGGGTTTAATTGAAGATTTGAAGGACAAACGTGCTCCTGTTCCCAGAGCTACATCATTGGTAGAACTGATTTCTCTAACCATGCAACTAGATTATCGTCTTCAGGAGAGACGGTCGGAACATAGGAGGTGTGGGTCTCTGCGAATGGGTATGGATCAACCAAATGCCCCCAAAGTAGTGGAACCCGATGAACCCATGCATTTGGGCTCTGCACATGGTCCCTTGATGCAGGAAGAACAAACCCAAAGAAGAAGTCAGGGATTGTGTATGTATTGTGCCACCTCAGAGCACTCTGTTAACACATTTCCTGTAGTACCTCTTAGACAACCTAATAGGTTGGGAAACAAGGGAACCACGGTTGGAGAAACAGATGTGGGTTTCCAACTACTTTCCACTTCTTCACGATCCCAAGGCATGGTAGTCCTGAGGGTTTCTTTTCTTCTGTCCAACAGACTTGGTCTCAGGGAATGCCCCAGTCTCCCACGGCTGTATCCATTCTAGTGGAAGGGGTTGATGGTACCCCTCCTTTGGTAAATTAACAAGTGGGGTCCTGGGAGTCCCTCTGCCAGACATTAGTCCTGGTTACGAGAGACTTACCCAGAGTCTTTAGCTCACTATCTTTCACAGAGAAGAAATATCCCAAACATATCAGTATTTGTCCTGCCCTGGGGGAGTCCAGCACCAAAATGCTAGGCAATTCTCCTCTGAACAAGAGTACCAACAGAAACCCCAGACACGTGTTTCGGTCTGGTTGGACCTCATCAGTAGGGTGGATCTGTGCCTCTCTAAGAATAGTAAGCAAGGGGTCCACGTCTGGATTCCCCTAGTAACTTAGGGTGAGACCCAAAGTTACTTAAATAAGCAAATTAACAAGGGGGGTCCTGGGAGTCTATTAGCGCCATGGTTAACGCCAGTAATTTACCGGATCTGCCGTGGTGACATGGGGAATTACCGCCCCATTCCAAGGTTGGCGGGGCAGTAATTCCCCATTTACCATTGGCCCTTCCCCATTCCCAATCTTGCCCCATAGGGCTCAATAGGAATGGGGAAGGCGGTAATTACGGTACCACAAAATGCAGTACCGTAATCACCTTCAAGGTCCCTTTGTGGGTCCTTACCTTAACGGCTGGTACAGACCAGCCGTTAAGGTCGGGACCCGCAAAGGGACCTCGTAATCAGGCATTAAGGGATTACCGGTAATCCCTTAATGCCAGGGTCGTAATGAGGGCCAATATCTGGATACTCACCTCCAGAACGGTCTGCTTACTGAATCAACCACCCAAGCAGGGGCTTCTCTTTTCTTAATTCCTAAGAAAAACACAGATGAATTAAGGCCCTGTATTGATTATCGAGGATTGAACAGAATCACCATCCCAGATTGCTACCCCATGTTACCCATTCCGGACATCTTGGAGGCAGTCAAGGTCGCCTCTGTTTAAACAAAATTACACCTTAGAGGAGCTTACCACCTCATATGAATAAAGGTGGATGACGAATGGAAGATGGCATTTCGTACTCAGTATGGACATTTCCAATACAGAGTCATGCCCCTTATCCAGTGCCCCAGCAGTTTTCCAGCGGTTTATGGATCACATTTTTACTGATCTCCTTTATACTGTGATAGTCCACATTGACGACATCCTGTTTTTTTTAAAGGAATCCAGGAGACCATCACCAGCATGTCTGTCATGTGCTACATAGGTTATGAAACAACCACCTTTACCACAAACCAGAAAAGTGTGAGTTTCATAAATCCAGCGTGACCTATTTGGGTTTTGTGTTATCTTCTACAGGCATTTCTATGGATCCTGGGATGGTCTCTGCAATACTGGAGTGGTCCCCTCCTCACACAATCAAAGAACTGTAGTGTTTTCTTGGTTTTGCCAATTTCTATAGGCAATTTATAGGCAGTTTTTTTTTACCATAGTTCAGCCTTTAACCACGTTGCTCAAGGAAGGAAAGATCTTCGAATCATCTGCTGATGCTCAACCGGCCTTTGACACACTAAAATCGCTCTTCTCAAAGACTCCTATCCTAGGCAATTTGGATCAAAACCTGCCGTTTATTGTGGAAACTGATGCTTCCAGCTATGCTATTGGTGCCGTCTTAAAACAGGTTATCTCCTTGGGACAAGAACATCCTGTAGCCTACCTGTCTAAGACCTTTACCTCCTCCAAATTCAACTATGCGGTACTAGAGAAGGAACTATTGGCAATAAAACAGGCTTTTCAGGAGTGGAGATCTGCTCTTGGGGTCGCAACACACTATTGAGGTATGCACTGCTTACCAGAATATCAAGAATCTTCAGGATGCTGAGACACGATATAGTAGACAGGCGAGATGGGCACACTTCTCCCTGTATGACATAAGCTACACCATCATCCCGGGGAAATCCAATTTACAGGCAGACACCTTGCCAATGAGGTTTTCCAATCATGGACCAGGGTTTCAGTCGGAGAGAATGTTTCCACGTGCCACATTTATCGCAGTCATTCATGACTTTCTTCGTTCCATATCCTTAAAAAACGGAAAACTCATGGGCACCATCTGTCATGCAGCAGAGGGATTATCTTTTGAAGGTGGATGTTATTACTAAGGTAATTGGGAATGTGTCTGCTCCACCAACACCGGGGTATCACCAGCACTCTGGAGCTGGTTTTGATACATTTCTGGTGGGTAACAGTGCAGAAGGACGTGTCTGGCTATGTTTTGTTTTGTAGCATCTGTCTTCAAACAAAGGAACCACACAGAAAACTAGCTGTTTTCCAGATGCTTACCCATCCCTGGCAGTTGATTTCCACCGACTTCAATGTTGATTTACCTTCTTCCCAAGGTTACCCCACTGTCATGGTGACCATCGAGTACTTGAAGAAACTGGCTAATTTCTTTGCTCTACCTGCAGTATCCACTGCGCCTCAGATGGCTAACCATTTTATTGACAGCAACTTCATCCGCCATGCCCTTGCGATGCCATAGTGTCGGACAGAGGACCCCAGTATGTTTCTTGCTACTGGAGGCAAGTATGCAAGGAATTGAACATTAAAAGGGCCTTACGTTCAGGTTATCATCCCTAAACCCATGGGCAGATGTAACGCTTCAATCAAAATCTGGAGGGATATCTCCATTGTTTCATCTCTGCAGCTCAAGATAACTGGAAGGAACTTTTACCATTGGCTGAATATGCTTACATCAATGCCTCTCGTGCTGCAATTGGTAGTAGTCCCTTACAGTGCAACTATTGTTATGATGCATCCTTTTTCTCTTCCTCGCTTCTTAAATCTTCTGCCTTCCCAGATGTGGACACTTTGATGAGCGACATACAGCAGGGACATCAAACGGACAGGACAGCTTTACTAGTAGCACAAGACCGGTCCAAACGCTATGCTGATAAACATTGTTCCCCCACACCAGAGATTACACCTGTCGATTCTGTTTGGCTATCCTCGTGGTTCCTGCCCTGGCATCTGGTGGCGTCCAAGCTGTCTCCTAGATTCTTTGGTCCTTTCACTGTACTGGCTGTGATGGTCCCTTTGGCATTCTGACTGCAACTTCCACCTTCTTGGGCCAGGATTCATCTGGTATTTCATGTTTCACAGCTCAATCCTCATGTCCAGGATCGTTTTGGTTGTGTGTCATGTCCTCCATCACTGTTGACTGCTTCTGGTCCTGAGTTTGAGGTCTAAGGGATTCTTGACACCCGCTATCATCATGGGCGACTCCTGTATCTAGTAGACTGGAAAGGCTATTCTGTGGCTGACCGTTCTTGGGAGCCTGCTTCCACAGTCCATGCCCCTTGTCTTGTCTGATATTTCCACCACTTTTACCCGGGCAAGCCTGGTGGGACTGCTTTTTGGAGGGGACATACTGTCATGACCTGCTTGCAATGCCAAATGGAGGTTGTGGGTTCATTCTGTTATTCCTGCTCACAAGATGGCGGCCTGCCTTACCGCAAGGGCACGGTGTAGTGGTTTCACGTTCCAATCATCAGCGTCCTGTGATGTCATTGCGCTTCTCTTCTGGACACGGATTTAGGCACTGCTGACCCGAGTGTCAGTGCATCACCACTGTTATTCATGATGCACTGTAAGTATGCTACCCAGGCACTCATAGTCTGCTCTATTTTCTCATTAGTTTATGCTTACCTTCTCTTGGACTTTCTTTGTCCTCTTCAAACTTATTAGAAGCCTCACGGAACTCTCCCAGCCACTCTCCCCACCACCTAAGCTCTTACAGTGAGGTTTTGATAGACCTCCCACCTGAAACTCTCGGGTATTCTCCCTTTCTCTCTTACCAATCTAATATCCAGCGATCTGAGTTAAGAACTATAACACCTTCATTGTGTCTCCCAGCAATCCCTCCGGAGTTCTTGGAACAACACGTTCGTTGACAGACAATCTTAGAAGCCAGGTCAACATTATCCAGAGAGAGAACATCACAAGGCGGTCCTTCTCTCTCCCCGCCTTTCATAAGCGCTAGCAGGGTTTTCTCCCCCAGAGGGTTTCCCTGGTGCTTCACATATTTCCCCTTCTCTATTATTAAGAAGTGGAGGTGTTCAGAGTCTCATGGGACACCTTCAAATGCCTCGCTTCTTGCTGCACACAAAAAGGTTAGTCATTTACTTAATCTTGCATGAATTGTTACAGTTAGCGATGGCTGTAGTCAATTGCCCACCCAGATTCACTTGCCAACTTTACAGACAGCCTTAGATCAGGTGCAGCAATTAGCGACTGCAGTGCAGAGTTTGTCACACGAGGAACAGGCTCTTAAACATGAGAATACAGTATTAAAACATTGCGCATCGTAGGAACTCGATACAATGTATAAAAAGGAACAAAGGACTCTCAAGTTTGTCAAGCCCGGCCGCAGAGGTAAGCACATCCGTGAGAGGAAGCAGGTGAGACAGATCTCCCATGCAGGAGATTCAAATCCTCCTGACTTACCAGTGGGAGATGTGAGAATGATGATGAGCAGCTGTGGGAGTTTTCTGTTGCATCTGCCAGTGCTTCCTTCTTTGACACACTTACGTATGGTGTGAGGAGAGGGATCTGACTCAACTGATATACATATGGTGGACCCTGAAATACTCCAACTGAGCAGTCAGACCACTGGTCGCACTGTAGCTACTAGTGAAGTTATATGTTTTGACTTACACAGCTGTCAGGATAGCTCTATAGAAGTAGGAGAAGCTAGTTGATCGCCACAGAACTAATTCTATCACTTCCTAAGGGTACCTATATCTGCCTAATGTCCAAATTTGGTTTCACCTGGAAATACAGCCTGTGTGTAATGGCTGGAGTAATAAACCGAGGCTAGAGGGGTGACAAATATATTAATGCAGAATAATGGGAAACACACTTACCATGTGAAAAGCAGAGAGACATTTCCCAGGGGATTTTAGACCTGTAGAGGTCCAGGAACTCAAGCTCACAGAAAGAGGCACTAAGGGTTTTGGAGAGGCTAATGAAGCACTCCTCTTCTATTTTAACCCTTTAACCCTAGTAACCCAGATAACTACTGGAGAAGAGACAGATATTTCACTCAGCAAAATGATCCTATCCTGTCTGAACCTTCTTACAAATAGTGCCTGAAGAAAAAGGATGGTCTAAGGATGTGCCATTTTATTTTTAAAACAAGGCCTTCCATATAGGGGAGACCTTATATCAGAATCGTAACCAGGACCAAGATTGTAGTTCCTAGAAGTCATAGGAGAACTGTCCACGAAATAGCACATGCCCATCTGACTTTAGGAAACTTGGGAACAGCAAAAAACCAGGGGTAGATTATACATCGTTTTTACTGTTCAGGTGTTTACGCCAACATTAAGAAATTCATAGACTGTATCCCCTATGGCAGGAAATAGCTCCACATTCCCCTCCACCAACACCACTACCACCCTTCCCTATAATAGAGGTATAGTTCTCTAGAAATGACATGGATATAGAGCCGTCCAAACTAGGGAATAAGTATATTCTAGTAATACTAAATTATGCAACCCGGTATCTGGAAACTTCTCGTTGAAAAATAATACCTCACAATAGATTGTGAAACACCTAATCCAGTGGTCGAAGTGGGCGGGAGCGGTCGGGAGCGGAGCTCCTCTACTTCTTTTAATTAAGTTTTAGCGTTCCTACACTTTTATTTTAAAAAGAAACTGTTCTGGAACGGTTTCGTTTTAAAATAAAAGTGTAGGAAGAAGTTGAAACTTGCACTTTCAGTGCACTGCACTGAACGTTCCCTTAAACAGCAGGTATATGCTTTTTGGGGTTTTTATTGTGCATTGGAGGGGGTGCGGCAATGGGATCTGTGGGGAGCGCTGCAGGCTAGTATGGAACATAGTTCCACTACTACTTTTCGTACACTTCGACCACTGACCTAATCCCTTTTTTGTCATGGGTAGGCTTTTCAAGAGAATTATTGACCGGTCAAGGGAGTACCTTTATGTCAAAATTGATGGCAGAAGTGAAGGAGTTCTTACAGATATAAACCCTATGCACCTATGTGTACTATCCTCAGGCTTAGTAGAACGTTTTTAATAAAACCTTAAAACAACATTTTGAAAAAGCTAGTAGAAGCAGATGGATGCAATTGGGACACAATAATCCCTTGTGGCATTTTTGCCATCAGTAAAGCCCCTGAGGCCTTCCTATGCTTTTCTCAGTTTGAGCTCCTTTATGGACGCAACCCCAGAGATGTACTGGACATGTTCTGGGAGACGTGGGAAGAAATGGAAGAGGCAGTGATACCTATGTCGGGAGTGATGCTCTGGGTGGGTGAGGTGTGGACGGATCAGAGTTGTGGGGGTGGAGAGGTGGTTTTGGTTGTCGCTGTGTTCCTGTCAGATTGGAGTTGACAATCATGGTAGTGTGAGGGAAAAATGCTGCAGGTGAGAAAGGAGATAAAGCCCACATTTGAGGCATTAGCTGTGGAGGATAAGCAGCTAGGTGTGAGATGCCGTGATAACGCATAAACTGGGGCACAACAGTGAAAACAACAGCACCTAGATTTGGGACACCAGACTAGAGGGCGAGAGGGCCCAAAACGGTGGCACAACAGCAGACGCAATAACACCTATATGTGGGACACCTCGATAGAGGGAAAATGTCCTTAAAATGGGGACACAGAAGTAAATGCAATAACATCTAGATTTGAGACACCTGTAGAGGGGGGGGTCTAAAATGGGGACACAGCAGCAAATGCAATAACAACTAGATTTAAGACATCTGGATAGAGGAGAAAATGCCTAGAATGGGTGCACAGCAAATGCTATTTAAACAAAGGACCACTTTCAAAACCCTATGCATCACTCAACGAGCAGTGCACAGGGCTGGCTGGCATACCTTCAAGAGAAGATTATGCCCTACTTCCGAACACACACCCCAAGGTCAAGCACGGCCCTCCTGCTGGTGATCCCAACCTTCAAGTCAGCCAGGTTTGTAGGGTTTGTCTACTCTATCTTGGCTCTACACTGTGCAACTCATTGCCTCACCACATTTGACACAACCAGTACTACATGACCTTCCATAAAGCATTTGAAACCTTTCTTTTGCCAAATCCATGAAAAGGACCACTTAGGGCCGCCAAACCCAGCACCAATGGCCAGATTTCAGCTACAATCGGCCAGAACAGCCTTATCTCGAATGTAGGAACAGTATGGGCCATGGAAGCCCCCTCTGCTAACAAGCTGCCCTTGCCCCCTAGAGCTCCAAATCCTATTGCGCATGACTTCAAACCTAAGATGTGACATCACTATAATTGTATGCTAGGACCAGGCAGGCTCTCTGCCACCCAACCAGACATGCCCCATTCTCTACAGCTACGTTTGGCCCTGTACCCTGCTAACCCCTTGCCAAGCTCTACCTATGTAATCATCACACAGAGCCTCTACTGCAGAGCCTCAGAGCACTTATGATATGATATGGAATTTATAACGCGCCTATACACAAGTGTTTCAAGGCGCGACGAGGCAAGGGAGGGGAAAACAGTGGAAGACGGACAACGATCCTACTAGACCAGTTGTCATTCAGATCGTGCAAGTGCAAGGGTAGGGACAAAGGGTAGAGTACCAGGGGAAGGGAAAGGGGAAAGTGCAGTACATGGGAAAGAAGAATAAATACGATAAATAAAACGGCCTGATGGTGGCAAGTGCAAGGTAAGAAGCAGACATAAGTGCTGGAAGGGGACTGAAGGGATACAGAACCAGTCCCTAAGTGCAGAGGGGGTGCCAGGGAGGCAGGGGAGGTGTGCAAAGGCGGGACCTGGCCAAAGATCAGAAAGCGTGGCCAGGTAACCAGTGAAGAATCGGCAGGAATTTCAGCAGGGGAGAGAGGCAGACAAAGCAGAAGCAAAGAGGAAGGTTTTGAGGTGTTTCCGGAACCGGAGATGGTTCTCCTCAAGTTTCAGGGAGGCAGAAAGGCTGTTCCAGAAGGAGGCCCCAGCCGAGGAGAGAGATCGACCACCAACTCTTTACTTGGAGAAGCGGTAACCCTGAGGGAGTTGGAGGCAGATGAGCGAAGAGCCTGAGAAGGAAGGTATTTAGGAAGAGAGAGTTAAAGGTAATGCAGCCCCAGACCCCAGAAAACCTTGTGGATAATGCAGATGTTTTGAACTTAATCCTCGCAGCCACTGGGAGCCAGTGCAGAGATTTCAATCCTGGAGAGATACGACCCCTGGGCTTGAGGCCAAGGACAAGTCTCGCAGTCCTGTTTTGGATAAGTTGAAGAGGGCGGAGAGTAGAGGCAGGCAGATTTAGATAGAGGCTGTTGCAATAGTCCAACATTGTGACATTGTTCCTAACATTACGGCTGGGTCATATCATGTCACCAATCGGGTACACAGGGGGGCATATACCCAGGAATAAGTCCAATAACTCCCAAACCTGAGGAACTATAGAACCTATGCTTGGTGGGACTCTCCTTGAGAATCATGCAGTAACCACACAAATGTGTCAGGAATTACCCAGACACCCGTCATAAGCTATGACCAGGGATCTGGAAAATTGACCCTCTGACACCTATAACAAAGCCTTTAGCTAAAGGACTGTCCATCCATGCAAACGCAACATCCTCTGCACCACCCAAAGCACCTCTCTCTGAGACTAATTAATGCAAACCGACAGGACAGACAAGGCCAGCTCATCGGGTTCCGGAAATTAACCAGGAACAGGGGCCTCATACCAAAGCGCACACACTCCCTCCTACCAATATGCTCACTCTCCACTTTACACCAACAAACAATAGAACACAGCTATAATCAATTTTGGCCTAACTGCGCAGATACCTACATTACTCTTTGAACACGACAACACTCTGTTAGAATGCAGTTATACCCCATGAACAAATCGGCCTAGCTGCATTCATAATCTTTTACACAGGCCCCACGGCAGCCAGAATGCAGACTCGGAGGCCAACTACCTTGCTGCACAAATTCCACTGATCGCTCACAACCACTTCACCGCACCTAGCATTAGAATGCAGCCACCTCTGCACACATACGGAGTGCACCCACTACCCTACTTTCTCCACTGACCTGGACTATGGTCCCCAAGGGCGTTCAACCCACACCGCTTTGAGATCATAGCAATAGTACATAACACGCTATACAAATGCACAATAACATAACATAACATAACATTAGGGTTAAGGATTCGGTAAGTGCAAGATAAAAAATCAAATGTCACCCCACATTGAAAATCAAAAGTCGGCACCCATGACTCCAGTCGTGGCAACGGGTCGAGCCTGCTGTGCTTACATGGTCTGCTAAACTGGAAATTATTTTTCAGACAACCATGAGAAGTGGCTTTGAATTTAATTATTGAGGTTTCTGCTCCATTGAATGACCGTGGAAATAGGTCAGGCGCGGAAATAAGACACATGTGCGTCGTGCACGTGAAGTGTGCAAAACACAGAGAACTTCGAGTGCGTCCCATTGAAACACGCGCACGCGCAGCGGGTACCTACATGATCATCTTCTCCTCGCAGTAGGGGTACCTGGGCTTTATCTCCAATTTCTGCACGTCTGAGAATCGGATCTTCGGACCCTTCCTCAAACACTTGCATTTGGAACCTGTAGCGAAAGGCGACAGAATAACATCCTGTTTTTCCTGCGTGTACTGTATTTTGAGAATAAAGCAGAAACACGTTGAGTTAAAGGTGACAAGGTGACAAAGGTTAAAGGTGACACGTCTCGCGCTTCCTTCTTGGTTCAGTAGCAGAGCTGAAGGTATATCGCCGCTCAAAAGGATCCCCAGTGCTGAGAAATACTTATGCAACAGCATGCGGTTTAAAGTTAAACATTCGCGTTCTATTCTGTATTTCGCTACATTTCTACCGAAGACTCAAAAAAAAGTTATCTCGGATAATGTGCTCATATGCTGCGTTTATTTATTGCTCACAGACAAGTAGCGCCTAAAATGGCATTTAATTGTTCGTGGTCATAGAAACAAGTTGAAGCATGAGCCATGCTATGTCTCGGACACCAATTCACGAATTACCTGCGCGCACTTTTGCGCTGTGGTGCAGGACATGAGTGCAAACACAGCCCATTCAGTCATAAAAATCGAAGCGCAAAGTGTTCAGATTTGACCGAGTGTTTGTGAATTAGGGGACGCAATAGGAACCACAACAATGTATTTTCCGATTTTGAGAGTGATGTTCATTTTACATGTGTGCAAATAACGCCCCAAACGAGTGCGACACCGAGAACACACAATATCTAGTGAATTGACACATTTGGGTGACTTCACTAGACTGGACAGCCCAACCTTCAATCTATATCTATGGGGAATGAACACAGACCGTGGGACCTACCTCTTGTGTCTGGAAGTGGTTCTGAGGAAACTATGCTGAACTGTGTTAAGAACCCACATGCCCCTACCTCAAATAAACAAAATATTAGAAACGTACCTTCAACGTTAGTCGAGTAGATTGCAATGAGAAGGAAGAGTAAGACTGGCAAGGCGGGCTTCATGACCAGAGCAAGGTGCGTATACAATGACCTCCTCACACTTGAAAGTCTCTCTCTGGGTCGCTGGGTTGCTTGTGTCCAGCGGAGCCTCCCCCTGCTGCCACCTGCCTCTGGGAGGCTGTCACTGTGGCCAGTGGGAACTGCCGAGACGTGTCTCAGTGTAGCTGTCGGCTGCACTGCTGCTGTGGGTGAGCTGTTGCTGGTTGTTGTGCTGTTGCTGCCGGCTCTTCTGCAGCTCCTGTCAGTGCTGTCTTTGCTGGGAGCTGGGTGGCTCTGCTTGTGTAGCTGCTGTTTGCTCGTCAGCCTCGGGTCCCGTCTGCTTTCTCCTTCTCCCGTTCTCTTTTTTAAACATCTCTGGCTACCCTCAGAGCACGATCGTCGACTCCGAAATTTCCCAATCTACGGGAAGGAAGGAGGGGCTCTTCAACCGGGTCCATCCAGCACTGTCTGCCCGGGCGGAAACATTTCATAAAGTAGAGGAAACGTGACGCAATCAACATAAAAACCAACCCACGGATGTTTTAGGAATATGAACAAAAGTAATATTCAGTTTATTCGGAGTCACCTGACTGTGAATGGCTTCCACTGACCAGTTGTACCTACTGTGCCTGTGGATTTATTGCTTGACAGAAATGTTTCATTTTTTAAACCCATTTATATTTTGCCGACGAATGTAAAACAAATGTGCAACCCTTCCGTGAAGCCTTTCGCGCATTCTCTTGTTCTACCTGTAGGGTAGGGAGCACATAAAACCAAGTTTGGGAATCGCGTGCTTGCCACTACTTTGAACACAGTCACGGATGTGCTGGTTTCTTGCGGCTGGCAGGCGGAATACGCCCCCTTGTTCACTCTGTAAAGAGAGCCATGTGTTTATTTACCGTCGCCAAAAGTGTTTTTCGTAAGGAACCTTTTCATCGTAAGTCATATCCTGATTATTGGAAGTTCCTCTGATTTGGAAATACATTTACCCGCAGCACCTATAGAATGCAGCCTGAAAGAGAGAAATAACCCAAGTAACAACGTGCTCGACACTTCATCCACAATTTATAGGTTGACCAGACGTCCCGGTTTTGCGGGGCTGTCCCGGTTTTTGATGCTCTGTCCCCCTTTCACGGGCCTCATTACGAATCAGGCGACCCTTAACGCCTGATTCCGAGGTCCCTTTGGTGGCGTTATAATCCATGGCGCTAAGGGACCATGGTGCTAATTACGCCACCGTAATTTACGGTGGCGTAATTAGCGCCTTCCCCACTCCCATTATGCCCTATGGGGCAAAAATGGGAATGGGGAAGGGTAAAATGGGAAATGGGGATTTACCGCCCCACTCACCTTGGAATGGGGCGGTAAATCCGCCATACACCATGGTGTAAACATAGTTTACACCATGGTGGTAAGGGTACGACCCAGGCGGTAACTTACCGCCTTGGTCGTAATGTTTCCATCGGAAACTGCAGTGGTCCTGTTTTTTTTTGTAGTAGGTCTTCATAGCTAGCAAGCAGGATTGCACAATCTCGCACAGAAGAAATACTGCATTTTACAATTTAAGATAGTGTTAGTTTGTGATAAATTAATTACAATATATGTTTATTTGAACAGTAACACTTAAACCCCCTTCTCCTCCAAACGCTACTGAAGTGTAGTGCCTGGACAGCCACTTTCAAGAGTAAGTCCAACTTTTATGTTAGTTGCCCTGTCCCGGTTTTTTACTTTTTAAATCTGGCCACCCTATCCACAAACCAATGATTAGGAAATAGCGCAGCCCCCCCAGGCGTATGTGTGGGGGGGATCCTTAGGGTGCCATACTATAACATTGCGGAGATATAAGGCCATTCCCGGGACACAAAGACATCTCCCAGAAAAAAGGTCACGGGAGGAGCATGGGTGGAGACATTTGATTTTCATTATGGGGGGCAGGGGGGTTTAAAATCTTGCACTTACTGAATCCTTAACCCTAATGCTTCAAAAGTTACTGCAATTTTCACCAACAAGTTATAAACACATTAAAATCATTGTTTAAAACTGGTCTTTTGTTGTAAGGTGTCTAAACCGCCATAGCATAACTCATTCAAGAGACTACTACAAAAAAAACATTAAAAATATAAAACACAGTTTATTGCAGCTACCAATATTACAGGCAAACTTTCCATGCAAATGGGTTTTCACGTACATTTGCCCTCTAATACATTCATCGATAATGGTATCCATGTCTGAAAGGTCTAGTATATCACAATGTCAATTTCAAAACAATAATTACTGACAACCGAAAGGCTGCCCAAAAGTGGGGAGTGAGCCATAATCCATCAGCTGAGCGTCATCACTAATTTCCCCAGAATAAACAGTGGTGCATTGAAGTATTTTTCGATGTTGTCACTGTGCTGCAGTGTCTAGACTATATATTATGAAACTGGGTGAGCAGAATGCATACAAATGCACTCACCTACAGTGTGGTACAGTACTCTTCTAGTGGGCTACAGCGTGTGGGATCTCTGTATCTCTATACTGCTGGCTTACTGTGCAGTATCGTCTTCTTTCTATAATATAATAAATGTATGTAGCAGGTTATTTAATGCTTCTAGTTGGTGGAGGCTTTTAAGATATAGGGCCTCATTACAACCTAGGTGGCTGCGGAATGAACAATGCCAGTAAGGGACCGGCACCGTTCATTCCGGGCTACCACATTACAAGGTATGCAGAGAGTCCCACTCTGGACGCTTGGCCAGACCAGACGTGAGGAGCGGGACACCCTAGCAGAACAGGATGCTAACAATGGGGCGGTCATTAACGGACCTGTTATTAGCATCCTCCCCAAACCCATTCAGCCCTAAGGTGGTGTGGGATGCATTGACCCACTAGGCTCTGCCCTGCGACATCACTGTGTGCTGCTTTCACCAGAAACAACAGAATGGCTGCCAAAAAAGCCCTATGCCAGCTAAAAACCTCTGAGAAGTGCGCTGGGAAACCGGATAAATAGGCTCCCAAGCTACTTTGCCTGTGTCAGTGGTAGAACAGGAGACCACTTTGCCAAAACCTGCCCTTGGGCTGCCCACAGAGTGAAATGGAACTACCTGAAAAGGCAGTGCTGCATTAGAGGAAAACCCAGAAGTGCTCTAAAATCCGTTTTTCCTTGGCTGTTGAAATTTCAAAATAATGGTTCCCAAACATCAGAAAAGATCCAACATCCTTGTTGGGTGTTAACCATCACCATATCTAAGGAATCCTCATAAGCACAATGTCAGGAGAAGCAGATTTCATCACAAGAATATCCACAATAAAAAAAGGGCTTGCCTGGAAAAATCTGTTAGAATATGGGCGTAGTACCACCGCCTGCCTGTATCAAAGCTGTCATTTACCTACACTGTTAGTTTAAACTTGTACATTCAAACCAAATTGTTGAAAAAGAAGAGACTTGCCATCAAAAGCAATATAGGTTGCTACTTTTCAATTTCTATATTTTAAAAAGACTGGAATTAGTGGTCTGTTTCCCTATTTTGAAATGCAAGTTTATTTTATCAAAGACAATTTCAAACAAAGTGTTTTAAAGTGAACTGATACCAGCCAGAGGACTTCAAAGCACATTCCACAGTTTGCTCCAAACAAAGGTGCCTTCCTTTTGCTCACTGCCTAGGAACTCTCAGTTAGATGCTAATGAAAGGAGGAGGAGATTTTGCTCTCCTTCTCTGGGGAGAGACAATAGGCTTCCTGGACTGAAAGGGAATGCAAATACAAGTGTCAACAGAAACTCCTGCCAGCAGGCAGGGGAGGTGCTAGGTCTGGAAAAGACCCGGGGCTAAGCTGATGTCAGAACAGTTGGGACTGGGGGCTAGCTAGTCTTTTGGCTGTAGCTCCAGAGATTCTATCTGGGGCTACAACCAAAAGATCAGGGGCTATAGCTCTCTTAGCCCCCCCCAGCAATGCCCCTGCCAGCAGGAAGAGAGGTCTGGATTGCTCTTGGCCCAGCAAAATCTTGGGGGCGGGACCAGACAAATTTGTTTATCTTAACCCACAAGAATGTATCTTTTGAAAAAGACTCACTGAGAACTTTGCAACATTTGTAAAAATCTGTAAAACATAGGTTGTTAACATGAAAATTCTGCCCACACTTTGAAACTACTCTGAACTCTGTGCAATGTTCAGAGACAGGACTACAGAAGTTGTGATTTTGTAGCAATTGCGATGATGCTAGAAATATGAAACTTCACAGGATTATGCCCAGATGTCATGCGCATATATGTAGAAAAATGTGGACAGATCTGACATTGGGTACCCAACCAAAATCGTGAAAAACTGTCAAATCTGAACTAAAGCTCTCACTGAGATGGGACGCGGATGGATACTTGCTCTACTAAATCTGTGATGTAAATATGTATTGTTAGCAAGTTGGTTATATTGTAAATTCACTACAAAAAAACTTTGTTGAGGGGATGTTATGGTTAAGTTGCCCTACGAAAAACCTGTGCACTTCACTATAAAAAAGTTCGCCCTCCCCATTGTGGTTCAAACTAAAAACAAAAAAACCCTGAAATTCGCCAGTTATGGCAGACTGAGCCCCCTTACTTGCCATCGCCACTGTGCACTGCTAACACTAACACCCAGGACATGAAAGCGGTCCTCTTTAAATGTCCCTGATGACATCACTGACAACATCACATGTTTAGCCTATTTTTTTTTTTGTTGCCTGCCATATTATATATATATATATATATATATATATATATATATATATGTAAAAAAACTTTGTTAAAGGGATGTTATACTTCACAGTGAAACAAAAAACATTGCAAATTCCCCCATTATGGTAAACTAAGCAACCATAACTGACTGCACCACTGTGCACTGCTAACACTAACACCCAGGACAAGAAAGATGACATCACAAATTTAATTGATGTCATCACTGATGACATCACATGTGCATTTAATTTTCAGACAAGGGATTGAGAATGTAAGTTTGGTAAAAAAAAGTATTAGGGATTATCGTGACATGTGTAATTCATACTTCAGCACACAATGTAGTGTTCTAAAGTAAATTCCATTGCAGTGTTCTTTCTAGTACAGGAACCTACTCATACAGAAACGTAGGTATTGGCTGCAGCATACACCAGAGAGGTGCCAGATTTCTACTTTCCAAAGTTGTACTATAACATGATGAATGCTTCTGTACCAGACTTTTGTGGTCTCTGCAACATATACACAGTTGTTAATAATGCCTCACTCAATACGTATTTGTAGTAATACAC
This sequence comes from Ambystoma mexicanum, assembly GCF_040938575.1. NCBI lineage: Eukaryota > Metazoa > Chordata > Amphibia > Caudata > Ambystomatidae > Ambystoma > Ambystoma mexicanum. The sequence goes on from NC_090925.1 coordinate 1,179,809,350, forward strand.
ACACAACATAAATAGATTGCAATGCATAAAAATATGGGGCTTATACATTGAGTGTAAAGTAAGCATGCAAGAGGCAGTATCATTAGCAACTGTGTATAATGTACATGATTGTAGTCATATAAAAAAAAATATTGCTGTGCTTCAGGCCTGCTTCTTCCCCTATATATGTACATTATAGGATGTGATTACATTTTAAGGAAAGTAGTGTAAGAACATGTGAGAATAGCAATATCTATAAATTTAATACCTTTTCAAAGGTAACTTTCTGACTGTCAGTAAATACACCTACCTGGCCTAGTTATGACAGTGAACAAAAACGAAGGGGCTGCACATGTGATGTCATCAGTGATGTCATTAATGACATTTGTGATGTCATCTTTCTTGTCCTGGGTGTTAGTGTTAGCAGTACACAGTGGTGCGGGCAGTTATGGTTGCTTAGTTTATCATAATGGGGGAATGTGCAGTGTTTTTTGGTTTCACTGTAAAGTATAACATCCCTTTAACAGAGTGTTTTAACTGAATGTGCATATATATATATATATATATATGGCAGGCAACAAAAGAAATAGGCTAAACATGTGATGTCGTCAGTGATGCCATCAGGGACATTTCAGAGGACAGCTTTCATGTTCTGGGTGTTAGTGTTAGCAGTGCACAGTGGCGATGGCAAGTAAGGGTGCTCAGTCTGCCATAAATTGCGAATTCCAGGGTTTTTTTGTTTTTAATTTGAACCACAATGGGGAGGGCGAACATTTTTTTTAGTGAAGTGCACAGGTTTTTTGTAGGGCAACATAACCATAACGTCCCCTCAACAAAGTTTTTTTTTTTTGTAGTGCATTTTACAGGTTTTTGGGAGGGCAAAGTAACCATAACGTCCCTGTAACAAACTTTTTTTAACTGAATGCCATGGGTTTTTAGTAGGATAAATGCATCATAACATTACTTTAACGAAAATATTCGACTACATTTATCAGGGTTCTAATAGTAACACGTAAGCATACTACTGCAAAGGAACATTTGAAGTAACTGCCCACCTTTCAAAGAATTCCACATTATCATATGCTGACGTATAGCATGGGGGCGTGTTCGAACAGTCATACACACTTCACAATGACATGTGTAACTGGTTGATAGTGCAAAAGTACATTGGGTATTGTTGTAAAAACTTCTAACTGCAAAATTTCCGACGCAGAACTCCACAATGCAAGTGTGCAACACAATATGAGCAAGAGTGCATACCAACGTTTCTGGATCATTTACCCCCATTCCTTCCCAAAGAGTGGGGGATGAATGCAATTGGCAATCGACATTTTACAGCAGTAATTCGTGGTACCAAGAAAGAGGATTTTTTGTCTTCAACTTGAACGCCCCCGGATTCCCAGCTGAAGAAAACAAATCCTTTTTCAAGATGGCCTCCATGTATAGGGAAGACGGGCATTGGATAGAAAGCTTGCTTTGCTTTCCATTGCAGGCTGCAGAAAGCAAAAAAGAAACTGTGTTACCATTATGGCAGCACCACATTTGTGTTCCTTGATAAATGTGTGGTTATGAGCAAGACGTTTACCAGAAAGGCAGTCTCTAGTGGACATGGTGTCCTCAATGCAATGTTTTCTCCCTTGCAGTAAAGGCCAGTAGCCATATCCCCGACATTGTGAGCACTACCCAAACATAGAGGCTACCCCTCAGAGACAGAAGCTGTATCGTTAAATATGAAAAGACTATCACATGCACAACACAAACCTTTTCAGTCATTGTCAATGACCTTTGCATACATGTGTTGTACATGTACTAATTTTTTTCTGTTAAAATCTGCGTAAAAACAGCAAAGGAGTAGTGTACTTACGTTGACATAAAATGCCAAACAAACTCTGTTATGCGAAGCGCAATGACGTCAGAAATACTGGATGCAACACCATTACCACTCACCTTTCGACACATAATTTTGTAAGTGACACAGGTGGAAAGGTGTGAAGATATGTGTATTGGGAGGGTGTAACCATATATTATTGTACAAACATTTCTGTGCATAGGGCATCTGGGTGACAGAAATTGGGCTGACGGTGACAGAAATTGGCCTGACGGCACTAATGCATGGGCCTGACCCTCCCGCAGCCAATGCAAGTGGTATGGAGTACCTTTCTCCATAACGTTCCTTGGCAGCTTAAACAAATGCGTCCAGATGGACGTAGTGCTGTGACGTAGAACCTACAAAAGAACATATTACGGCCTGCAACGTAGCATGCCACATTGTGCAAACAGAGAGTAAATTTGTAAAGAAAACACTAACATTTAAAAATGTATCCAGTAGTTTTATTTCACAATAAAGTGAGCGAAAGCATTGCCCTATACAAGATAACCTTATCAAACGATATGTTTTTCAACGTGTTACTCCCTACATTCTTTCTACTCTTTCCCTGTGCCTCAAGGTTAAAAGACAAGGGACCCTTATGGGTGTCGACAAATATGCGGCCATACTGAGCTTGTGTTGAAAAGAGAAAATGCAGTGGCCTTCACTCCGAATGCAAATACATTCTCATTTTGCAACAACATATCAGCGTCTATTTATGGGAACCGCTACTGGCGTACACGTGCAGAAGGGCTGTGTGTACAAAATGGAACAGGTGGCTGCCTCCGATTCCCGCCAGTCTGACAGCAGTAATGTTGTTTATGGATTGTAAAATGGACGCAGTAAGTTCATTTCGTACAATGAGTAGCAAATCACACTGTACCGTATGACAGTGCTAACAAGAATACTTCAATGTTTGACTTTCTACTACCAAGTCTCATTAACGCTCACCTTGCGAAACAGTGTTCCATAAGTGTTATGAGTGCATTGGTGTCTTCTTCGTTTAGGTATGTTAGCACCGATGTTCCCGTTCAACAGAAAACAAAGTAAACATGGCGGACGTATCGAAAGATTACAACACACTTCACGCTGTGGCACAACCAATTGGTGAAAGCGCAACATGGTCGCGGGCAGCACGCCACAGAATAGCCAATTGCAATCTTCTCCACGGAGCGAACAGGGAAGTGTGACCGCAGAGTGGACATAGATATCACACATTTTTAGAGACATACTTTTTGATTGTTTTTAAGGGAAGTACTGGATGGATTGTCACAAAATTTGCAAAAGCACTCCAAAGCCCCTGCCACTGCCTCAAATTGGTGGAAATCCATCCAGCGGTTTGGCCTGTAGCCGTGCGCAAACCTTCCCCCCATTCAGTCTATGGGAAAAAAAAACATTTTGGGACGCCCCCTATAACTTTGCCACCCTGGATCAAACATCACCAACTTTGCAAAAAAAAGTGGCCAATATACTTTTTTTTTGCAAAGTATGGTGAGGATTTGTCCAGGGGGAGCAAAGTTATAAGCCACCCAAAAAGTGTTCTTCCTATGGAAACAGCAACTTAACCATAACTACACGCCCACTACCGTGTAGTGTAATATGCTTTATGTGAAAAATAAATTTACTGTACAGAAACAAAGGGGAGGTACTCCCTGGATTGTAAAATACAGCATCATCATGGCACCCGAGTTCCTTCTCAAATCAGGAGAGAGGACAGACCCTAACCAATTGGATTCCTAGAGGGTGCGCCTAGTATAATTCAGCTTACCCACCCCTTTGGGAAATACATAAATAGCCCCAGCTTAGGACCTAGACAGACAGACACAGATTCACCCATCAACTGATTACTGGCGAAGCACTTTGCAAGAAGAATCCATATCCAAGACTCCAGAACTGTGAAAGCAGAGAGGCCCAATTCCAAAGCTGAACCATTCTCACCTTGGCCTTTACAATCTTGAAACCTGATTTTACCCCAGACTTCCAAGGGGAAAAACACCAAAAAGAACAGCCGGTGCTGTTTCTGCTTTCTTGCCAAGAACTCTTGCTAGAATCCAGAGATCCAAACCAGTAGAGCAGAGCTGTAACTAGATAACTGCAACCCAGAACCAACCCGTCAGATACAGTCCAGAGGCTGTGCAGTGTCCAGAGTGCTGAGCTGAGTGCAGAACCAAGCATCCTGAATCCTGTTCAGTGGGCTAGCAGAAATCCAGTCCAGAAAACCTTTGACCAGATCCTTGATGGGCCCATTCCAAACAGTAGTTGTGAGTATCTATAGCATAGAATTGTCCCTAGCCAATATCTCCTCCTTAAGTAATCCTATCCAACCCATTCTAGCATATCCAGATAATATAGTTATTAATATAGTTAATAACTAATATATTTGTTGAAGAAAGACAAGCGTCTCGGCAGATAGAAACCATCCGGAGACGTCGCTGGATAGGTGCTGTCGTGTAGCTTGTGGCTTCATAGACTCCTCAGTGTAAAGAAATTCCTGTTTGTAATTCAAAAGCGCATCTTCCTTTTGACAATCTTGACTCTTTCTGAGAAAAACCGACCTCTACTAAAACCTTCATAACGTCCGTTACGTATATGGTAGAAATGAAATTCAAATGTCAAATTGAAGCTACCATCCTCAATTTTCGAAATAAACCCAAAACATCCAACTCCTTCTAGTTTTCCCGCAATTGCATTTCTCGCGGGCGGAAAAGTTTGCTGCACATTTTTCTTTTGGCTAAATTTCATCACGTTTAAAACTGCTGTTCTTTGCATCCGACCTCAGAATTCAGTTTGGAATCCAATTAAGGGAATTAAATCAATTTTTCAGTGTTTTTAACCATTCATTCAAAGCCGCATTCAAAAGCATTTGACCGGTTTGAAATCATTCCTGTTTCTCTCTCTATGCTTGCTGGGGGGGGAATTGGGATTGAAACTGTATTTGTTGAGTGTTTATTCCTGAAACCTGTGTTCTCTCCTTCCATCTCTATATTGCATATTGGGGGGATTGAGTAGTGTGCAGGGGGAAAGAGTGACATTGCATTTGATTGAACCCACACCAAGTATTATTCTATGCTGCATTATTCTTCCTATCCATACACCTTCTGAGTAAAGAGATTGTTGATTGTTGTGACATCACCCATTGGTGATCCTTAATAGTGTGAAATATATATATTGTTCAAATTCAAATTCATAGAATAAATCTTGTAACTTTGCAAAACAGCCTGATTCCTGGTTCAGTGAGACCGGGGGGATTCAAAGAGAGGGGCGTGATATAAGGGTACATCATTCAGAAATAAAATAACTTATAGACACACATATATAATTAAGGATTCCAGCTGTGCATCACACGCTAGGCATTGACTTAGGTGGAGTGCCGGGTTGAAATCACTTACAAGATTGGGGACTCGTCGCGGGATTTCTGAATTAGATATACCACTTGTGACAGTCTAATACAGTGTGCTAACTAACGGGGTACATAATCCCTATTGGGCTACCATGTTGTGTTACACTGTGAAAAGCACCCCTCAATAGGAACGCTCTAAGGAATTGGTCTGTTTCGCAAAAATAAAATAAACTTCTGTAAATCAGGAAGGAAATCAATATTTCCAGAATGGCGACTTTGGTAGAAATTAATATGGCTAAAGAATACCTATAGCATACATTATTTTTAAGAGGTGAATGGACAGAGCAGGATCATAATGTGTGGTTGCAGGCAGTCACAGAACAGATCACTGCAACAGGGTTAGATATATGACAAGACCAGGGTCCATTACATATGGCCCTGAGTGAACTATATATGGCCCCTAAGGCAAAGGAAGAGCAAAGCAATATTGCCAAAATAGCAGCATATCTATACCTATATATTGAAGCAATACAGGACAAATATGCCGAGGGCCAAGATCTGGCAAACAAGCAACTGCAGGCATTAGAAAGGGCCCCAACTGATCTGGACTCTGCTGAGCAGAGGCTACAGATGAGCCAGGAATCAGAAAATGAAAGTAGGCAGTACCTAATCAAAATAAAAGAGGACATGGGTATCCTGCAGCAGGAAAAGGCAGAGCAGGATACCAGAATGCTGGCCCCACAGAATGAGTACCAAGAAAGTTTGGACTCTCTACTGCAGTGCCAGAAAAAGTTGGAGCAACAAATACATTTCAACAGGGCATGCACTGAGCTGATAGTCACTGTGCAAAGCCACCTAGACAGAGAGAAGGAAGAGATTAATACATTAATACTGAAAGACCTGGACACCCAGGCAGAATTTGATGAAGAGCGCCAGAAAGCTGGTGCGCTCCAAAGACAGAGGGATGACCTGGCTGCACAGAGGCATGCTCTTGCTCAGGAAAGGGACACCTTAGGCCAGGAAATCTGTCATTTAAAAGAGAAAATAGAAGAAAATCACCTGGCCCTTCAGGGACTGGGTGACCTCCAAAAAGAGCATGAAAGATTGTTAGAGTACACCAGGAGGGTGGAAGATGCCATAGCAAGGAAGGACCAGGCCAGTATGGACAGGACTCAGGAGGTAACCCTCCTGCAGCAAAGACTGGCCCAGTACTTTAAAACAACACAGGAAGCACAAAGAGAAAACGAGGCTCTCTGTGAGAAAAATTACAGGCTCCACAGACAGGTAGCCATGCAAGAGAGATTGATAGAAACTAGCAAGGCCTTGATAAAGGAACATAAAGCTGAGATTCTTGCATGGAAACAGGGAGCAGGGGCTGAGAGAGATGAGGTTCGCTGGGAAAGGGAAACACCTGAGCATAACCTCAGGAACCCTAGTACCAGAGGCCTTAATCTCTTCCAATCCCTGGACTCTGCCACCCCCATGTCCACTGGCGCACATCAGCCAAGGGCCACAGGGATGGCAGATTTCAATCCAATCAGGAATATGGGGCTCATAGACCAGCACCTCCCAGGAATGGATGGGCGGGCATCTGGGTATAGGTTCCCAAGTACTGTAAAATTTAGTGGGGAACTCCATGAGAGTGGGCCAACTAAGGGCATCCTGAAAACCACTGCCCACCTAGGACAGTGGGGGGGGTACTCATCAAATCCTGGGATCAAGGAGAAATCAGAAGACTCCTCTAAGTTCCCCAGGACACAGGAGACTCAGTCCCCACATTCTGCCAGCCATTCCCAGGCTCGCAGAATCCGGGAGAGCCTAGAAGTCCAGACGGGCACCTCTGGGAGCAGTACCTCTGAGTCAGAGGAGGAGTGGACCAGGGTCACCCGAACCAAAAAGACCAATAAGGCATAAAGGGCATTGCTCAAGGACCCCCTAAAACAAATCAAAGCAATAAGGAGCGTCATCACGCCTTATCATAAGAACGCAAAATATTCTGTTTGGGAGCACTTAGAGCTCTTTGAGCAGATGATGGAAACTTTCCATTTGAAGGACAGCCAAAGCTGTATTCAATATGTGAAATGGACCTTCTCACCAGAATACTCCAGCTTCTTTGTGGGGCTGGAGGACCAAAATCATTCTAGATGGTCCAACTATAGGGCAGCCATCTTAAAGCGTTTTTCTGTGCACAGAAATCATCAGGAGGCCCGCAAGGCAGCCTACAACTTCCAATGTGGGGAAGATCAGGCCCCACAAGAATTTGTGCAGGAAATAAGCATGCCTTTGCGCAGACCACCAGAAGGGTGCGCACGGACAGCAAAGAATTTAAGAATACTTTTTTCTATGCTCTCCCCAAATACATCATGACCCAGCTAGTGAGAGATTTTCATGAGAAAAGATCACTAGACTGGGTCATTGAACAGGCCACACAAATTTATGAGGTGCAAAAGCCCATAGAAAACAAAAACAATCGTAAAAGCCCCAAACCAACCAACACCCCTGCTGCTGCTAAGGTGGCAGAGGTGAAGGTTGCCCCCATTTTAAATTTGGAGATGGGGGGGCTAAAAACCTGCCTGCACAGAATCAGAATAATCCCATGCTCAGAAGGCCCTCAGGCCAGTCACAAACAGGAAGCCAAGGAGGTAGACCTACAAATGGGACCCCTCACTCCCCTGACTACATAAGCCCCTGCTACAAGGGGAACAGACCCATCCTGGGTTATGTGTGGACTCCTCCAGCCCAAGGGGGGGGGGGGGATCCAACCAAACAGCAGCTAACCCGGGAAACTTCCCTCCTCACTTCCCTCAGGAGGGCAGAAATTCCCCAAATCCTGGACAAAACTTCTTCCCCAGGTACCCGCCAAACTTTCAACCCCAAAACCATCCATCCTTCTTTCCCAAATATCCTGAGCCCAGACAACTTAATCTGGGAGAGGGGAGGCCAAGGATGGAGGGGTAACCAAATTTTCCAAACCCGGGGTATTTTCAGAGAAGGAATATCTACCCTTCTTGGGATCAGCCCAGGGGAGACAACAGAACCCTGTATCAGTCTGAGCGGGTGTCACAACTAGAATGAAAGGTCCAAAACATGGCACAGGATATGGGTCACATGCTGAGGGCTCAACAGAACCCTCAGATGTTCATGCCGGCACAGAATGCCTCAAACTCCAGACCTGGTGCTCCAGAGCAATGACGGGGAAGAACCCCGACAACCCACCGGTTCCCAGGGAGGAGGCACAAGGGGAAGGGGGCTGTAAAGCCTTGGAGGACGATTCCTTCCCCACTTGTAAAAAGCCCCTGGAAGCCCAGGAACCAGAACCAAAATCTCCTGCCACTGAAAGTCTGCCACCCACGGAGAAGAGGGGGGTTGGAGAAACAAAGAACCCAAACAGACCCATTTTGAGGAGGAGGTACAAATCTAACAATTTGAAGGAGAGGGGTCCTCAGAAGTTCCTGGGAAAAGTATCTCTCCTTCAGAGATGGAGGAACTCCTCCCAAAGAAAAATGGGTCCCAGAGGATCCAAATCCAGACTGGGGAGATGTGGGGACTGAGCTAGCGCCGCCCATCATCCAACCCCAGAACCAACAACATGAAAATCCCCTGGTTCAAACCCAGCCTTGCGACTGCCTCCAAAAAGGGGGGTGGGGCAGCCCAGAACCAGAACCAGGGGAACCCAAAACCTCTCCCATATCTAGCTGTTACCTTTTCTTTTCAGATTCCCTAGACTCCAAACAGAATTCTGCCCAAATCAACTCGCTATCAGTGTCCAAAGCCAAGAAATTAACCCACCAGTTGTCCAAAAATGTACATTATCTTTGCCCCCTTGAGGAGAAGGAGGGAAGATTCTATGTCCCGGTCCAAGTACAGGGGCAGTGCACAATTTTGGCACTAGTGGACCCTGGATCCCAAGCTACCCTTCTGTCCTAATAGGCCTTTGATAAACTGAATTCGGGAAGGGGGAGAATTACCAAATTCCTCTCACCCCTCTTCCTGGACAACTTCAGGACTTTGACGGGAGGAAATTCCCCTCGAGGGGACTGCGGATTTGGACGTTAAAATTGGGCGACACAAGGTGAAGCACCGGTCATAGTTGTAACTCCAGAGGGCACCCCTTGTTTACTAGGGAATGACCTCCTGCGAAGGTTGTCACCCCTAATAGATTGTGTAAACAAAGTCCTCTGGACCCAGACTAACCGACCAATAAAATTAAAACAGAGTGTCAACCATGTTAGTTTAAATGGCACCTGCCACATGGTTGAACAAAAATCTAATCAAGTAGAATTTCACTTCCAGAACAACCAGATCCCAGACGTGACAGTAATAGCAGTAGGACAACAAACTGGTGATGGGGGGCCTCTATATTTCTGAAAATCAACCTTCCTTCCAGTCTAAGGTGGCATTCCACACTGGAAGGAAATAATTCTTTACAACTTCACAATCAGACCTTCCCACTCCTATAGTCCAGAAAGATGAGAAATCAGCTCAACGCCTGGCTGATATTCAGCAAATTGGAGAGAAGCTTTTCATCCCTGTTCAGTGAAATGAAGGGAAGGACTCTGTTCTCGCCCGAGTGTGTGTGAACAACAGTAAGAGCTTCATCAGCAAAGCCATGTTCTGCAAACTCCTAAATGATCCAGCCATTCCAACAATTAAACTGTTAGACAAATGGGAAATGGATCTGGAAACACCCAATTCCAAACATCTCCTGCCAAGCAGGTGTATGCTCAAAATCTCAATAGGCAACAAGAGCAAAGTCAATAATTGTTGGGTCATGCGAGAAGTCACTGCCGCCTTTTACTTAGGCAGTGACATTCTCAATTGCTTTGCCATTAGTTTGGACCTAATAAACTTCAAAGCTTGGTTCAGATTAGCGGATAATCCCATGGGCTTTGATGACCCAGAGAAAGCATTTAGGTCAGCTCAACTGCTGCCTTATGCAGTTGAAATTCAGATTGGAGTGGAAGTCACCATCCCAGAAAGGACCTGACAATTCTCCCTGGAAGTGAAAGTTAAAAGAGGACAGAAATTGAAAAACCCTGATGCCTACATTCATCTAAATGCTTCTCTCCAACAGCAAGGGTTGGGGGTAAACCCAACACCACTAATCAATATAGAACATGATACCATTCCAATAGAGGTGGATAACAGCGACTTAAAGAGTATCACACTAGCCGCAGGCACCATTATTGGAATGGCGGTTGATGACCAACTTTTTTCCATAGATTTAGGTAATGAACTGTTAGGACCAATCCCCAAGGACTGTTTTGACAGTTATAGTGATGACCACACAACACCAGACAGGAACTTTACCCGGCATGGGGGGAACTTCCTGGTGTACACTTCCTGCCTTTATGGTAAGGAAGATGTGACTTGTGATTTCAGGAGGGATGAGGTGATTTTCCAAGTCTGTGAGGACTGCCTTCCCCACCTGAAGCCACCAGTCCAAATCAGCACTCTGACCAGGGACTTCTCCACCCAGCTGGAGGAGGCCGCTGAGATAGCAAAACCAGAAGTCTTTCAAGGCTTCAGGCAGATGGTTGAAGAGAGAGTCAACCTAGCTGATACCTGTGAGACTCTGGAGCAGAAGCAAAAATTGAAACAAAGTTTTCTTGGATTTTCAAGATCTCTTTGCGGTAGACTCATATGACTGTGTTGCACCGACATCCACACTACAACAATTCCCACAGACCCTGGTATGACTCCAGTGTTTGTGAAGCAATATTGCTTGCCTCTCGCATCAATGGAGTCCCTTACTGAAATAATTAAGAACCTTGAGTCCCGTGGGATAATAAGTCTAGTCCACAGCACCTTAAATAATCCGGTGCTGGGGATTTTGAAGCCAAATGGCTAGTGGAGACTCTGCGTCAACCTTAGGGAGCTCAACAAACGGGTCCATACTTCCCGATGGCCTCTTCCCTACATTGACTAAGGGCTGGCCTAGATTCAGGGGTCACAGGTATTCACTGCAATAGACCTGACCAATGGATACTGGACTGTACCTGTCAGTAGGGAGGACCAATACAAGCTGGCCTTTACCTTTGGGGGGCAGCAGTACACATGGACCCGGACTCCCTTCGGATACAACAACTCCGGCAATTAATTTAACATTTTTCTACATAAGGCCATGCCCTACCTGGGTGAAAGGGGTAACCTGGATTATGTAGATGATGTTTTAATCAAAATCCCAACTGTGGAGGAACACATAGCAGAGATATGTTATGTTCTAACACAGTTGAGGTCTGCCGGAGCAAAACCTTCTTTTCAAAAGGCACATTGGTGTAGAACCCGTGTCAATTTCTTGGGGCATGAGATTACTCCTCAGGGCCTCCGTCCCCAGAAAAAGAAAGTGGAAGCACTCCAGAATTTAAAAGAACCCACAACTCTGCGGGAACTAAGGAGCCTGCTTGGACTGACTAATTATAGCAGAAAGTTCATTGAGGACTACACAGAGATCACAAGACCCCTGATATATCTTTTGAAGGGGGGTTCAAGTGGGAGTGGGGTCCAGAACAAGCCGAGGCAGTAAGACAACTTAAAAGAAGCATCTCACAAGCGTCTTGCCTAGCTTACCCTGTCAAAGACAAGGAGTTCTTCTTGGAGACAGGGTTCTCCAATACATGCTTGACTGCAGTATTATATCAAAAGCATGACAAGGTCAATAAAGTAATCTCCTATGTGAGTAAAACTTTATCCTCTGTGGAGGAAAAATTCAACGATTGTGAGAAGGCACTCCTGGCAATGGTGTGGGCACTGAAGAATTACCGTCCTTTTATCCAGGGGTACACATCATAGTGGAGACTCCACACCAGCCTCTGCAATATCTTCAAAGTGACAGAATCCGGGCCGGAAATGTGAGTAATTCCCGAATTACTTCCTGGATTCTGTCAATGCAAGGCTTTCCTGTGGAGGTCAGATATGGCCAAAACAAGAAGACTCCCCTCGCCAAGGTCTGGCTGACTTGCATGATTGTGCCAGAGAAAACTGTCTCGAGGACGAAAGTCTTAAAATCAAGGACAACATGGAGGCATACCTCAATTCCCCACACAAAGTCTTTGAAGAGGACACGTGTGAGGGAATGCCCACTGTCTATGTGGATGGATGCTCCTACCATATTGACAACAACAGGGAAAAAGAACTTGTGGCCGGTGTAGGGAATGCCTGGGTGAATGATGCTCCAGAACCCTCCACTGGGTACAAGATTGGTCCCCGAAGTAGTCAAGTGGCAGAGTTGATGAGTGTGCATCAAGCCATCCTCACTGCTGTCCAACATCAACTCAACAAACTGGTCATAATCACAGATTCAGATTATTTACAGAACGGGTTCGTGGAGCACCTGGGTAACTGGAAAACCAGAGGAATGTTATGTGCTAATAACAAACCATTGAAACATGGAAAATTAATACAAAATATTGATGTTCTGGTCACCTCGAATGGGATGACCATCTACTGGAAAATTATCAAGGGTCATTTTAAAGTAGAGGGACCAGACAAAACTGGAAATGACCTAACTGATCAGCTGGCCAAAACTGGAGCCATCCAAGGGGATCTACTTGAGATTGAGTCCCTGTTGGGGGAAATCCAAGTCACTGCTATTACTATGTCCCAGACAAATGCTCACAATGAACTCTCAACTGCACGGGCCCATTTTGTTAGTCTGGAAAAACAAATCACTAACATGGTCTTGCCCCCCCCCCCCCTTGGCAAGCATGCTTCGGTCTCAGAAATTCTTAGACAATCTCCTAGGGGAGGTGTGTGGATCCCTAAACCCCCCCTGCTCCTTCGTACCATAGGCCCTAGGTGCACTGTGTTACTCCTAGATTACTTCTAACAACATAACCATGCTATACAGAACAAATAATACCAACACAATACCAACATACTCCTATCTTACTACTGTGGACACAAATCACAAGACACAAAGAAAACACATGAATCGATCCAATTATAACAGTCGAATACATTTATTTATGCTAACACCAAAGCATAATTCAAACAATGCTAAAACTCTAGCCATTATCAAATTTGCACCTTTTATGCTTCTGGTGCAAATCTACCATGCAATAACTATAAGCCTTTCAGGTTGCTAGTGCAAGCCTGTGATTGATTCAAGCCTGTGATGCAAGTCTGTGATTCTAATGCAGTGTAATACAAGCGTCAAACATCCAACAATCCTCTCCTCTATGCAGAATCAACCCTCTCCAATCCAATCCACACCAATCCACACCATGCTTCACACATCCTCTTAAGACAATCCCTGTCTGATCTCCCCTTTCCCAAACTCTAAGCTCCCTATGAGTTTCTGATCAACAACTAGATGGTGTCACATTCTAATCATGGGCGTAATTCTGGGGGGGTGGACAGGGATGCCTATCCCCCAACCTCCATGGCAACCCATTTTGTCCCCACTCATTTGGCTCGGGCACCTCCCCTTCAGATGCCATGTCCTTCCCAAATCCATCAACAAAGTTACCCCACTCAATATAATCAATCAGTTTGTCTAGCCATAAACCATACTTCCCATTTGCTTCTCTCTCCTCTCCAGCTCTGTATTTGTCAAGCCAGGTCTCTCCTCTTCCCGCTTCTCTCTTCAATCAGTCAGTCAGCAGTGGCAGGCCCCTTAAGATCTGGTCACACGACTGCTTCTGCCAAGCTCTGACAAGCTCTCTGCCCCAAAGCCATCGGATGCACCAAGACATCTCTCCTCATTCTCAGGATTCCATCCAAAACTCCATCAGCAACTAGCTTGAACGAACTCCATCAGCTTCTAACCCCATTCTCCACAGACTCTCGGCAACCAGCAAGGACTAGGGGCAACTCCTTCACAGCAACTCCCTCGAACTAGCCACTCTCCTTTCTTTCCAGCTCTCGTTATAGTTTCCAATGACGCACCCATTTCTATGGTTACTATAAACATTCTCTAAGCTAAGAATGTCTATTCTGTGTCAGCATATAATAAAGCCTGCCAGTCTGAGTTTTATGTGTACTTTCACTGCGTGTTCTGTCAGAGTGACATAGGACATCATATCTCTCTGCCTTGACCTTCCGTGTCTGGTGTCTGCAAAACACCACTAATTCCATCTATTTCTCCATTCGCTTCCACTGTTGGCATCTGTCTGCATTACGAAATGCTCTCTTAGTGTCCGTTTTCAAAGCATCCCCTTGTGTGAAAAGGCTTCCCTCCTCTCTCCCCATGTCGCTCATGCCGCCACCTTCGTTGTCTCTGCGGCACACCAGCAATGCTGATTATCCAGGCCGTCTCCACTCGGACAAAGGCGACCTCTTATCAACCAAAAGTGTTTACAAATTCCTTATATCACAGTGTACCACAACATCTTCGCACTGAGCCCAGTGCAAACAACTTCTGTGTGTCTCCATCAGAAATGGCTCATAGGCCTCGTGCTAAATGCTTTCTAGCGTTTACTCTATTCCTTCTCGCAATGCAAGCGTTACATAATGCAAACTCATTCTAAGTGCACACTCAACATGCATACATATGTGTCAAACATATATCTGAATGTCAAAGCATAACAAGGTGTACATAATAAATGGCTCTACACTGCATTTCAAAATGACAGTGTGTCATTTCCAGGCCTACTTCGTTCTCTCTCATAGCAAACAATACTTCTCTTTCAGCCTAAGCGCTACAATGCAAACATATCATTCTAAAAGCATCTCTTTCTGAAATATATGACAATATCATAACTAGCAAACCCTTCATACAACAGGGCCTATTTCTCTCTTCAAATGCATAACATGTCAATGGCTAATGCATAAAGTGGCAGTGGCAATATGTGGAAAATGTAATGATGCTACTTCAGCAATGTATTACTCAGAACTGGATGCAATAATGGATAACTAACCATGATGCAATCATACCTAAAGGAATAATACTGGGTAACAATAAGTAATGGTTCCTTACCAATGGGTATTAATGGGTAGTGGTTCTGTAACAAAGAGTACTGATTCTCCAGAACTGCATTGTAGAAAATCTCTTGTTTTCCTGAATCTTTCCCTCATCCATATAGTCCTTTGGTAATGGTAGTGATAATATCATCTTTGCGCTAATATAGTTGCTGAAGAAAGACAAGCGTCTCGGCAGATAGAAACCATCCGGAGACGTCACTGGATAGGTGGCTGTGCTGTCGTGTAGCTTGTGGCTTCATAGACTCCTTAGTGTAAAGAAATTCCTGTTTGTAATTCAAAAGCGCATCTTCCATTTGAAAATCTTGACTGTTTCTGAGAAAAAACGACCTCTACTAAAACCTTCATAACGTCCGTACCGTATATGCTAGAAACGGAATTTAAGTGTCAAATTGAAGCTACCGTCCTCAGCTTTCCATCGAGCCCAACACCTTCTAGTTTTCCTGCAATTGCGATTCTTGCACACGGAAAAGTTTGCCGCAAATTTTTCATTTGGCTAAATTTCGTCACGTGTAAAACAGCTGTTGTTTGCATTGGACTTCAGAATTCAGTTTTCAACCTGCTAGTTATTCAATCATCATTGCTTGTGTTTATCTGGAACTATACAAAGCGGCTCCCACTAGTTTGGAATCCAATTAAGGGAATTAAATTCATTTTCAGTGTTTTTAACCATTCATTTAAAGCCACATTCAAAAGCATTTGACCTGTTTGAAATCATTCCTGTTTCTCTCTCTATGCTTGCTGGGGGAATTGGGATTGAAACTGTATTTGTTGAGTGTTTATTCCTGAAACCAGTGATCTCTCCTTCCATCTCTATTTTGCATATTGGGGGGATTGAGTAGTGTGCAGGCGGAAAGAGTGACACTGCATTTGTTTGAACCCACACCAAGTATTATTCTAAGCTGCATTATTTTTCCTATCCAATATCCTTCTGATTAAAGAGATTGTTGATTGTTGTGACATCACCCATTGGTGATCCTTGTATAAATATTAAATAGTGTGATATTTATATATTGTTCAAATTCATAAAATAAATCTTTTAACTTTGCAAAACAGCATGATTCTTGGTTCAGTGAGACCGGGGGGATTCAAAGAGAGGGGGTGATATAAGGATACATCATTCAGAAATAAAAGAACTTATAGACACAAATATATAATTAAGGGTTCCAGCTGTGCATCACACGCTAGGCATTGACTTAGGTGGAGAGCCGGGTTGAAATCACTTACAGGGGCTCAAATGGGAATGGGGATGTACTGGGTCCGGGTCCCGCGAAAGGGAATTACCAGGCCCTCCAAGGTCGGAATGGTCCAGTAAGTCCCCTTTTGCGGTACTCGGACCCGGTACCTGGTACCCGGTTTGGGGTAGCCATCCTGCTAAAAGCGGCATGGCTACCTCCATACTCATAATGAGGCCCATAGTTTTTCACAATTGGGCGTGTAAAGATTCGCTCATGTACAGATTTACCTCTCTCTTTTTTAAATGTCAAAGACACACACGCAAACCGTCCGCTTGCTGCGGCTGCTACAAAGAAACCCACATTACTCTATACTATATAGAGTATCTATCTCAGGATCTAGGACTTTCACTGTGGACCATGTAGTTTTTACACTCGCATGGTCCACCATCTTGAAATGGTTTCAAGGTGTATGTTCTTGTATGCTTGTTGTGATTAAACCCCCTCCAGTTGCGTATTTAAAGAATGCAGCAAGACGGTTAATAGATGCAGATTATTATGGACAGGTGGCATCGCAGAGCTGAAACACTAAATCTCCAATGACAACTATTAATCGAAGGCAGGGTGCTAATGTACAGGAAATCAGACTAAAAATGCAGTGCAGTGATAAGAAGTTTGCAGATATTGCAAGAGGCCAGATGGAGGTGATGGCCTGAAGGTGCCAGCAAAAGCAACCTGTAACGTGTGCACTGCAAAGCACACATTTAATTTCCTGAAATAAAAGTCCATGTTGATGTGTCAAAAGACTGCCAACAATGGCCCCCTTTGAGGCTCAGTAAATGCTGGACCCATATGCAGGCAGAACATTATCCATTTGTTGTATTGGGGGTGAGTGTTTTGTCTTGCAGACCCCCCTCCATCCCCCTGAAATTTTACACCACAACATTTGGTCAAGTGTTGGCAATAAAAGGCCGTAGGTTTTTTTGTTACAGATATGGTCATGAAACATAAACAATAATCGCATACCGTAAAATATTGTACTTTTGGGCAAAAGTTCCTGAGGTTACCCCCTCTGGCCCGTGCCGCCTCCTTTGTCCACACGACTTGTTGTGGCCACCGTACAGTGTCCTGTCTTCTCCTCCATTGTTCTTCTCCCTTTTCTAGGGTGGGAGGGTTTGTGGAAAAGAAAAATGGAGGACGCTGAGTACACAGCAAAGTTCCCTTGTGATTGGGTCCCAGTGCAGAGTCCACAAACTGTGTGTGTCTTCCTAGCTGGAAAGCAGATTATTATATAAGACCTGTGTGTCTGCGGGGACTGTGAAGCCTGAAACCGACTGTCTGAGCCCCTGGGGGGGCATCCCTTTGTTGTTCCCCTGCTTGCTGCCCTTGTTTCCTCCTGGGTACTTTGCACCCATTTGCTATTGCGTAAAGGCGAGGTGTTTCTTCACACCTCACCCTTCCTGCGCCGAATAGCCCTGCGACTGCATGTCTTCTGTATGGGGGAGTGCGAAGCTGGGCCTTGGGGGAGGGATGCTGCCCATTTCCTGGCCATCCCCCAGGCCTGCTGCCATGGGGCAGCAGTTACCTGGCCTCACATGGGGCTGCCCATCAGAGTTGCCCAGACTCATTTCAAATGACAAAGTGGAAGGCCCTGATCCTGTCCCTGGAAAACATACACGAATCTCTGGCTATCAGACTAACACGTGGGGGAGGTGGGGTGAACACCACATTGATTGGATGGCCTTCCCTCATCCCTGTTAGAAGGAGGGCCTCATAGTGACCCTGCGCTTCAGAAGGCCTGTGGTTCCGATACACCGCTTGGAGAGTGGCAAATCTCTTCCTGAATCCTTGTGGCTTGTACATGAGTATTGCTTATTTTCCTCTTTTGTACCTTTTGTTTCTCAGGATTTGTGCCTGCGTGTAAATGTCTGGGGGTGGAGGTCCTGCACAACGAAGAGCCACTTTGCGTATCAACACAATCCCTGTATCACCCCTCCCTTTCCCCATACCCAAATATGTGTTTCCCTTTGCTCTCTACATCTCTCCAAATCACACTCCTTCAGTCTCCATCTCATCCCGACTTCACTCTCTACACAACTTACTGCCTGATCTCTCCCTCATGCTTTCTTCTTTGCTTTCTCCTTCCCAAACCCAATTAACCTACGCTCTTCCTCATCCCCACACTGTCCTCTTTGCTTTACTCTCCACAATTCAATCTCTAGATCACTCCCTGACCGTCTCTCCATCTCCTCTCTTTGTCTTCACAAACCTTCCTCCCCCTCTTACCTTGTTTCCCCTCGTTCTCTCCTTAATTCCCTTCTTCCATCCTTCTCTGCCCGTCTCTTGACAGTTGGATGCTCTGGATTCAAGGAGCATTCCACAGGAGGAGCATTAACATGCTGAGCTATCTTGTTCAGTTTGAATCAGTGGCCATTGTCCTAAAATAGCCAGGGAATTGTGAACCGAGAGCAGGTGATGACTGACTCGCCACTTAAGAGAGAGATGGAGACAGAGGAAGCTGCAAAATTACGGGGCTGCGGAGAGGGGCGGCAGAGGAAATAATCAAAGAAAAATGGAGGGTGGATAGTACAGATGGCTGGAAACAAAGCGTCAGAAAGAAGGAGAAAGTCAGGAAAGAAAGAATGGAAATAAAAGTAAATGCAAAAAATCAAAGCAAGACAAATTAAACAAATTAAAGAGAAACATGTAGGAAATAGCAAAAGGAGAATGAGTGCAGTTTGTCCAATGCCCCATAATCAATGTTGAGGTCATAATGAGGCGGAACTCCCACTTTGAAGTGAACAGCACTTGCTAATTTTGCAAGATACATAATAACCCTTCACCAACACTGAGCACCGAAGGAGAGGAGCCAGAAGCCCTGCTGTGCCCAGTGAGGGTGTGTACAGTCAGCACGTGCTTGCCATTTGTGACTGCCTTCACTTGATCTAGATGTTTGGCTATTTTTGTTTTTGGTCTCACTTAAAGAGATCCCCATGCAAATAGATGCATAATGTCCACGGGGTAAAAGGAAACTCCTGCCCCCAATGTTTTAAGAGAGCGGGTGCAGCTGCTCCCTTTACCCCCATGTACTCAGCGCCCATGAACAGGAGTGACCTGTAGGGAGACTACACAAGAAGAGGAGGCTCGCTGCAAGAGGAGGGGACCAGGGGATTGGTTCAGGTCATATCAGAGGCTATGGGCTGGGGATTAAATACTGGCAGCAGGCGGGAGAACAGTGTGAGTCCATGCAATAAGGTGGGGTAGCAAAGCGTGGCCAGCGTGCTGCTCAGTCACGTGATAACGGAGTACACTGAACGCATGCGCCCCAAGTGTGGTGGGCATGCCGGAGCATGGCCGCTTAACAGAGCCTGGCAGTAGGTTCTCAACGGCCTGGGGGCCAGCAGCAGCATAGTAACCACCAGCTTGGAGGTTGATGAGCCAATTCAAGCCTCAGCAAGATCCAGGAGACAGCGAACGAGGGGGTCAAGCGAGCTGCAAAAGTCAACAGGAGCATGGACCTAATGGAAGGTTCAGATGACATTTTGGCACTGATGAAGAGTCTCGGGACAGCCTCAAAGAAGAATGGGGTGGAGTGACTGATAGACCAAGCAACAGCTGAAGAACAGAAGCAAAAGGAGGTAGTGCAGGCGGAAGAAAGGGACGATAAAGACTGCATCCCAGACAAGCAGCCACAGCACACTGCGGAGGAGCAAGCGACTGCATCAACAAGTGTGGCAGCACTGCATTAGATGATTAGGGAAGAATCCGGCAGAGACCCTCTGCTGGCCAAGAGACTGGCAATGACAAGGAGGGAGACAAAAAAGCAGAGGAAGCAGCCAAGAGTATGCCAACCACCTCCACTTTGCGGAAAAGAGAGAGGGTGAGCCTGAGTGCAGAAGGCACACAAGTACATCAATTGCCTATGGCCTCAACTGCGGCGACTGATGCAGCGAATATGGATGAGGGGATCAACTAAATGGTTATTTCATATATAAGAAATCCACTACATAACGATAATGAGAATATATGCGTTGACAATGTGAATGCATGCAAACATGATTATGGCTTGCAGGCAGGTAAGCAAGGAGGGCAATACAAACACTGTGCCAAGGGCAAAAGAAAATAGCGCAGTGCACAAGGCAGGAGGGATTGCAGATCATGGCGCAGAGGGGGCACAGCAGATGGGTGCGTATAATGAAAGGAACAGGGGGGAGCACTGGGCAGAAACCCCAGCGAACAGAGGTGAGAAGGTAATTGGGCCCTGCGCCCTGGAGGACGCTGGGGTGCTGGATAAGAGCACCACACAGAAGAGGCAACATGTGCAAGGGAGCATGTGGAGCTCAGCAGTGGGGGTTAGGAGCAGCCCGGATTTCACACCTAGGGCCACAATTGTGGTGGACCTGGTCTGGCAGGTCCCAGTGGCAATTAAAGAAAACATTTGGAGCAAAACCTTCATAGATATGTTCCCACTCTTAGAGCTGGAACAGCTGGGTCCAGACCTAGAGAATGAAGGGAAGAAGAAGTACACATATGAGGGTTGGAAGAGGGTTAGAAAGGAGCACAATGTTACAAACTGGTTATATAGCTTTAGACGGTACACAGCGATAATGGGGGGAAAAGTGCGTCCTTAATCACTTATGAGCACCGTATTCAGGAACTGTACGCGTGAGACGCCTGGTTGCAATACAATGATGGGCTCAGGTTAAAAATGCAGCTGTTCCCCAGCATGAATTGGGACAATGAAGATGTGTCAGGGTATATCCACAAGATGATAGCAGCTAAATATGTCCAGGGCCAACCAGACATAATGCAGGGTATTAGGCAGCTTCCAGGGCAGGGCTACAGCAGCAGCATTGACAGGGAGAAATGACCCTTTTGTTCGTGGAGGACGGGGGGGGGGGGGGTGTCACAAACTGAAGGAGTTTGCAAGAAGTACCATGAAAAAGGAAACTGCACCTGGGGAGTGAACTGCAGGTATAAACTCACATGCAGAAGTGTGGCAGGGACCATACGGCCGCCCACTGCAAAAGAAAGACAGAAGCTGTAAACTTAACAAAGAAAGCAGTCGAAACAGAAAGGGGAGGGAACTGGTGCGTATTTAAGAGCTCCGGTGCCAGTTAAGCTAGAACTATTATGGCCGATACTCAACACCGGTCACAGCAGGGCGCCAGCTGAGTCGCTGTAAATGGGTTTCACAGATGGTTTTTCGATCCCGTGCCACAATACTTTTAGTGGGAGGGTGTTGCGTAAAGTCAACGATTTGTCATGCAGAGATAGTTGAGCAAAACATTTAATAAAAAAAGGAACAATGGAGAATAGAGAGCCCCTCGCCACACCACCCATGACAGATTTTGTGGTTTCACCATAAGGGGTGGTACCTGAAAAGGAGGAAGGGAATTTTAGGCGGAAGGATGTTCAGTGAACAGTGGAATTGACCCAGAACAGTGTTCAGTGCCATATACAACATCTGAAGAGACCCTGGACCTGGTAAAATAGGTGGGGAAAGGGGCCCTAGTGGCCAAGCGGAAATCGAAGCAGCTTTCCGCCTGCTCCCAGTACACCCGCAGTTTTCGGCTGTTAGTTTTGCAAAAAATTTAATTTGATAAGTGCATGCCCATGGGTTACTCAGTGTCTTGCTACTATTTTGAACTTTTCAGCTCCCTCCTCGAGTGGGTGGTAAGAGAAAGATGGGAAAGAGCTAAAGTGGCAGACTACCGGGATGACTTTCTCTTTGTAGGAAGAGAGGGGGAAGGCGCTGTGGAGCGGCACTGGGGGCTTTCAAACAGCTGGCAGCAGAGCTGGGGGTGCCCTTGGCACGTGATAAGACAGGTCCAACGACAACAGTGATATTTTTGGGAATAGAAATAGGCTCAAATAGGGGAACCTGTAGGCTACCGTAAGGGAAGGTGGAAAAGTTATGGGGGCCAATGGTAACAATGTGAGGTAGAGAGAAAGTGACTCTGGCAGAGCTCCAGAAGTTGGTCAGCGTAACTTCACAGGGAGAGTCATTCGCCCAGGGAAAGTGTCTGCAAGGACGCTGTCGTTGAAGACAATCAGCCTAATCAAAAAACACCACCATGTCATGGTGGGAGCTGGAAGTAAAGCTGACCTAGCCCTCTGAGAAGAATTTATAACATGCTTCAATGGGATAGCTTCGAAGCTTTCCTGAACGGCAGTTGGTGCGCAGGTTCATGGCCAAGACAATGAAAGGAGGAGCACTTGACAAGGAACATTAGGTTCCCGGAACTATTTCCTATTGCAGTATGTTTTCAGATTTGGAAGGAGAAGCTTAGCAACAAGAAGATAACACTGTGGAGCGACAATCAAGCAGTGCGCAAGTGGGTAACACTGGATCATCAAGGTGCCCCGCAGTGCTTGCACTTCTTAGATGTTTTACCTTAAGTTGGTTGAGAGTTAACGCAGCGGCTAGGGCACGGCACATACCAGGCCTGAAGAATAACTCTGCCGATGGTCTATCTCGTTTGCAGTGTTGGAAATACCTAGACGGAGAAGGAGACAACAGCCACCCCATAGTGGCTCCGGGGGATAGAGAATAAGTACTGGGAATGTTGATGAAAAGCTCTCTTGCACCAGGCACCTTTATGCGTTACAGGACACAATATAACCATTTTGTAGCCTGGTCCAGGCTGGCTGGAACCATAGGAGAACAAGAGGCCAGGAATTTCATTCAGAAGTCATACATGGCTGACAAATCAAAAGCATGGAAAGTATTGTGATTAGCAAGGGTTGTCATCTTCACCGAAGTAAGTGAGGGCAGGGATCCCACCAAAGGTCATGCAATTAAAGTAGTCATGAAAGGCTGGGGTAGGAAGGAAGGATGGCAGCCAGAACAGAGGCAGACAATTCTGTTTGCAGAATTGGTTAAGATGATGGGGTGTTACCGGGGGTGTCTGCAGGGGAATATGAAGGAGGGCTTTTTATGGTGGCATTCTCATTAGCTTTTTTCTCCGGGGCTTTCAGTATTGACTGGAGTGGCCATGGCCAGCAAGAAGACTTGTTTAGGATTGGGGAAACTACTACAGCTGTCAGGGCAGGAGCGAGTGTGCGAGGGATACAAGGATTGGTGGATGGAGGTCAGACAGCTAAAAAGAAATACTTAAGACAGGTTAGAGAGTTACCTGGGGGGGTTCTGAATTTCCCCCTGATAGACACCACGGTGCCGAACAAAAATGTGGCATGAGTGATCGGCATTCCTTTGTAACCAGGACAGCAGAATGGGCCAACTTCAAAAATAAGAAGAGCATATTCAACATGTCCGAGCTGCAATGGTTTATTCGATGGGGAATTCAATGGTCGGACCTTGAGGCTAGCCTAAAGGCATAGCTGGATAAAAAAGGGCCCCCAGACACGACAATGATACATCTTGGCGGGAATGACCCAGCACATCTGGGCAGGATGCAGCTTCTCAAGGATATGTGCACAGTTTTTTGGACGATGGAAGTGGGCTCTTGTGCACTTTTGTGGTTGGAGATGATAACCAGATTACAATGGATGGGGACAAATCTACATGCAATGTTGGAGAAATCAGGGAAGAAATTGAACAAAGCAATGGAGAAATTCTGCAGATCTGCAGGTTTCTCAACAATGAGGCACAGCCTGAAAATTGTCTTAGTACCAGGGTACTGTGATAAGGACGGGGCTCACCTGTCTCAGGTGGGCACAGACCTCTTCTTGCTGGATCGTCAGGTTGCATTAATCAAACAGGGTTTTGAATTAAAAAAGAGAGGATGTGGCTGACGAAGGGGTGATAACCCCTCCTTGCGGTGGCGGGCACACAGACGATCGAGCAGAAGCCTCTTTGCAGAGAAAATGACCATGAACAATTGGCCTCTAATATAACCTGACACGGCAGGGAGTGAAAAGGTCTGCAAAGAAGTGCACCACCTCTTTTTCAGCTACCAGCCTCGGCAATTGGAATGAACAAAATAACGGTGCTCCCACAGCCCCAAAACAAGGACACACAAATCTTCAAGAGTGGGAGGCACAGGAAGGTTGGGGCAACAAGACCTGAATTAAGGACAAAGATCTGCATTGGTGAACGCAAAGTCGATGGGATTACAATTGGGGGGTTGCAGGATTAAAGAAGTTTGAAACATGCTCTGCCTAATGTTGACATATGTATACATTAAATAATACAATTGCGGCCTTGTTTTTTCAAAAATAATGACTTGGCTGATTTTGCTCAGAAAAGGTGGGGGCAATGAAGGTAATGGTGGAGGGTGGAGAGTGATCAGTGACGGACTGCCTATGTTATTGTCACCTCATGAATTTGCAAAGCACAAAACACCCATAGTTAATAGGCTACTCTGAAAAATATGTGCGCACAATAAAGTTTCAGAGGTGATTGCAATGCCAGTATAATAAGCCTGAAGAAAAATATATTGATACCTGCCTGAAACATCACAAACCTGTACCATCTTACCATAGTAGGAGAGGAGACTGGCTTATGGGGTTTCCAACAGGAAAAAAACAACTGAGAATTGGAACACTTCAAATCCTGCTGGAATCATCATGCTGATTGAGGCAACTGACAACACACAGTTGTTTAAGTCATAAAACATTGGATATTCGACTCACCTGTAGCTCATCATAGTTTTATATGAGATGTGATGCAGGCTCCCCAGGCACAATCGAAGAACCAGCTGGCTCGGTAGCCCTGACACTGGAAGCTATTTGAAGAAAACAGGAGAAAGCAGAGTGGCCAACTTGGCTCCTAGAGCTTGTAAGGAAAGATCTTCATTGGGCGCCAATTCCAAAAAGGGATATAACAGAATTAACATCCCGCAAGAATGAGTACCTGGACTGAGGAGGTTTCTTGAACCTACTTCCATTTATTGAGAAAGATATACCACCCGATAGGTTTACCATCCATTGTATCAAGTTGAGAAGAAATGTCAGAACTATAAACATTCATCAAACGTGGATTAAGATATCGAGCTATACACCAAGGAACCCAAGATTTCCAAGAGGAAACTTAAAGCCTGGGACATCCATTTAAATTCTTCAGCTATTGTCAAAGTACATTAGGTAGATTGGAAAAGCCTGAAATCATCCATGATAGCAGGAACACAGACCAATTTGGGACCAGGGGATGAAGGAATCCATCTGGATCAGACATTAAACATGGAACTGTGATGCTGGAAATGCATTCGGACAGGGCCTCCATGTCCTTGTCCTGTACTCCCTTATCATGTTTGTTCTGTGTTGTTTTCTGCACTGGAGTCCACGTGGGACTCCTGGCAGTGCAGCTCTTCCTCTTTTTGGTTGTGGTGAACCCTTGGGATACCCTTTTGGCACCCATGGGTGGGGGTCCAACCCTGTATGCCTAGTGTATGTTTTTGGGCACCATTGTGTGTGGCCCACAGAGCAGGGTATGGGCTGGTGGCCGCTCCATGAAGTTTTTGACAGGTGCTCTGAGTATCCTGCCATTGGAATCAGTTGATTCCTGAAAGGAGACAATATTACCCTTGTGGCATCTTGCAGTCTATTGCCTGTTATCTTGTTTTCCCAAAGTACCGGGAAGCCCTGACTATGTCCCTTCCCCTGACTGGCTGTTGGGTGGAAGAACCATATATGTCATTGTGGGGAAGTCCAGGTTAGACTGGCTGGAGCATTTCCAATGATTGTATGTTGTGAGTACACCATTGGGGTGGGACCTGGGTGAATGTAGTGTGTGAACAATATACATTTCATGTTATGGGTGTCTGGTTTCTGGTGTGTGACACAATGAATGAGACAGCCCTGCCCAAAACTGGTATGAATGCAGTTTGGAGTACTGAAAGGCTGGGTTCTTGCCTCATTCCACATTTCCTGTTGTGAGGGCCTGGATGGAGAAGAATGCCCTGAATGCACTGTGAGCCTGATTGGCTGCCTGCTGAATGCCCTTCTGAATGATTGGCTGCCTGTGCCTGGCTCAGAAGTGTGAATGAAAGACAGAACAGTATATCTGGGGACCTTTCACTGACTAGAATCATTCAGAAGCTGAAGTCGAAACATGATGCTTAACCTTGAAGCCCAGATGGAAGAAGAAGGATTTTCTGCAGCTTTCCTTCGATGCAATCCGAAAGCTGCCGTGTCTTCAAGAACTGATCCAAGAGAGGACCTGGCTAGGAGACTTCTTCCTGAGCTACGAGGGAACATCATGCTAAGCTAATCTTCTTTAAGGTGCCCTGGAAGTCAGTCCTCGAAAGGCTGACGACCAGAGACAGGGGGCCTCATTCCGACTTTGGAGGTAACTACGCCGCTATTTGCGGCATGGCTACCTCCAAAATCGTTCCAACTCCGCCCTGGTGAATGGAGTAATTACCGGTCCGTTCCAAGGTTGGAGGGACCGGTAATTCCCCATTCACCAGGACCCTTCCCCATTCCCATTTGAGCCCCCATAGGGCTCAATGGGAATGAGGAACGTGCTAATAACGGTACCGTAAATTACGGAACCGTTATTAGCACTAAAGTCTCTTTGCGGGTCCCGTCCTTAATGCCTGCTAAAAGCAGGCATTAAGGAAGGACCCGCAAAGGGATCTCGTAGCAGGGCGGTAAGGGTTTAACGGCACCGGTCTCGTTACCGGTGACCGTTAACCCTTACCGCCCCACTTGGAATGAGGCCCAGGGTCTGCCAAGAACCTGAAGTGAAGCACCCGTACAGCAAAGTACCCTGTTGTCGACCAGGGTTTGAGGTTTTCCATAACCACTGGAAGCTCATTGAGTCATGTTGTCCAGAAGCGGGGACAGCTTGACGCTGTGCTGCTCGACAACCGGAGCCGCAATGCTCCACCTTTGCCTGAGACTACTTTTTTATCACCATCGACCGCTTTGTCCCGCCGGAGAAAGTCAAGGTCATTGACGAACCAAGGAGAATCCGCCAGTGATTTTCCCACCACCAGAAGTCCACAAAGACCCAGACCAACAAAGATCCGAATGGCAGCCATGGTCGAGACCTGATTGTTGATGCCAACGCGACAACCTGATGCCCTTGCTGGGCCTACGTTCTTGATCGATCTGCTTTGCAGCAACAAACTCTTGCCATAGAGGGGCACTGCACGCCTCATCTACCGCCTATCGCCTTTCAGCCTACAGTCCATACATAGGCTATATTTGCCCAGAAACATATTGATTTATGGGTCCACAGGTCCACAATGAGGGTATGTCCACACTTTTTAGGTAGAACGAGATGATGTAACTCAGACTTCATCCTGCCTAGTAGCAGTGTCTAAACTAGCTTGTAAATATATTCACCAACTGAGGAAGGTGTGTCCATTCTGTTGATTTCAGATTGATGATAGACTGGGTTGAATCCTAGACTCCATGAAGACCTGCCTACTTTGCCTTATCCTGGTGAAGATCCCTTGGAAGTAATATCACCACACCTGATGCGTCAACATTTTCAATAGTATCTCCATCATTAACAAGATCCTCTTCCATGTCAAGAAAATATCCAGAATTACCTCAATCTAAATGGGGTGATGGAGCTAGAAGTGTCCTTTCTCTCTTAACCAGAATACACAACTACTCCCAGCCTGAGCATCCAGTTGGGTCAAGAAACCTATCAATTGATGTCCCTGGGTGCGAGGATTTTGAATGTAATACACAGAACCTATCCACAGTGCTATCCAGGGGTTTCCATTGTATGGGTCTCTTGGATGGGCATCCTTTCTCACCGTTAGCAATAATTGGGCCTTTAATCAAGGTGGAGATTGCAGCCAAAAGGAAAGCCTTGGCCTTTAACACTACACTGGACACTGTCTAGCCAATTTCATTATGATGAAAATTATGAAAGAGAGACATGCATTGTTTTACCCAAAGAGCCTTCAATCGAGGTATCTATAAATACGTCAAAAACAATGTTGCAATATGACTGATAGTCATTCTCTTCCAGCATATCAACAACTATCCCACCGCAGAATGCTTGTCTTAGTCCTGCACAATTCATGCTGTCAATTACTGCTATCTTTAAAAATATCCAACTGCAGTTTCAAATCTGAGCTGTCCCTTTAAGTCGAGCAATAAAATAGTTTATGGTTATGCACGTTATGTGGTCCATGTGCTCTCACATCCCCAGGATAAAGACATAACTATCAACCGTTTTTATCGCCAGTGTGGGTGAACATAACTGATTTTGGTTTTGGTGGGTGAGAGCGCCTTGAAGTGTACTGGTGACTGAGGGGTTAGGTGGGTGAATGAACTGATTACATGGCGGGTGACCCCCACCAACATCATGTTTGGGAGGTATGCAAAGAAAGAAACAGGGAAGTTGACCAGTGGCATCTACCTATCGCAAAGGGTAAAAGGCATACAAGTCTGGTTCTGTTACTGCTGCCAGAGTATCAGTTAGGGGAGCTGACCCTTACCTTCTCAACCATAGTGAAATGAAGGAAAAAATCAACTGCTTTGCTATCATTGGGAGTAGAGTTCTGAACACTTCAAATAAGTGATTCAGTAAGTGTTGAGCAGTTTGCAGCAAGACAGAGTTTACTGTTGTTTTCTCCTTTTGGATTGTGCTGGACATTGGATACATTGTGTTTTGCCAAAAGGTTTGAAAATACCCCGGCGTCACGCTTCTTCGTGCATGCTTCAAACAAGTGCTTCAGTAAGTATTGAGAAGTTTGCTAGCTCGATGGTGAGCCAGGAGTCAAAGAAGAATGGGGTGAGTTGATTTTAGGGTAAAACACATTAGCCCATATCCTTGACAAATGACTGGAAAAAATAATGGCTATCTTTTAAGAAGTAAATGTGGTCAAAACTCTTTTCCCTTGGTTAAGATGTCTAAAAAAAAGGCACCATTAACATTGTGGAATTAGTGACTAATGAAACTGTGGTTAACAGTAAAATGACTATTTCCCTGCAGCATATCACGCCATTCCTGGAAAATGCCCAGGGGATAACGTCATTTACCAGAGTAAACAAGATCTAATCTGCCTATCTACCACTGTTCCTGAAGTTACTATGACTAGTATGCACTTTGATAATATGATTAATAATTCTGAAGGAAACAGCTCTTTTTAAAATCCTGTGGACAACTCGCTTCTTGATCTAGTGTATCGTCTTCAACGCAATTCTATTGTAATTGGAACAAGAGGGCTGACCTCTCTTGTCCCTCTCCCTGATCCCACCCGTGACCTTGGGGTCATCTTCGACTCCACACTCTCATTCTCTCCTCGCATCTCTGATCTCTCTAAGAAGTCACACTACCAAATGCACCTCCTCAGAGGCATTCTTCCTTTCCTCTCCTTCCCCCAGAAGCTCACTGTCTCCGGAGCTCAAGCTCTCTCTAGGCTGGACTACTGCACCAGCCTCTTTTTAAATCTGCCTGCCTCTACCCTCCACCCTCTGCAACTCATCCAAAACAGGACTGTGAGACTTGTCCTTGGCCTAAAGCCCAGGGATCATATCTCTGCAGGATTGAAATCCCTGCAGTGGCCCCCAGTGGCAGCGAGGATTAAGTTCAAAACCCTCTGGATTGTCCACAAGGCTTTCTGGTGCCTGGGGCCTCATTACCGTCAACTCTCTCTTCCTAAATATCTTCCTTCTCGAGCTCTCCGCTCATCCGCCTCCAACTTCCTCAGGGTCAGTCGCTTCTCCCCGCAACAAGTTGGTGGTAGATATCTTTCTTCTGCTGGGGCCTCCCTCTGGAATAGCCTCCCTGCCTCTCTGAAACTTGAGGAGAACCATCTCTGGTTCTGGAAGCACCTCAAGACCATCCTCTTTGCATCTGCTCTCTCTCCTCTGCTGATCTCCTGGCTGAACCTGAAGCTGCACCGGTTACCTGGCAACCCTTGCACTCGGAGACAGTTTCTGTATCCTTACATCCCCCTACCAGCACTTGACACCTGATGGCTGCATTTTGACCTGCACTTGCCACCAGCTGGCCACACTTTTATTATTTATTGTATTATTTATCTACTGTTTATCCTATGCACTGCACTACCCCCTCCACTTCCCCCCACACTATTTCCCCTTCCCTCTCCCCTGCACTTGCGCAATCTCAATGTCACCTGGCCTAGTAAGATCGTTGTCCCTCCCTTGTCTTGTCGCGCCTTGAAACACTTGTGTATAGGCGCGTTTTAAATGCCATATCACACCATAACACAAAATCAGTCCAGTGATCAGTCCTGCATGGCAAGTAATGGGTTAGGCTTTAACTTATCCAAATCACCTGATGTTGTGAAGATCGCTGATGAAGCACAGCAGGTGGATGATGAAAAGAATTGTTCTTTCCATACTGAGTCTGATAATGCTAATGTTGAACACAGTGACATTTTAATGATTGTGAAAGCGCTTTTTACTTTATGCTTGTCCATATCACAAAAAAGCATGACTTATGTGACACGGAAATGGCAGTTTGATCTATTGATGAAATTGAGGTTCTCACAGCTGACCTGAATAGTCCCCTCGTTGGTGAAGAAGTAGATGCAATATGTGCTCCAGATTATTCTGCAGAGATGATGTCTTATGAGTCATTGAACTTGATTGCTCAGGCTACTTTCTCTAAATGTGTTGAAAGAATAAAGTCTGGAGTGGCAGAAGGCAGGGGTCTTTGGGCTCTGTAATCCTTCTTCTTCTTTCTTCCTTTTTTTTCGTAGAATGTGTCTCTCTCTCGGAAGGAAGCCACAGTGGAAAGCTGTCCGGCAGCACAACCTGTGACTCCTCTCCCATGAGGGACTAATTGAGGAAAAAGCCTTTTCTGGCACGAAAAACCCCAAGCAGCAGTAAAACAGGGGTTGAAGATCCGACCTCACCAATGCAGAGTGGGAAATGGGCTCCGCAGGCTCCATGGAGAGGCAGGTAAGTATGTACCAAAGGTAAGTCACCAAAGTACTGTGACAAGCGCCTTGTCAAGAGTATAGTGGGAATCAACATGAAATTTGGAACCAGGAATACGATGCCAACAGAAGCCTTAAAAGGAAAGAGATGAGGAAACAGCCAGAGCAAGGGAGAGAAACTGGAGGGAGAGCGAGAGAGCGAAGAACCATTCTCTGTGTGGGAAGGCAGAGCGAGAGGAAGAGACAGGCATCCCCGAAGGAACACAGTGGAGCAAAGGAGTGCGGCACACCCAGAGGAATGCCGAGAACGGAGAGAGTGGGAAAAACATCCCAAAAGGGAAAAACAGCAGAGAAGAGAAAAGAAAACAAGCGTTGTAGCAACGGACGAAAGTGCAGCACAGCAGCGAGGCTGACCAAGCAGGTTTGCAACGCACAGCGTTCAGGGAGGGCGTGGCTAATATGCCTCCCTGGACGCTGTAGCCGCAGCACTAGACCGCTGCAGACACAGCGTAGATAACGTGAGTGAGTCTCTAATGGCTGCAATGCAGCCGCACACGGGACCACAGGCTGCATGGCAGGCGGCGCATGACAAAGTTCTTAAGCCTTCTTGAAGGAAAAAGTAAAATAAAAGTAATAAGAACAAATCTAAGGAACAAACAGTGGGAAAACCTAGGCTGATAACAAAAAGTCTAGGCTTGAGAAAGTTAATGCATCCGCCTTAGCATGTGTGGAATCAGGTAATATCAGATATGTATCTACTTCTGAGGGATACTATCTGATTATCCATGACAACGCTGTTGAAAAATGTGTGACCAGAAAGGGAGAGGAAACAATTGGACCCTTGGATAAATGGGTTCACAAATCTAGAAAGCAGAAAATTTGATCATTAGCTCTTCATCGGTTTTATTGGATACGGATAGCAGCTTGTTAATAGATTGTCAACAAATGTTGGGAGCCGCCAGATGCAACCTGTGAGTTACCTTCAATACTAACTATCACACAAAAGCAGATAAATAAATTAATTTGACATTTAGAAGTGATAATTTTAAGGACGAGCTAGTGACTAAGGTGAAGAGTAGCAGCTACACAATGCATAATAAGTCTGATGGTTCATCCCTTACTGATGAATCTATATCTAAGAATGCTGGGGGAAAGCTTTTGTTCACAGAACACTTTGCAAAGAGGAACAGCCAGTTTCTTACCATGAACAATATTTTCCAGTTAATACATTGTACATTTCAATGTTCGATCATACTAATAAGGATATTGACTTAGTAGAAATAACCGAGGAAGAAGATGGGGTAAACTGGGATTTGGTGAATTTTATTTCTCCTGTCATATCCAAAGTTGTCTTTGCCTATGCACTTGACTTTCTTAGATTGGGCCATGAATGTGCTTTGATTTGTGAAACAACATTTTAGGAAACTAATAATTCTAAAGGAGATAGTTCTAACATGATGGATCAAAGGGAAATTGAACTAAACATGATGGGAATGATGAAGTTCTACTTGCCAGGCCGTAACCTATTGAAGTCATGAATTGTAATGAGGCCTCTAAGGATGTCACCTTGGTTTCTATATATAAGAAATGTGCCATATCATTTTGGAATTTAAGGGGTTTTGGCTCTTTTATCAACAATCAGAGTGGCTTTGATGACATCTTGGAATCAGATTGCTTCGCATTTCAAGAGCTATGGCTGTGCAATCTTTTTTTTATTAACTGTTATCTGCAATTCAGAGAAAATGGCTTTAAAGGAGCTAGCGGAAGGCCTATGGGAGGTCTGATTATTGGGGTTAAGATAGAGTTCTTTCTAACTGAATATAAAAGGTTTGGTCATCCATCAGTTCTAGTGGACATGGACGATACTGGTTTGGAGGGCAGTCTCTCTTGGCTTCTGATAATTAATATATGATTTCCTCCAGAAGCAAATAACTTCAAACACATTATTATATATGTTGATATAATTTTAGCAGATTGGGACCTAAATAATCCTGGAAAACAAATGGTTGTCCTTGAGGACTTCAATGCTAATTGTGATGAGACTTCATTTCAGATTGGTTCACATGGAAAGTTTAGATGAAATATGGGAAACTAATGGAATCTTATGTTGAAATGGTACGGCATGAATTCTCTTCATCCCATTGATGGAAGGTTAAATAATGGTGGGTGTACTTGGTCTAATGGTATTGAGAAATCCAGAATAGATTACATTTCTCTTTCAAAATCCTTCTGCTACTAGACAGATGGCTTGTTGTATATAGATACCAATGTTAGTGATAATTTAATACTTAGATGTGAGTTTAAAATGTGTCATGCTAACAAGAAATACACCTATTGTAATGATGTTATGTCCAACCCCAGAGGAAACAGATTACTTTGGAATGCCTATAATGCACGGAAATATAACAAGAAGTGTATAGTTGAACTAAAGGCAATGTTTCACGTAGCAGGGAGAACCAGACAGCTCTGGGGCAATAGTGCCATTAGTTTAGCGTCTGTTAACAATTCATACGATAACATGCTGAGAACCAACAAATCTGGTTTAGTTTATAGGGAGAAGCTGGGTAAGTTTTATTATGTAGCTATTGTAGGGGGGAAAAGATGTCTACGGAAAAAGATCAGATGGGTGGTAAAAGGTCTGGGGGACATTATTGGAATAAAAATGCATTTTACTATACTGAAGGCCTCCTATACAAGCTGGTTAAAGACCCATACAATCTCCACACATTTTGCACATGGGAATATTGTTTATCTTGCATTGTGCTGCAAAGAAACTCAGAAATGTTGGCATTATTATCAGAGACATGTTAGAAAAGGATTTTAATTAAATAAATCCATTTACTGAAACAATCATACTCATTTATAGAGCTGAACTATGAGGACTCTTGTTTTACGGCCCAGACAGTTTAGCGAATGTCAATATGAAAGGTAATCCAGAGATGTGGTCTAAGCTTCTCTTAGTTGTTTTTATGAATATAATAACTTCAAGAATTTGACCATCTAGTTGGCAGAAGGTGATATTGATCCCTGTGTACAAAAAAGGAGCACACTCTTCCCCCGAAAATTATCAATTTATTGCACAGACTGATTCTATCTCTAAAATAATTGCTACTTGCATTTTAGACAAGCTAAACCATTGCACCCATGAAAATAATCTTTTGGGGCCTCAGCAGAGAGGATTCAGAAAAGGTTTTGCTACTTTGCAAAATATCAGTACCTTAATCTTCTTAATCCGAAATACTTTATTAAACAAAGGGCATAGACTATATATTTGCTATGTTGATTACACAAGAGTGTTTGACTCTGTTAGTCGAAATAGATTGTGGGGCCAAATGCAGTAGTGAAGTTTCGATTGCAGCCATTTATATTTCGTGAAACAACTATATACTAATACCACCGTGCAAATTAGATTGAATGTTGAAGGACTATTGTCCACCAATCAGGGTGTCAAACAGGGCTGCATAATAGCCCCCATATTGTATAATCTATATGTAGCCGACATGGGCAAGGTGCTTGATAATACACATAATCCATCCCTACCCCACTGTGTTGGGCAGCAGCCACTAAGTTGGCTATCCGATGCAGACAATATCCTTATCATGGACAAGACAGCTATTGGCGTGCAGAGGAGTTTAACTGCTCTGTCACAATACTCTAAAGAAAATGGGCTGACAATTAAAGTTAATAAAACAAAAATCATGGTAATTGGTAAGCGGAAAAGAAGAGATAATAATTTTACTTGGAAGGTGAATGAAAGGCAGATTGAGGTTGTTAAGTAGTATACATATTTTGGAGTGATGACTGGTTGCAATCTTGGTCAAGAAGTTTCATACACATTTATATTCCCTAAAATGATTGCCAAGTAGTATATATTAAGGAGTTTTTAACTACAAGAGGCAGGTATTCTTTTGATGGTCTGCTTAGAAAATATTCTAGTAATATTATGCCTGCCATTGTGTATGGCTTGGAAGCTTTTTTGGGGAAAGAAGTTGTCTGGTTGAAACTCCTTGAAGGCATGTTATGGCGATTCGCCTTGGGTTTTTCCAGTTCTCCCCCAGTTGAAGCTTTATGCTCTGAATTAGGTCTTACATCTATCTCAACTACTTTATGGAAAACAGCCAGAACCTCTTGGATGGGACTCCTTGTGGAAAAAAAGGGTTTAAACGTAAAAACATATGATATCATTTTAAAGAGAGAGAACATTTTCATGATGAAATTGTTTTTTCAATATCTATCCCTTTTAATTTGACGCTTGCTATAAAGGAGATGATAAACAAATCCTTGGTCTGGGATCACGGCGAGTTGACGAGCTATCTCCATAAAAAATCTAAATTCCACGACTATGTTCGACACAGGTTTTATTTTCTTAGACCATTTAACTATTTGCTAAAATCCTCTAACAGACAGTTTGTCACATTTCTTTTTCGACTTGGTTTCAATGCTCTACATACTATGGATAAGCTGGGTGCTTGGGATAATATCCCTTATGTCATGCAACAATGTCAAATGTATAGAAATGAAAATGAAATATCATAATATATTTTAACTGAATATATGAAATTATATGCATGGTATGAGAAAGGATATTACAAATTTGTACAACATAGGGACAATATGAACAAGATCGATTCTGGTCCCACATTTATTCAGAAACCCTACTGATTGTTGCTGGAGCAGCTTTTTATATCTGGCAACTTTTTGAAAACATGATTATTTGATTTTATGTTCTCTTATCTGGATCTCTGGGGCTGCTTTTGTACTCATTGTATGGAGGATTTTATGGTGGTGTCTGTATATCTGTTATTTGGTTTTTATGACATTTGAATATCTATTAACATGTGCTTTATTAGTGTTTGTTATAAGTGATGAAATAATCTTGTGGGTAAAGGTTTTATTGTTTAACCCAATTTCACAATAAATACAAATTTAAAACATAATTACTTGGTCCGTTGGCCTCAGTTTCATCGCCCAGTTGGACGAGCAGGCTTGCATGTCTCACTAGCAATTAAGGGAGTGGTGCAGGACTGAAAATAACTAAAAAAAGAAAGAGGCTTCCACACAGTATTTATTATTTTAATTGTATTTATTGGGTTTTTATAATGCCCCTATGCACAAGGCGCAACAAGTCAAGAGGGGGGTAACTAGGAAGACAAAACAAAAACGGTCATACTAGGTCTTGTGACATTCGGATTGTGTAAGTGCAGTAAACAGAAGTGCAGGGGAGAGGGGAGGGTGGAAGTGCCAGAGGGTTAAGCGTGTGCCATGACAAGCCAGGTGGACAGAGCCAGGGAGAACAGAGTGCAGGGGCAGAAGGTCCACATGCCAAGTGCAAGGAATGGGACTGGAAGGGTTCAGAGGGTGGAGGCCCAGCCGACTAGTGCAGGGTGAAGGAGCCCAGAAGGGCAAGTGCAGGTGGGGGGAGGGTCACATGACAACAAGTGCAGGGGTAGACTGGTCAGGGAGGTCCAGGTGCCATGTAAGAATCAGAAGGGACAGGTAGCCAGTCAAAAGGCAGAGGGGATACATTAGCAGGGGAGCGGGAGAGTGAAGGAGGAAGAGAAACATAGGGTCTTGAGCAGCTTCCGGAATTTAAGGAGATCCGGCTCAAGTCTGAGAGGGGCAGGGAGTCTATTTCCGATGGAGGCACCTACGGAGGAGAGAGATCTACCCCCCACTCTCTGCTTGGAGAAGCGTCTGATCTGCAGAGAGTGGGAGCTAGAAGACCGAAGGGCTCTAGCAGGGAGGTATATAGGGAGAGTGAGAGTTGGATGTAGCAGGGTACCAATCCCCAGAATGACTTGTGGATGATGCAGAGGGTTTTGAACTTAATTGTTGCGGCAATCGGGAGCCAGTGGAGATATTTTAAGGCTGGAGAGATGTGGTCCCTGGGCTCGAGGCCAAGGATAAGCCTTGCAGTCCTATTCTGGATTAGTTGAAGGGAGTGAAGGGATGAGTTAGGCAGGTTTGAGAAAGAGGCTGTTGCAGTAGTCCAGCCTTGAGAGGACCGGAGCTCTGGAGGAATTGAGTTTCTGGGCAAAGGCGAGGAAAGAGAAAATTACTCTGAGGAGGTGCAGCTCATTGTGGGCCTCCTTGGCAAAGTTCGCGATATGAGGCGAGAAGGAGAGAGCGGAGTCTAAGATGACACCAAGGTTTTCTGACGCACAGGAGAGTGAGAGGAGGGAGGCCATGGATGGCGGCCTGAGTGTAGGAGGGAAGGAGGGTGCTGAGGTCCCAATGGTTAGGATATCAGTCTTACTGGTATTAAGGCAGAGCAGTGAAACATACCTGAATTGCAGACAGACCATCAGAAATGAGAGAGAAAGAGAAGGAGGCAGAAGAGGGAAGCTTGAAGGAGAGGTGTGTGTCGTCCACATAACACTGGAAGTTAGGAGGGAAGGCAGAGATCAAATGAGGTAGAGGGGAAGGTAGATTTTAAAAAGCCAAGTTGACAGAATAATAGCCCTGTTCAACACTAAAGGTGGAGAGTGAGACAGAGGAGAGAAAAGGGCCCAGTTGAACCTGGGAAGGTCGTTCAGAGAGGAAGGAGGTCAGCTAGTCAAGAAGCAGGTCTCTGATGCTAAAGGTATAACAGAGTCAATTTATAAGCTTGGCATGATTGACCGTTTCAAATGCAGATCAAAGGTCCAGAAGGATGAGAATGATAGGAGAGTTAAATTGTGATTAGACAGTGTTCAGGAGTGCAGTTTCCGTGCCTCTGGAAGCTCTGAAACCCGACTGGTGGTCGTAGAGACAACCAACAGATTCAGTGTGGTGGCAAACCTGTAAGATTTACAGCTTCTTCAAGAGTTTAGCCAGGATGGGGGTAATGGAGATAGGGTGTTATTTAGCCAGACAGGAAGGGTCAGCAGAAGGCTTTTTGGATGGAGGGTGCACGAGGGAGTACTTGAGGATTGACGCGAAGGATCCAGTGGCAAAGGAGTGATTGCAGAAATCGGCCAAGGCAGGAGCGACAATGTTGTCATTGATAGCTCTGGACGAGCATGGGAGAACCTGTTTGGATGAGACTTTCATAGAACAGATTTGTCTAGAAACCTCATCAGGAACCTCATCAGGTGATATGGGTGAGAAAGAGGAGAGTAGGAGGGAAAGGGGAAGAGGGGCAAGTGAGGCCAGAGAGCGGGTGATGGAGAAGGATTTGGTGAAGAGGAGAGTGAGGGCATCCTCTCCTCTTCACCAAATCAGTTTTAGTAAGGAAGTAAGAGGCCAGACAAGTGCTGAGGGTCAGGGAAGGCAGAGGAGACATGGAGACTGCCGTACTGTAGTAGGATTGGTGAGTTCCTTTTTAGATTTTGAAAAGTTCAGCCGTGTTGTTAGTGGCCCCAGAGATGCAGGCTTGAAAAAAGGCCCTCTTTTTCCAGCAGACGTAGACTCTGTAACCTGTACAATGGTTAGTTATTAACACTTTTAACACTAATTACAATATTAAGGAATGCAAATATGTCAAGTTGACACTTTGCCTTTTTCTCATCAGAGCATAAAGAAAAGAGGACGTGGTATGGGGCGGAGTCTATGGATCCAACAGAATGGATGGACGATTAACTCTCTTCAACAGGGAATTGTGGGACTTGTAGTAATATAAAAGAACATATCTTTTTTAATTTAAAGGTTTCCTTACAGCTATCAAAAAATAAAAGAAACTAAGTGGCATTATATTAGGCCTCCATGCCCTTTACTCACAATGGAATCATGTATGGAGAATTCATCAAGAGCGGATAAGGGATTCAGATGGGGTCAGCTGCCCGTTCCAGATTTCCTACGATCATCTCTGTTCTGGAACAAGAGAACCTTTTGTGGGAGGCCAGCTTGAGCAATTTAATGAACTGTTACTGCGAGGTAAACAGACCATCACAACTCTTGATTTTGCTATGTACGTACTGCCCTGTCATCACTGATTGCTATTAATCATAAGTGTGTATGTAAAATGCCTTTTTTTGTAAACCTTTGGCTTGTGCCTATGTTGTATAGAACTGCCATACGAAATGTAGAGAGTGCATACAAAGACCACAAAAAACGTCATTCATATCCTCTTCCGCCCACGTGAAGTAATTAAGTTCACTGCATTGTGTGAAATTGCTCACTATCCTGCTATAATGTAATCTGCTCTGCGATCGACCTAAGGTCAATTACTCTGGCTGAAATAAATCATAATGTACACCATTGTATGTGACATCAGCTGCCACATCTGCTATGCAATGCCCCTTGCCATGATGTTAGTGCACGACAGAGCTAAATGTACTGTCTACGTATTTACGAAATCAAGTTTCTGTTTGCAAAATTATCTAGACACACAAGTAATGAATACCAACTTGTATTATTCAGTCACTTCTCAAAAACATACTTTGTCCATAGTATTGCATTGTATGTGAAATTAATCAAAGAAGTCAATGCATTACTATATCTGTATGGTTTCTACTTTTTTCGGACATGAAGCTTTTTTAAAATGTTGATTGGAAATCACAATGCTCGATAGACTGATGGTCAAATACATATGTTACAAAGGTTTTGTGTCCACAGGGCAGGTGAGGGTCGGTTATTATAAAGTGCATGTCGGGTAAGTGACCTGCTTACATAGCGGGTAACACCTGACCGAATTGTGTGAGTTGAGATGTATGCCAAATCTACTTACATCATGCTTTTGATTATGGGTACAGCTAATGGTCAAGCCTGGGTGCCTCTGTCCTCCCAAATGATTGTGTTATGAACCGCCGCGTTTCACGTTTCCAAGCATCTCCATTCTGGCAACACTGGAGGTTACCATGGAGACGTGGTCTCTCTGCTGCCCGTGTTTCTGGTAGTCACATGACACGGCAGCTAAGCGTACCACGCGTATGGCAAAACGGGCTCCGCCTCCGCGTTTAAATACGATCGCCCAAGTTTGAAACGCTGCTTCTAATTAGCGTTTGTTCGTCATTTCGACATTATCCTGACTCTCTTCTTCCTTGAACTTGGTACGTTTTTTGACCATTCTATTTGGATTAACCCTTGGATAATTGAACCGGACCTTCGGCTAGCCATCCTGCCGGCTCGCCGCACCTCACAGCGACTCCTTCGGCAGCTGTCCCGCCTGCCTGCCGAGCCCCTGCGCTGCTCTCTTTCATTCAGGCAAGCCGTCCTTCCGGCTCGCCGCTCCTCTCAAACGACTCCTTCGGCAGCTGTCCCACCTGCCTGCCGAGCCCCCGCACTGCTCAACAAACTCTTTCATTCAGGCAGCCGTTATATCTCCTAATTCAATTCCGGAGGATTGGGATCTACCTCCAGGCACCGCTTGCTACAGATTTCCTTTGTGTAAGTCCCTTATTTGTTAATGGGGAATGTTTTGAACTAGTGAACCGTCTGTATTCTGCTACCTTGTCCACCACCATCTTCCCTGGGAACTATTGTGCTTTGGGACTTCTGCAAATTGATAACTCGAACATCAACTGTGCACTTTTGAACGCTATCCTAACAACAGAGAGGGACGGGTGGTGTTATGTGTCGGGAAACAGGTATGTTTTGAGGCTCTTCCTGTGGGTGATGGGTTTGAGTTTGTCATGAAGCTAAGGTTGGTTTCGTGCTTGAATGCTTTGAAAACAATGCCAAGTCTTTTGAAGACAATTCATTGGGGTATGGACAGCCAGTGCAGATGGGTGAGAGCTTGGCTGATGTGTGAATGTTTGGTCAAGTGGAGGATAAGTCTGGCTGCTGATTTCTGTATGGGTTGGCCGCGGGGTCTAGGGTTCTGTTTGGGGGTCCACTGAGGAGAGCATTGCAGAAGTCCAGTTTGGAGATAACTAGTGCTTGGACTGCAGTGCAGGAGTCATTAGAAGGAAGAATGTGTCTGATCTTACCTAGAAGGAATAGTAGTAGATTGCATGTTGACAGCAGGTATGTGGTGTTTGAAGGAATGGCAAGGACCAATGATGGTCGCAAGGGATTTAACAAGTGTGCAGAGAGATATGTGTGGGTTGTCCGTGGTGAGATCTATTATCCTGGGTTTTACAAGGTTTGTGTACGGGGGTGCAGATGAGGAGGTATTCTGTTTTGGAAGAGTTAGATTGAGGAAGTGGGTGGACATCCAGGTGGTGATGGTGGGGAGACAGGTTTTGAGGATGTGGAGCTCTGAGAGGATGACAATTGAAAGTCTATTTGGGTGTTGACACAAAGAAGTAACCCATTCTTGACCGGGGTGGGGTCAGATTGAAAAGGGTGCATGGAAACAATATGTGTACTTTCAGATAGGAAGGGGTAAACCAGTTGTAGATGGTGCCTGAGAGTTTCATCTTGTGGGATGGGTGGCACAACTGGGAGGCAAACAGAAGGCATGGTAGGAGTATATCTAAGTTCCTCCACAGGTGCTCTGCCAAGCCAACTATTATGCCTTTCAGGGTCTTGCTGAACCCCCCAACAAGCCCACTGGTCTGTGGGTGAAAGGCTGCAGACAACTTGTAAGTAACCCCATATTCATCCCAAACAGCCTTCATATATGAAGATATGAAGTTGGACCCCCTGTCAGATGTGGCTTCTTTCGGTAATCCTACACGAGAGAATAACCCTATCAAAGCTTTCATCACCAATGGAGCTTTGATGCTTCTCAAGGGTCAGCAGCTGGATACCGGGAAGCATGGTCTATCACAACCACAATGTCCATGCCTATTCTCTCAAAATGCCACCTAACCACTGGTAGTTGAATTGAGGGGGCATTTGTCACCCCATCAGACTTACCAGAACCTTGGCAAGTGTTACTGGACATGACAAATGCCTTGATTCTTACACCCATCTGGGGCCAGTAAAAATGGGCAGACAATCTGCCAACTATCTTGGCCAATCTTAAGTGATTTACCAAAGGAATGTAATGAGCCACGTCCAGTAGGAATACCCTGTGACATTAGTGCACCAAAAACCTCAGGTTGGCCCCTGACATAGGATTCCTGAGCTCACTGTACAGAAGGTCATTCTCCCAGTACACCTTGAACACCCCAGAGGCTTCCCCCTGAGCCCGAGTCTCTGCCTTCTCAGGCAGATCTGCCATTGTTGGACAGTTGCGATATGCTGGGCAAAGGTCAGCCATTTGGGGCCTTCAGCTAAGGACATATCACTTAGCTCATGTAGGTCCTTTAGGTCTGAGACTACCGTATCTTCCACTCCAGCTTTTGTTTATACACCAGTAGGAAACCCTGGGGTCACTGAATCAGGTGACACTGCAGTGGGTACTTCAGTGGCCCCTTGGTCCGATCTGGTAGAAGAAGGCCCTACTGTGGACTCAGAATCTGAAGAAGGCAGCACCGGTGGCGCCAATCTTTCACCATCTTCAGCTGGTAGCACACCTGGATCCATGGGCGCTAGGGTTGCTAACTGCACTGCTTCTTTGAACCTATATCTTGTGATAGCAACAATTATTCTGGCATTGGTTTGTCCTTCCCTAACAGATAGTACACTGGAATTGCATCTTTGACAACAGCAACACAAATCA
Organism: Ambystoma mexicanum; assembly: GCF_040938575.1. Taxonomy (NCBI): domain Eukaryota; kingdom Metazoa; phylum Chordata; class Amphibia; order Caudata; family Ambystomatidae; genus Ambystoma; species Ambystoma mexicanum. The sequence continues at coordinate 1,179,851,882 of NC_090925.1, forward strand.
GAGAGTTTTCACATTTCCAGCTAAATTCCACAATAGCCAGCTGGCAACTGATGAGGTCATCAAATCCGCTGCCTAATATGTGAGGACCAGGAGGGATCTGATCCTCACACAATCTCCTTTTTCAGACAGCAATGATGCACACAACAGAAGTTCTGGGGGTCTGTCACCATTTATGGTCCAAATATATCACTGTGTTGGTGAGCACTGGGGACTCTGTCGGAGACCCAGTGCCTTTCCCACATAATGATATTAGGGTACGTTCGTCTAGCCCCTGGGCTAGTGAGAATTATTAATCTATTATGCCCACGCTGACTATTCCCTCCTTTCGCCATGAGGTAGAACTAACTACGGCCTGCTTGGGTCTACCCTTGCAAGCTGGATCTCCTCTCCTATCCACCATGTAACCACACAGAATGCAGCCTTTTGGTGCTGTAGTGGCAGATGCCAAGTGCCATGGGTACCCTCACTCCTTTTCCTTCTGTTGGTGCTAATGAACCATGTGCCAGGGGTTTCGCTTTGTGCTTTTGTGTCCCTTTCTTGACAGAAGTTTGAGAGCCAGTGCTCCTGCCTTCCTTGCATTTGCTTTTTTCAATTGCATTTTCATCTGGCTTAGATGGTGTTGCTTTAGCCTTTTTCTGAACTCAAGTGCTCAGATACCTGTCAGCAGCATTGGCAAAGTGATGTGCCTTGGGTCTGTGAAACTCTTGGCCACTCTTGGCGGGTGCAACTACATCTCATAATTCCTAAGGATATTCTAACATGCAATCTGATTAAACAGGCCCTCAAATGTGTCAACTTTGTTACCCTAAATGCCCCCATTCAGATGCTGCATAGATTGATGGCCAAATACCTCATAGGTTTGATGTCCTTTCTTGGTGCACTGGTCTATGGTGTTGCAAACCTTCTGAGATTAGCAGCGTTAATTTTCTCATAAATGGGCCCCTTCTCAGAAACCACCTGAGTAATTACATCAGTCCCATCTGTCGATAGGCAGCTCGTAAGAGTCCAACCCCACACGTCTCCTTGCACATCTTGCATGAGGCAGCCAAACTCCACTCCCTCAAACCAGGCAATGATTTATTTTAGCACCTCTTAACGAGGGCTAAATGCTTGGGGATGTGGTGCCTACTAGCGGTACTCCCTTCCCCACTAGAAGCCCTCAGAGGTTCCTCCTGGATTACAGTCTCTATTTTGCAGTTTCACAAATTCATGCTGCTTTGGACATTCTAGACCATCAGCAGCTCTCTGTTTCTGTCTCTCATGCCTCTGATTCTGTTCCACTAAAGCAAACTTCCTTTGCATCAGTAGGAACATCCATTCCCCTAGATTTGTTCCAGGGACCTGCAGGACCTCTGATGCCTCTGAGAGACTACACTACCTGCCCTCTGGGAGGGAAGGTAGAAAGTGCTATCACTGTCACCCTCCCCATCCATTTGCACCCCTCCCCCCAGGAAAACTGATCGTGAGCTGGAGGCTCAGTATTGCTACTGGCCTCCTAGGAATCTTCCAGTCCACTATCATCCTCATAACCTTGGAAGCTTTTCAGCAGTTCAGATTTCTTCACCTTAATGCTACAGTGGAGGCCCCTGGCTTGACAAATCTCCCACCGCTCTACTACTGTCAAGGTGGTTGCAGAGCTCACGTCACCTTAGACTGTGCAATAGAGAAATTCCCTGGCAGTAAATCTTATGTTAAGTGCAGACTCTTATTTTGGCTGACTAAGCTGTAGGCACACTCTGTTCCAAATCCCAACTGCTGTCCACAAGTGTGAGGAATGAACTTCTTCCCTGCAGGTGTACCAGAATGAGTAGAGGCGAGAAAAGCACCTACTCAGCCCTCACACTTCTACAGTCTAAGTGCCAACACAATCATAAAGGTATACCAGTCCAATTGAGAGATAAACCTCATTCGCCTTTTGTGGTAACCTGGGGCGATGATAGTAAGTAACTTTAATTAAATACCCCATATGCAATAATGACTAAATAAAAAACACTACCAAAACCCACCCCTGTAGAAAGAACACAGAATATGCAAGATCGAAAGATGCAGCACTCTGGGTAATGGGGGCAGGGAGAAAAGGCATTACAAATCACAATGTTCTTGTAAAAGCTATGGTCTTGAGTTGCAAAAAGGGATTCATGTGACCCAGCCAGTCTCTAGGTCCCAAAATGGACTAGGGTGGCAATTATCAGTCAATCATATTTTTGCAGTATCTTGGCGGTTCGCCAATGGCAAAAAAGGCTTCTCAGTGCTGTTAAGCGGTTCAATGCGGTTCAATGCAGTTAAAACTTCAGTAGTTGCGATGGTCCACTGGCGGGCAGATGTTGTAGCGGTGTCAAACTGAGAAAGATTGCTGTTTTAAACACCACTTAAGCAATGCGGATCATGGATTTTGCCAGGTTTGGTTTGGCAGTAAAGCTTCAACAGTGGACAGACTGATGACGGGATCTGCAGGTGAGTTGGTTCAATGTAGTGGCTCAAAGCATGTAGTTTGGAAGAACTCAGGGTCAGTTTGATGAGGTTGAAGAAGCTGGAGCTCAGTACATTGATTTGAGCAGTGCAGCTTAAGCAGTACTTCTTTGTTCTAGATGATGCAACAACACGCTTTTATATAGGTCAGTGTGGCAGCAAATGGATTTGAATATGTAGGAAAGCGGTTCGAAGACCAACAAGTGCCAAAGGCAGCTCCGGATGGTCCTGGTGGTTAGTTCTGTGTCAAACAAGCCCAAATCATGACTTGCAGTGGTTCAACATCACAATTGCAGGAATCCAGGCTGTCTTACCTCTCAAGAGCTGCGCGTCCCATCCAGGTTCTTAGGGACAACATTAGTCTTGTTCTCAAGCTCCCAAACATGGGGGAGGCTGGCACACACCTTTAAAGTTCCTTCAGCAGAGTGATGTCCTGGGGAGCATTTAGACTGGCAGAGGTGCAGGTCTTGTTCCAGCAGTAGTTCACCCCCAATGACCTGTGGGGATGGTTAGGGAACAGAGCATGCCTCTGCCTTGGTACACATGCTTTCACCTCACAACTGGAGGACTTTAGCAAGGACTGCCTTCCCCGCAGATCGAACAAAATCATCTTGAAGGTTTGAAGTTCATTGATGATTCAAGGAAGTGGTGGGAGACCCCTTCTTTTAAAGGCAATTGCCTACAAGTTATTGGACAAAAGCAACCCTGCTTTAAGGTTCCAGTCACTGTCCTTGAAACAAGTAAACTTTGCCTTCTGACATCACACCCAAAGTGCTTTGTGCTGCAGGAAGTAGAGTTTAAAGGAAGGAAAGAAACTAGAAGAGGAAATGAAGATGGCGAAACCTTCCTCGAGCTGTAAATAGCTCCATCTGTCTACACTAACATGCATATTTCCCTGCTCAACACAATCAAAGGCCTTTTTGTACGCAACACCCTGGTGTGAGGCTACTCCTTCTGTGAATGTGTATGCCCTTTGATTTATGCTTCCAGGGCTGCTTAGTGTGTGGTGGCTGTCTCTTTGGGGAGGATGTTACTTGTCCTAAAAAAGGAACAAAGAGAGGAATCCACCAAGGCCACAGACTTGCTAGCAGCAGCAAGGGCAGCCTCTCTAAAAAAAGGTATCTGTATAACCCCTCCACAGCTGAAATGGGCTCATAGGGCTGATACATGCGTCATATCAAATTGATGTGACTTGGATAACTATGAGAGATGCTGGTCACCATACCTTAAACTCATGTATAGCTTATTTGTAGATTCTAGTGTGCCACCATGACCTAATTCTCATAGGTATTTGGTTTTTGGAAAAAGGGTGCATATCTTAAATCCAGCCCCTGTGCTGTAGAGACTTTGCTGTCCCTGCAGCTGTCAAGAGGGCACTCATGACCCTTGAACCTGTTATGCGCCCCTGGAGAGCAGGCACTGCAGATCATGCTACTGAGGCAGCTGAGCACAGTTGTACAGCATGATTTTGGTATGGAGCTTTGGGATAGGTGCATCTCCTTAGCAGGTCACTGTTTTTATGATGGAATTACTCACACAATTGTATTAGTTAATAGAAATGAAAAAGGACACTACACACTCAAATTCTTTGTTCCAACACACAAACCAAATAAGCAACCCAAATATGACAAAATATACCCAACAGACATGGAAAATCAAATGGAACATCAAAACACTACACTTCTACTATCAAGATACCATAGCCCAGGCCAACATATCTGTGCACCGTGGGCTCCTGAGGATACCCTGCAGGGAATAATGCCTCTGTGCTCTCAACAAAGAACACCTGCCTCTGACCTGAGTGCAGAACTCAAAGTACATCTGGTTTGTGTGTCAATAGAGCACAATATACATCCTGATGCGATAACATAAAATATAACAGAATAGCTTAACATCCTGTTCATTGTATTCTGGAACACTTGTATAACCACAGCGCCCAGCAACAGGCTGAACAGACCTGCCTCTGCATGCAATGCAGTACTTGCAAGTGTTTCCTATGTCACTGACTCGAGCTGCTTTAAAGTTCAAGGGGTCTCATGGTTTAAATCATGTTTACTTTCTTGTGTTAGAGATTTACCAACTGGGATGTGACAATCCCTGCCCTCCTCCCCCAATTGAGTCTTGAAGGGGACAACCAGGGCATCCCCCAAATAACTCTTCTGGGGCCTCTGTCACACAATATGTGGTGATATCCCGCTTGCATATTCACCCCATGCTCCTCACTCAACCCAAGACATTAGCCTTTGTCAAACTGTTTAATAACAGGTTAAACATTAACGTTGGAATATTCAATATTTAAAGCTTTAACTTTTTTTTTTATACTAACTACCAAGCTTAACTTTTTGTAAAACCAACAAATATCTGTGGTGAATTAATTATTTAAAAACCCAAACTTTATGGACAGAATACTGGATATTCGTATACCATATCAAACTTGACATACCATGAAATGCTTGGGGATGTTAGTAACTAACCAGATAATTTAATTTTTTAGAAACAGATGACTGACCCAAGAGAAGACAAAAAAGCTCTTTTTTGGGAGAGGCTCCAACGATAATTATTGTTAAGCAATGTGTCGGGCCCTGATCTTTTGGACATCCTGTGGTATTTTACACTGTTACCCTTCAAATACTCTTGCACACAGTAGTCCAGGATAGAGGCAACACACATAAGGATTTCACTCGGTTTAAGTCTTTCTTAATTTATAGATGTTATTCAGGTTTCTGGCCACATTCCTAAGCTGACCCTAAATAAATTACACAAAGAGTACAATAGGTCTTAGCTGCCTGCCTTTCATTGTTAGTTGTAACCTACTCCTACTAGGCAGCTAAGATTGCCCGGTGGATATGTTTTTTTTAACTATTCAGATTCCAGTGTTTGTCCTGTGTGTCTAATTATGACTCAAAGGGGCCCAGTCTGCTTTGTAACTTGAAATCTTGGCTAGATAAATGGATGGTCTTTAAGTAAACATTATACTACACACGACCTATCTCATGATCGATGGTTAGGATTCAGCGATTATACAGAAATGCTTATTGTCTAATTCATTAAGATAATTCCCAAAACTGGAATGAAAAGGCCAAACTCAGAGTTTATATTGATAAGGAACTGTCAATTTGCCCACACATATCTGCAGTGTTCAAGCCTGGGCGCATAACAGGTACTTATGGCAAACTATGTACCACATTGACTGCAGAAGCTAAAAACTGCTGGAGCACGGCTGATCAAAAATAGCATTGTGGAGAGCATATTTCACACGTTTTATCAGTTTTTACGACCTTTTCATCTCTCGCCGAGTCTATTCTAATTTACGGATGGGCAAACAAACTCAAGTAAGATTTAAACATATCTAAACATTTGGGGTTTTAATTGGCTGAACATGATCGAACCCTATGGGGCTGAACCGCAATATGATTTGAAAAATGTAAGCTGATTTTTGAGCAGCTTGAATAATGAAAGGGGCCTGATGGTTGAACTCGGCTTCACTCTTTAGCAGCATTTTCTGTTACCTCTTAATTTACGTTGATATGATTTGCTTTTAATTAGTGCATAATATTGTTGTTCAGTTATTAAGTTTACTTTCAGATTTTAACAAATTGAAAGTGAATCAAAGAAAAAGGCACCTATGTACTAATTGAACATTTGAAAACTCGCTCATACGTCAGCTCTAAAGACACTCACCCGATTCAAACGTATTCAAGCTATTCTTCTAATGATTGGTACCATGATTGAATTCCAGCAATATACGCTCACCCACGCCTGATCCAGGTAACAACACTGAAATTCATGTTAGGACTTTAAGTTACTGGGACCCTGAATCAGAAGCCCCAATGTTGGCAAACCTCTAATTTCAAAAATGGGACATCTCGTGAATGTGCTTCCTTGGTACTTGCAACAACCTTTATGAACAAACTCACAGAAATACTAAAACGATAACCAGAAATCTAAAAAGATGCTTAAGGTATCATTCTTGTCATCATTTCCAATACCTGGCCAGTCTCTGTAGAATATCGTGCAGCACTGACAAGCCGCAAGTTGGTATATGTGTACGTTTCACATTTTTTTTTTAAATTAATTCACTATTCAAATTAACCAATTGTGGAGGAAGTGTAGAGAAAATGCACCCATTGTGGTCGATGTTTTTCAATGTTCTATTAAGATTCACCATGCCAGGCCTTTTCATACATATAACAAGTAACAAGTAGAACATTTTAAAATAAAAGTATTAAAATAGATTTTTTTGTACAGTTAAATACGTAAGTTAACCTTATCATCTAAAATGACCAATAATAGTGATGCTCAGCGGGCATGGGTATCTATACGAATTAAAAAGAAAACAGATGCCATGTCCTGGAGTAGTATGATCAAGTAAGCCGGGGTGAGGATTGTTGGAATGATCTTGCTAGTTTAAAAAGATAAAAATAGGCAAAAATGAGCATAAGAAATAAAAAAAAGTGCTCTCAGCAGATTCAAGGCGAATGCATTGACCAGATATTAAAGGATCCTGGAAAACATAGACAAACATCAGCATTCCAGGGATATTCTGGCAGATTTACAAGTGCCAGAACACATTTTTACATTCTTTGTCAAAGGGAATTGTCTTGTCGGATTTAAACTTCAATGCTTGAACTGTAGAGAGGAAACGCTTCTTCTGGTGAATCAAATTAACCTCTTTTGAGCAATAGGTCTAGGGCCACAGTCTGCTCTCGAGAGTGGACTGACTCCACCACTCAATTTTTTAGGCTACTGTCTATATTCCAAACACAATTTATGTGTCTTTCTCCTCTGATTGACCTAAGTGGTGGCTAGTCCCCCACCTGCTATTGACAAGCTTACAAGCAAGAATGCATTTGACCTCCGTACAAATGAGTCTCACGGGTTTGGAAAACTCTGAAAAATATCTCTGAAATGTAGCCCCATCCTTCATTGGTTGTCATGTATCCAGATAATGTTCTTGACAAAAACATTTATTGTTAATCATGTGTTAGGGAGAATTCTCCAGAATGGCTAATTGCCCTTACCTACTGAGTCCCTCAGCAGCTTGGCTGGATTTCTAAGATGTATTTTTTTCACCTAGTGTTAGGGAGAATTCTCATTCAATGGCTAATTTCCCTCACCTAGTGAGTCCCCCAGCAGGTTTGCTGGATTTCTGGGGTTATTTTTTTCCACTTGGTAAGAGTGTGAGCTTTTCCCCCACTCTTACCCATGTTTTGCCATGTGTATTTCATCTGTTTTTGTGATTGTGGGCTTTGGAGTACACAACTTCAGTAGCCCCCTGTCATGATCTCTGCTTCCAAAAGATCAGGACTTGCCCGACTCCCTTGGAAGCAGACCCATAACCCCGGTTCCGAGTGCCAGCCAGTCCCAATTGGGACCTTTTGGACCCTGTCCTGGCGCCAGTGGCACCAGGCTCATAAAGATGCCCAGTCCCAGCGCTGGAAGCGCCGGGCTCATAATGCTTGGGTGGACTTACCTGCAGCAGACCATGCTGCTTACTTACCTGCCAGTTGAACCCCTGATACTCTTCTGTTTGGGACTACTTTTCCTGTTGGGTGGGGCAGGAGCCACTCCCTAGGTTCAGAACACTGGAACTCTTCTGGAAAGCAGGAACTCTTTTCTTACCTAGGCGTGGCTGTGGAAGGAGACACCTAAGCACTACAGGAGGCTATTTAAACCACACCCGATGGATGAATCTTGCTTTGCGTTATTCTGCATTCTCTGCAGCAGAACGCTCATCGTGTCTTCTGCTTCTGATCCTGGGCCTAAGGGAACAAAGGCTTACCATCCTGGAATCCAGTCTTCAGCAGCACCTGTAAAGACAAAGAAAGAACAGGTTAGCACTACGGTCTTCAGTGGCAGCGCATCTCTTACCTGGTCCATCGGCTGTCACCAACGCCTCGCCCTGCATTCCGGCATCTGAAAGACAAAGGCTTACCTACTCTTCGCATGCTCCGGAGGTCTTCGCACTGCATTCCGGCATCTGAGAGACAAAAGCTTACCAGCTCTTTGCACGATCCGGAGGCCTTCGGCGCTGCATCCCGCATCTGAAAGACAAAAGAAGGTGCGTTTAAAGACATTGGGCAACTTTATTATTCACGTGCCATAACTCCTTCCCACGCCGAATCCAGTGGGTATTCCAGCACCCTTCAGCTTCTCTAAAGCTCCGAACTTGTACCTGCAAGATAAAAGGGACAGTTAGTGCGCATCGTGAAGCAGGCTACAAGCGCTTACTTACGTGCTTCCAGGCGCTTCTATTCCTCACGCGGGTTCGATCCTCAACTCTCATCAGCCCGCCATCCGCTATCGCCGGAACCCTGCAAAACAAGAGATATCATTACAAAAGACTTTTAAGACATTTGAAGTGCCCAGAACTTACTGTTCGTGCAGTTAACGACGGACAGCAGTCCTCTGAGGTCAAGAGGCCTGCACCCTTATCCAGTGAAGAAACTGGTTACGGCACCCTGCCCCGAGGCAGATGGAGAGCTCGGCGTTCACTTACCTAAGGTGAGGGCGTTAACCTTTGGGGTTCTACAGGAGAAGAGAAAGGGAAGAGGAGAGAGGCACCCAATAACCCCAGTTCATTAATCCCATATTTTCTATCTGCAGACATCTTACTCTTCGAGTCAGACATACAGTGCACAGAGGTCCAGCCCAAAGAGCCAACCGTGTGTTACACATCACCTTTGAAGATACGGCATTCACCCAGTCAAGACCGGCGCCTCTGCGGGAATCAGGTGAGCGTTACAGAACGCAAAGCCTACCGCAAAACTCCCACCCAGGCGCTATGGAAACCTCGGATACCGACCAGCTAGCCCAGTTACTTGGGGAACTAAGAGCAGAAGTGCATTTAGCCCGTCAGGAAACAAATGCTCTAAGAAGGGAACTGATTATTTCCAAGGAGCGAACAGACGATCTCGCTAGACAATTGCTACAGTCACAAGCCGGACAAACTCCGTTACCCGCATCAGGGGCAAATCTTCCTTCAACATCCTCTACGAACCCAGTGCAGATCAACCTACCTGGGAATGTACCTCTGGCTCCGCCCGAGCGATTTTCTGGTGACCCAAAGAGGTTTGCAGTATTTATTAATCAGTGCCGGTTGCACTTCTTATGCCGGCCAGCAGCCTTTCCAACTGATCAAGCTAAGGTAGCTCTCGTGCTTTCGTACCAGACTGGTCGATCCCTCTAGTTAATCAAGATGATCCGGTTCTCCATGATTTTCAAGCTTTTCAGCTCAGTATGGAATAACTGTTTGCAAGACATTCACAGGGGCAGGCCTTGGACAATGAGCTCCTTTCATTGCGACAGGGTAATCAAGACCTTTTGGCTTATATTGCGTCTTTCAACAGACTGATAGTGGAAACTCGATGGCCTGAGGACAAAAGGATTACGCTGTTTTATAGAGGTCTACGTGGAGAGCTCAAAGATGTGTTAGCCCAAGTAGTGAATCCCCCGCAAGACTGTTCGGACTTTATTGACTTAGTCGTTCAAATTGACCACAGACTGCAGAACAGGAAGGCCGATCGTTCCAAGTTTGATGCTCGAGTATTTTCCAAACCACCAACTCCTACCAAAGGAGTAGACTCCGGGGAACCCATGCAAATAGGGGGCCTGAAAGGACCACTAACACAAAAGGAGCGGGAAAGGAGAAAACAGCTGCAATTATGCCTCTATTGCGGAAACTCGGGGCACTTTCTTCGAGACTGTCCGGTGAAACCAGCCAAGAAGGCAGTAGGAGCTGCAGTTACCAGGGTCACAAACTCTGAGCAGGGAAACGACCTCGCCCGACAAGAATAGAGGTCCTCTTGCCAAGCGTTAAAACCAGTTCCGTGATCTCGCATTTCGTGATACCTATGGTCCTCATTAGCCCTGAACATCCGGATCGATTACATGCAATTGAAGCTTACGTCGACAGCGGTGCCATCGGCAATTATGTGGATCATGAAATGGTTTTGAGGATGAATCTGACTCTTTGTCCAAAGGCTGTAAAGGACGTCATTACTACGGTGGATGGTACGGAGATAGCCTCCGGACCAGTAACGCATACCACCCAAGAAGTGACGCTAGTAAGTCAACATGGACACCATGAGAAGATCGTGTTCGATGTGATCAAGGCCCCTCAGTTCCAGATTATTCTAGGAATTCCTTGGTTAGAGAAGCACAATCCTCAGATCGATTGGCGAGCAAGAACGGTTCAGTTTCCAGAATGTGTCTCTATTTGTCACCCTCGACCTGGTGTTGCACTGGCAGCAATTTCCTCGGAGGCTCCCCAGTTACCTCCTGAATACCTAGAATTCCAAGATGTTTTCCAGAAGGATCAGGCTAACTCTCTACCTCCTCATAGGTCTTATGACTGCCAGATAGACCTGATACCTGGATCTACTCCTCCTTGTAGTAGAATTTATGCCCTCACCGAGCCTGAGAATCTTCACCTCTGACAATACCTGGATCAATACCTAGCGAATGGGTTTATTCGTCCTTCCAAGTCCCCTGCTTCCTCAGCTTTGTTCTTTGTTCCAAAAAAAGAAGGGGACCTTAGAACTTGTATAGATTATCGCGCCCTGAACCAGATCACCGTTAAGAATAGATATCCGTTACCTTTGAACCCTGAACTCCTGGACCAAGTCAGAAAAGCATGCATATATACAAAGCTGGATCTTAGAGGAGCCTACCACTTGGTACGAGTAAAAGAGGGCGATGAATGGAAGACGGCCTTCCGCACCAAGTATGGGCTATTTGAATATCAGGTCATGCCCTTCAGACTTTGCAATGCCCCGGCCGCCTTTCAATATTTTATGAACGATGTCCTCAGAGAGCTCTTAGATGTGTGTGTTGTTGTTTACATTGACGACATCCTCGTTTATTGTTCATCGGAAACTGAACATCGGAAACACGTGAAAATGGTCCTCGAGAGATTGCGTCAACTCAAACTTTTCGCTAAATTGGAAAAATGTGTTTTCAACGTGACTGAAGTTGAATTCTTGGGATTCATATTATCACCTAGCGGAGTGCGTATGGATTCAAAGAAGGTCGATGCAATTCTCAAATGGCCATCGCCATCCTCCGTAAAAAGGTGTTCAAAGCATGTTAGGCTTCGCTAACTTTTACCGCAGGTTTATCCCCGAATTCTCTCGAATAGTCCAGCCCATCACCGCCTTGTTAAAGAAAAACAAACGTTTTGAATGGTCTACCGAGGCGGAACAAGCTTTCCAGAATTTGAAGACTAGATTTATCTCTGCACCGATCTTAAAACATCCTCGCCCAGAACTCCCCTACATCGTTGAAACTGATGCTTCGAGCCTTGCCATGGGGGCAGTTCTATCACAAAAGGACCCAGTAACCAATCAGTTGCATCCCGTGGCATTTTGGTCCCGCAAATTCTCGCCTCCTGAAATCAATTACACTATTACTGATAAGGAACTTCTAGCTATCAAGTCCGCCTTTAAGGCTTGGCGGCATTATCTTCTGGGGGCCCGACACACCGTTACTGTGATTACAGATCACCGAAACCTGCAATATTTGAAAACCGCAAAAGCTCAATCCTCTAGGCAACTCCGTTGGGCACTATTCTTTGCCGAGTTTGACTTCATAATTACCTATCGACCTGGTACAAAAAACGGTAAAGCTGATGCCCTTTCTCGGATGGGAGTGGAAGCACATTTGATCAATCCTAAACCTGTACCTATCATTCCCGAACAAAGAATTCTAGGTGTAATCGCCACACAATCCATAGAGGAAGTTAAGGATAAAGCCAGGCTACTGGTAACTCCAGCAGACATACAGAATTGGCATCTGCAGGGAAAGGACTTTACGGTGAAGGACAACCTATTATATTTCCAAGAACGGTTATACCTGCCCAGCACAGATTTACAGAAAAAGGTAATCTCTTGTTATCAAGATTCTTTAATGGAAGGACATCCCGGTATGACCAAGACCTCGGAAAAGATCAAGCGCTACTTCTGGTGGCCGTCTTGGAAAAAAGATATCAGAGACTTTATAATGTCCTGTGGAGTATGCGCCCAAAACAAGAGTCAAAAGGAAAAACCAGCCGGCCTCTTACGCCCTATTGACATCCCGCCTCGCCCTTGGCATACGCTTTCTATGGACTTCATCACCGATCTACCTCCATGCTCCGGATACAATACGATCCTAGTAATCGTGGACCTATTCTCCAAGATGGCGCATTTCATTCCACTCAAAGGCTTACCAACAGCAGCAACTCTGGCCCGAGAATTTCTCGAAAACATCGTCCGACTGCACGGTTTTCCTTCAGTTCTAATTTCGGATCGAGGTAGTCAATTTATTTCTCATTTTTGGCGAAGTTGCTGTCGGTCGGCTCAAATTGATGTGAGACTTTCGACCAGCCACCACCCTCAAACCGACGGACAAACCGAGAGGACCAATCAAACTCTGGAACAGTATTTGCGCTGCATGCTACAACAAACTGAAAAAACTTGGAAAGATATCCTTTGTATAGCCCAATATGCCTACAATAACTCTGTCCACTCGGGAACTGGGAAGACCCCGTTTTTTCTTTTATACGGCAGTCACCCTCGAACCTCGGAGTTGGATCCACTCCAAGATCTTGGAACACCAGCAGTAGACCACCTGCATTCTACAATCACCCAAGCCTTTAAGGAAGCCGTTTCTCACCTTCAAAGGGCTAAAGAACAATACAAGAAAGGAGCAGACCAACATCGGAAGGAAGCCTCCCAATATCAAGTAGGAGATCAAGTCTGGTTATCCACCAAATATCTACCTCTAAAAGGACCACGCACATTCAACCCAAGATACCTTGGTCCCTATTCCATCACTACCATAGTAAATCCAGTAGCGGTCAAGTTGGACTTGCCCCCTCACATGAAGATACATCCGGTCTTCCACGTCTCTCTATTAAAACCCGTGCAACCTCAAACCCGACTAACTACATCTCCAAAACCTATTCTAGTTGATGGAGAACTCGAGTTTGAAGTCAAAAGCATCCTGGATTCCAAGATCTCCAAATCTAAACTATTTTACCTGATTGACTGGAAAGGCTACGGTCCCCAAGAAAGATCCTGGGAACCTGCAGAATATGTCCACGCGCCTCGTCTAATCAAAAGATTTCATCGAACATTTCCTAACAAGCCCAAACCCCCGGAGAAGCCCGGTTTGGGAGGGGCCTTGAGGGGGGGTGCTGTCATGATCTCTGCTTCCAAAAGATCAGGACTTGCCCGACTCCCTTGGAAGCAGACCCATAACCCTGGTTCCGAGTGCCAGCCAGTCCCAATTGGGACCTTTTGGACCCTGTCCTGGCGCCAGTGGCACCAGGCTCATAAAGATGCCCAGTCCCAGCGCTGGAAGCGCCGGGCTCATAATGCTTGGGTGGATTTACCTGCAGCAGACCATGCTGCTTACTTACCTGCCAGTTGAACCCCTGATCCTCTTCTGTTTGGGACTACTTTTCCTGTTGGATGGGGCAGGAGCCACTCCCTAGGTTCAGAACACTGGAACTCTTCTGGAAAGCAGGAACTCTTTTCTTACCTAGGCGTGGCTGTGGAAGGAGACACCTAAGCACTACAGGAGGCTATTTAAACCACACCCGATGGATGAATCTTGCTTTGCGTTATTCTGCATTCTCTGCAGCAGAACGCTCATCGTGTCTTCTGCTTCTGATCCTGGGCCTAAGGGAACAAAGGCTTACCATCCTGGAATCCAGTCTTCAGCAGCACCTGTAAAGACAAAGAAAGAACAGGTTAGCACTACGGTCTTCAGTGGCAGCGCATCTCTTACCTGGTCCATCGGCTGTCACCAACGCCTCACGCTGCATTCCGGCATCTGAAAGACAAAGGCTTACCTACTCTTCGCATGCTCCGGAGGTCTTCGCACTGCATTCCGGCATCTGAGAGACAAAAGCTTACCAGCTCTTCGCACGCTCCGGAGGCCTTCGGTGCTGCATCCCGCATCTGAAAGACAAAAGAAGGTGCGTTTAAAGACATTGGGCAACTTTATTACTCACGTTCCATTACTCCTTCCCACGCCGAATCCAGTGGGTATTCCAGCACCCTTCAGCTTCTCTATAGCTCCGAACTTGTACCTGCAAGATAAAAGGGACAGTTAGTGCGCATCGTGAAGCAGGCTACAAGCGCTTACTTACGTGCTTCCAGGCGCTTCTATTCCTCACGCGGGTTCGATCCTCAACTCCCATCAGCCCGCCATCCGCTATCGCCGGAACCCTGCAAAACAAGAGATATCATTACAAAAGACTTTTAAGACATTTGAAGTGCCCAGAACTTACCGTTCGTGCAGTTAACGACGGACAGCAGTCCTCTGAGGTCAAGAGGCTTGCACCCTTATCCAGTGAACAAACTGGTTACGGCACCCTGCCCCGAGGCAGATGGAGAGCTCGGCGTTCACTTACCTAAGGTGAGGGCGTTAACCTTTGGGGTTCTACAGGAGAAGAGAAAGGGAAGAGGAGAGAGGCAACCAATAACCCCAGTTCATTAATCCCATATTTTCTATCTGCAGACATCTTACTCTTCGAGTCAGACATACAGTGCACAGAGGTCCAGCCCAAAGAGCCAACCGTGTGTTACACATCACCTTTGAAGATACGGCATTCACCCAGTCAAGACCGGCGCCTCTGCGGGAATCAGGTGAGCGTTACACCCCCTTCTTTTGTGTGTTACACAGCACCTTCAGTGCAGTGACACAGGGTTGTGTTTTAGACTTTCAACCAACTCCATTTCTGGGGCTGACTACTGTCCCCCAGAAAAGGGTAAAGTTGCCATTAACTTTACATAGTCATTTAACCACAGATTCAGTACGCCCCATCTTACATGGAGTATTAGAAAGGGTTACTTCTTAGCCCTTTTTATCTGTACCTCCTAGAGCCTTGTTTTGCTCTTTTAACATTTAGACTTGGCTGGTGGCAGTGGTATCTACCCTAACAATTCTACCGCGTATATACTATATAAACGTGGTCCTGTTTTAGGCTATTATATTAGCCTCGAATATAAACCCGCTTGACCAAATACTCTTTTTTTTGGCTCTGGTTGGGTTTATTCGCCATTTCTTTTTGTTAAAGTCCTTCTTGTGTTTTACTTTGCGTGGCAAACCAGGTGTGCCTTCTTTGTTCAGTCTTTCGGTGGGCTTCTGCCAAGAAGCCCTCCTCTAGGCGCCTGGGTGTCTAGGTGAGCTGAATGTGAGGGAGGGGTGTAGTCACCCCCTGCACAGGGTATCCTAGGAAACCCAAGTCGCACTTTGCCATGATTGGCAGAGGTGGTTGTCCGGGCTGGACAACCCCCCTGCTGCATGATTGACAGCCAGGCTGTGTGAATGGGGGATTTTCACATAAAAGGCAGGACTCTTGGGCTGGAAGTCAGAGTTACCCCTGGAACTACAAGGAACCGAAGAGAAGCAGAGAAGAAGATGGCTGCTGCAACTACCACGTCCCAGTGAAGCCCTGTTGCGGTCCTGAGCTATCTACCCTTCGACGACCAGAGAAGATCCAGTCCAGAGTCTTCTTCCCTTGAGCTTGGTGGGATCAACCAGCTCATCTTCCACAGTCAGAGGATCCTCTTCATGGTCGAAATCTCTGCACACTGCTGTAGTGGTCCGGATTGCCATCTGAAGAGCCTCTCCTGTTTTATAGGAGCGCACCTTTTATTCACCGTCACTGCTGCTGGCTTCATCCCTGCGTACTGCAGACCCCTCCAGAAGTCCTCCTTCTCATCACCATGACCTAAGCACCAGGAACCGTGGGTCTCCAGGAAACTACCAGGAACAACTGCTGTGGCACCAGCTTCTTCCTTGAATAAGGTAATGTGTTCTACTTTGAGGAGCTAGGGTAAATCCCTTTTCTCCTCCTCCAAGGCTTGCCCTTATCTTCCCTCCTTCTTATAACTTTTGCTTCCTCTGTTGACAATATCCAAGTACTCCTGGCAACATTAAAGCTTGAACTGTCGGACTGTGTGATCCTCGACAACAGGAACCCGGTTCCACTTGCACTGTCTCCGGCCTATTGACTCTTGTATTTCTATCAACGAGTATTCTCTGACTCTGTCTTCCCTGACAAAAGTATTGCCTATGAGTTTTGCCCCCAACTCTCTCTGGTTAACTCAGGTGCTAAGTGTGTTTCTGCCCCGGTAACATTTCTTGCCGCGGATATGCGTATCTTTAGTAAGACCGAACTGTCATTACTGTCAAAAAGTGATTGCATATGTATTCCCGGTAACGGCTTTTGTTTCATAACACCAGCCCGTTAAAACATAGGGTACTTACCTTGAGTTGTGCTGTACTAAGTGATTTGGTTGTGTGTAGTGTATTTTATGTGTGGTTTTGAATTTATAGAAGTGTTGTGTTTTATAACAGATGGTTTAAAAATAAATGTACTTATATTTTTTTCCCTGAAACCTTGAGTCAGTGTTTGCTAGAGTCACAGTAATTGTGGTCCCTTTGTGTAATCTCTGCTACTGCTCAGAAACTCTTGAGATAAGCCTGGCTGCTCTGCTACTCCTACCACTTTAACATAGTTGTACAGGCTTGTACCAAAGGTGAACTTGTATTACCACTTGTAGTCTTAATTGTGTGTAGTGGTCCCTAAGGGCACTGCTGCTTCTGCTGCTTTATTTAGTGAATGCATGTGTAAATAAATGTATATTCTTTTACTCAGAAACCTTGAGTCAGTGTTTGTTTGAACCATAGTAATTACTGTCCTTTGTGTAACTTCTGATGCTGCTCACTTTACTCTGCTCAGCCATCACTACCACTTTACTGTGTAGTACGAGCTTGTACCAAAGGTGAATTTGTACTGTCACTTGTAGTCTTAATTGTGTGTGGTGTTCCCAAAGGGTACTCTCACAACTATGATAGACTAGAGGATGGAGACGTATATTTTTGTCTTGGACCTCTTTGCAACAGCCCTCTTCAAAACACAGCCTACAATATAGTATTATATGTGCAAAGGGTCCCTTGTTTTTCCATCTTCATCCAGTTTTTGCCCTAGATGTATGTCTTTTACCAATTATATTTAGACATACCACAGAAGAGTTTTGTATCAAAAATATCACAATGTTATTTTCATTAAAAAAAAAAATATATATATATAGCATCGTTTTTGTTTTTTTACAAATACACAAATTTCATTGAGAACAATACTACTGGATGTATTTCCTTTTTGTATTTCTCTCTATTCTTTAATGTAAGGAGCAAGCTACTATGCTAACAACCATTCTCTATGGAACTTATTAAGAAACAATTCATTTTCAATCTAATGTGCTATTGATTATAATTACAAAGTAAGATAATCTCTGTCAGTCTCTTCTACTAGGTTGTACCGACTGATAGTCTTCTTATTATTTTTGCATAGATGGCCTTTCATTAATCCATTCTTTCAATACTCACACATACATACCCGACATGTTTCATTCCTCATATCAACTCTCACACTAATTTTAAGGAAATTCTTCAGGGGAAGAAAAAACACACTAAATAAAAACAATTTCTGTTTCCAGATTGCTTCTTGTCCTTAATTTTCACTTGGTCTCTCAGTATCCTTTCTCATCCCTTCTGTGATGGCTCTAGGTCAACCTCTGGATGCTATACGATATGTTCAATAGATTAATCCTCTTCCTCTTTTTTCTGTCTGTTCTCATTCTTCAATAGGAATTTCTAAACCTTTAAAGTTTTTCTGCACCCCCTTTCACTTCTTTTATAGTCAGTATTCTCATAATAGGTTATTCTTTCCCAAAGCATTCAGCTATATAGTTGTTCAGTAATTTTTGAGTTCTTCTTTTAGAGGCTGGTTATTTAGGATTTTTGTAGACCTTAGACGGCTTCTAGGTAGCTCTGCAGGATCGGACTATGGCTCAATTTTCAATTTTCTTTGGGCATGAGGTTGCTGGGTCACGTTCTCTTCCTGAGATGAATCGTGTGATTGAGGATTTCCGCTCCTGTGTACTTTTCTCTATGTACCAGGCCACCTTCTTCTTTTCGATATTGGCCGCGGCTTCAGCATTCCTTTTTTATCCTCCTTTGTTGCTGCGTGCGTTTACTTGAAACTGATTTGGAGGAGGTGCATCTTTTTCATTCGAGACCTTCTTCCGCATAGAAGCAAATGTGGAAAATGATGAGGATGATAATGTGTCTGTTATTATGGATGTGTTAGATGAGGCAGATGTGCCTCACAATGTAGGCCTTACTGCTCCTCTACCTGCTCAGCAAACCTCAACCAAATGTAGGAGCAATGAACTGCTGAATTTTACATCGAACTGCTGCAGAACTATGGTGCAAAGAGCCATTTGGCAGGGGTAAGCATTGCAGACAGCTTATAAAAATGAGGAGAATGTACACTTTATAGAGTTTACATTGTCTACACAATGGAACCTACCCAGATGCCAAATTCATGTTTGTAGCATGTTGGGAAGTATGCCGAACAGTGAGAGCAGACACATAAACATATCCACATATGGCAGGGGTAAGCATTGCGGAACACTTGTCTTTTATACCTGTTACATTGTGTACACCTTGAAACCTACCCACATGCCAAATTTCAGGTTTTTTGTACATACACACACACAAATACACATATGGCAGCGGGAGGCATTGCAGACCGATTACATTTTTTTGTATTTTATACTTTTTACGTTGTCTACACTGTGGAATCTACCCACATGCTAAATTTCAGGTTTATAGCATGTTGGGAAGAATGCTGAACATTTCGAATAGACACACACGCATATCCCCCTATTGCAAGGGGAAGCATTGCAGACCGCTAATCGTTTATACCTTTTGCATTGTCTCCACTTTGGATCCTACGCACATGCCGAATTTCTGACTTTTCAAACAGACACACACATATATCGACATATGTCAGGGAAAAGAAATCGGAAAAATGTATATCTTATACTTTTTACATCGTCTACACCATAGAGCCTACCCATATGCCAAACATCCGATTTGTAGCATGTTGGGAAGTATGCTGAATGTTTTGCATACACACACACACACACAGACACACACGCACACGCACACACACACATTTTCCCTTTTATATATAGCGAGTAAATGGATACAATCATGTATTTGTGATATATATATTACTGAACTCATTTTCTCACTATAGTTTGCTAATTACTGCCAGCATTTGAAGAGTCTATATAACAAAATAGATAAAATTTAAAACACAGACTTGGAATATCTTGTTGCTGTGTCACGAGAAAGAGGCCCAGCTAGAAGCTTAAAAAGCCAGGTAGAGCAAACAATCAGGGAATTGTGTTGGCGCACACAGACAAACACTTCCAGAAACCTTTGCATCTATGTAAAATGAACCGCTGGTTTGGACGACCGTGTGGGAGTACAAACACCTTTCTCCTAACACGCAGGCTGTGTAGGTTTTGAGTCACAACTCTTCCTACGCAATGTTAACAATGCATGTTTGCATTTCCTGTCTCCCTGCACGCAGGTACACCTTCCCTTTTACTGTACAGAGCCTGGAGCAAATGATGTGTGAAGTGGGACCAGTGATTAGATTTTCTGCCACATATATCTGCTTTACATGACTGCAAAAGTGAACAAGAACATCCTGCCTACCCTTTACTTTTGTAATTGTAGGGGTTTCTACATCCCAAACCACACCCAAAAGAATATCATGTTTTTTTCTTCGTTGTTTCGTGTTTTTTTTACACAGGAGATATGAATACAGCAAAATGTGAAGTAACATTAATTTAGTCATAAACGTTTTGTTCCAGTCAAGCAACAGAACATTTCTGAGAGTGCTGACGATGCAAATGAAGACGTTGTGAAGACATAGCGGGTCAATTTCAAATGGGTTATGCTTTCCTTTGACACTCCAACCCCTTTTCATGTTGACACAAAGCAGAGGGGGGCACAGAGCAGACATAACATCTTAGCCGTGCTTCTTGTTTGTTTGAGCACTTTGTTTTACACCTGCATGAGATTTTTATGCAGACGTAAAATGAACGGATTCCAAAGGAGTACGCCTCTCATTAGCACTTGCTAATGAGAGACGGATTCCGATGGAATTTATTTTGAAATGCTGACTGCAAAGCGCATTTGCAGGCAGTGTTTTATCTCTCAAAGCAGAGAGAAAAATGTAAGTGTAAAGGCAATTTCGACTCATTTTACTCTACGCTTTAAGAGCGACGACAATTGCATGCTGGGGTCCCCACAGCACATAAATGTAAATGTAGGCAGTCCCTTGAATGTAATTTCTGATTTGTCTAAAATAGCCCACATTTAGTCCGTCAAACACGGCACCCAGACAAGCGAACAATGCCCGCCATTAGGTATCAGGTGAAGAAGAATAAACAGTGGCATCAATATTAATGCAAAGGCCAGATGTGCTTCAAACAGACTGGCATGAAATAAAGAAGGAGGGCAAAGGCCCTAGACCTAGTCCATGTGGCCCATCAGATGTTTTGGATTTTGGATTTCATCTCCCATTACCCCTAGTCAGCCCCAGTCAGAGGTACGGTCACGAGAGCTGCAGTACAAACATCTGGAGGGACACAAACTGAGTAAGCACGGTTTAGCCCATCACTCTTTTGGAGATGTACAATAAGCTGTGCATTTCAGTAAAGTGACCATATAGCTTGGTCTGCCAGGGACCACCCATCTATGATAAACAGACCTGTGCAGTACATTCCCAGAATTATTTAGTCGACACAAAGTGTTTATTCAAAAAGCATACATTTCTGTTAAAGTGCGTAGTATAATACATAACGATGCAGCATAGTAGAATTTCATGAAAAACATATGCATAGTAAAACACACAGCAAGAATTAAAAGCAATCGAAATTCATATAATATGGACACAACTAAAAACACAACTCAGAGCATCAAATGCAAGTATTTGGCCCGCAAATAGCATGCATAATCAATACAGTTGGTGCTGGATGCAACAGCATCAAGAGAATTAGCAACTTTAAATACACGTCGTGGCATCCAGTGAGCTTCAAACCCTACTTAAAAATATAAGAGGGAGGATCAGTGTCCTCCTCACCCTAGCGTACAGAGAACAAAAAGCACATCATGCATTTCAAACTCTTCTGTTAGAACACTGAACACATTTGATGCATCAATGTTTCATTTTGTTGGTATGTGTCAGCCATTTAAGGTACAGTTCGCTCCCCCATCCTTTTTTAATCAGTAGATAGTTACAGGAGAGCACACTACCTACCTTATCTGCTAGAGAATTTCTCAGTGCCATTTGATCGCAGCTGTATATTACGGTGTTATGAATAAGTACCACGCTTGACTACATTGGCTTTCCATGGATAGATCAGGTGTAGCTCAATTCAGCTGAATTTAATGGATTGTTGCCCCTTCCACAATGAGTCATATGCTAATTTAGCAAGTTACCATGTAAATGCGCATCCAGAATAATGTTGGTCTGAAATGTCCCTAATAGAAGATAGGATGCATAACTAGTTCCAGATACACAAGGGCTGTTGGTGTAGTATAAGGGAGGGCCTATGATAACTTTTTTTAAAAAGAAAACACCTTTGCCCTGTTTCCAAAGGTGATTGTGGGCCATGTCCCCATAGATGGGCCCAATATAGAATTGCAGCACATTCCTGGGATTTAAAAACGTCACCAGTTAGCAACACCACTATACCCCCAAATGTGCAGGCACATCATGTGGTAGAACTTATTATTTGCTTGACTATACAAATAATTATTGTTTACTTGACATGACCATCAACCATTGCCTCTCAAACATATCCCCAGATAATCAAAATAATGTAGCTGTTTAATGACTTCCTCAATACATTTAAGTATCACTGTCATACTCTAGGTCGAGCGTCATACCATTATCAAAGTGTTGGCCATACTCACCTTAGGGCTTTCACCTATACATAGTCTTTGTAAAACATCCATGTGTTTCATTTTGCCCCCAAAAAGGATTGCAGAATCAATTGCAGGTAATCCTCGTACCACAATAACATAATTATGCAGCTGCCAAACCAGGGGGCATCACTATCTATATTTAGGATAGCTAGTTCCACGTCTTTCATATACAACAAAAATGAAAAGGGTATAAGAACACACCTCTTTCTCACAGCTCTATAACCCCTCCCCTTGCGTGATCTCAATCTCACCGGGCCTAGAAAGGTCGTTGTCTGTTCCCCTCTCCCTTGCCTCTTCACACCTTGAAACACTTGTGTATAGGTGCGTTCTAAATGCCATGTCTTATCATATCAAAGTGGAATGCATATTCTCCCCCAACCCATACATAGTACTACCGGTGGGGCTGGGTAGCTTCCTATTTTTAAACTTTTCTGGTTTATCAAAGGCAGTTGGGAAATACATATTGTGGTATTGTTTGTACTACACATTTCTGAATTAGCGCATAAAGTAGGAAATTGTGTTTCTTAGTACCACTGTTTTTCCTAAAGCCTCCTGCAAAATCATTGTCAACCTGTCTTCATTGAAAACCCGTGAAACCCTGACAGAAGATTGATTCCATTTAGGATGGTAATTACTTGGCTGGTGTCCGTCACCTTTTTAAAAAAATCTTTACAGTTACCATGTGTGTCCAACTGCTAGACAGCGTATGTGAAGAGTTATTGACATTTAACAAAAATATGTAATAACAGAGACCCACATCTGTGGTTCCTTATGAAATCTATGGATATTTTATCAGGGTCTTTTCATGCTCATTATCTATTTACTTTCAATTCAAGTTCGGCAAAATTCAAGTAGCTACGTTTTTCAACATTGATTGCCACCCTTGTTTCCTGGCAACATACAATCTAAATAGTCTTGATGTTATCTTGCCACTCTTGGTCTTCACACTTATAGTTAAGACCAGCTATTCTGCAGGAGAGAATCGATAGTGAATTATCCCTCAGGGAAGTATACTGTAAAGGCCTCTGTCCTTCATCAAGGTATGGGCGGGTATATGTTAGCATATCCCTTATGGACAGTTCTTACAGGGCATTATGTCAGAAAGGTGGCTCCAATAATGATAATTATTATAATTATAAATTATAATTATACAATAATATATATAATTATAATTATAAAAAATAGACTTCCCGCCTATATTCACATAATGGACATACAGAGAAGAGGAACATGCAGTATTGTGCTGACTGTTTTCCCATTGGGCAAAGGCAAAAGCTTTTCCTCACAGGTTCTCAGAAAGTAATCTGTGCAGCTCTGTTCTTGGGTTTATCAATCAAGTAATCTCATTTGCATTATCAACACAAATTATACATCCTATCCTAGGTTGTAGAGCCCTTTAGGTCTTGGGGGTCTTGTTAAGAGAAATGTCCACATTGAGCCAGATGGATGGCAATTGTGGTCTAACCCTACTGTATGTAGTTGTTGTTCACTGTCATTTTTGCTTCAAGATTTTAGGATAGTATAGTCAGCCAGGCAAAAACATTTATTTGAAAATGTAATGCCTTCTGCCGCCTGTATGCGGCCCACAATATTCGATTCTATGTAATTATTTGGTAATTCAGAATCAACATCTCTGGCATCATGAGGCCTCAGTGCCTGGTGTACCTTCTCAGGGAAAGCACATATATGGACCCCCCTCATGGGTATGTAAGTGCCAGATGGTCCAATGGACCCTTGTTACATTTGCAAACCAGTCCATATCTCTTACATACTTCCTGGGTGTCAAATAATTCACCATGGGGGTGTCCCTTGTAGGTGTTATAGGTACACCTCTCTCTCAAAATCCATGCTATCTGTCCCATCTGCCCTAAAATCATCTATAAATACCTCAATCTCCAGCTTCAGAAACGTTGGGCCCCCAGGTAGCAGATTCTTTCGGTTGTGCCATGGTGGAGAATTTTACAGGGCTTTTCTTTTGCCCATGATCAATTCACTGAGCAAGTCAATTGTTCTCTATAAAGTGCTTAGGTTTTATTTCTGGGATCAGTGATCAGGCTGTACTGCCACTGATGGAAAATAAGAATGAGCCCCCAGAAGCGGACAAAATGCTAATTGGTGCTTAGATATGACCGATCAGATTAAGGTTCAGCAGTTTGCTCCAATACGTAACTAGTGGAATCTCTACAACTCACTGCTCAGTTGGGTGCTTATTCAATACATCCACTTTTGATTCAATGGAAAAACGTAATCCAATTGAGTGCAGTCTTAATCTGACTGCAGGCTCCCATAACATCAACAATACAAACAGTACTTCCCTGCCATTTCTCCAGGAGCTGGGCACATCACAGCTGTTGTTGTTTTCTAGTCATGGCGTTGTGCTGGCACAGTGGAACAGCTGAAAAGTGTGACTTCACAGTGACTTGGTGTTGGTGCTGGTGCGCCGTTCAGGTCCTTCTTTATTCATCCTCCTAGAAGGGGCCTGGCCTAGAGCAAGGAATGGGCAAGCAAACCACACAGTTGAGCAGTGCAAGTTCACTCTGATTTGGCACCTTGTCTGGCAAGCGTTCAGAGTCTTCTTCTTTCCTCCTCCAGGAAGGAGCATGGCCTGGAGGGAGCCCATGGTACTCTATACTACAAAGCTGAATATCACATCTTTATTTGGTATACGGCCTTCTATGAAACTCACATATATGAAATGTGTGCTTTGTAGTGTCAGAAAAAGCCTTATATGTATATATTTTTTATTGATATGGTTGAAATGGTTTCATTATCAATCTAAGATCATCCTTTCAATTTAAAATCAATAATATGTGGGTGTTCATCAAGATATTATTTACATTTAAAAACAACCTATAACTTGCAAATAAAACAGAAAGGTAAACATTTAGTTAGGAAATGTAAACTATTATGCATAGACTAGTATACAAATTGCTAATTTGACTGAGTCACTGTTGTTCATGCTAGGTCCAATAAGCCTTATATACATATTTGATTTAGAACTGTGCTAATAGACATATACTTAAGCACTAAGTCCCTCACAGTGCGGTGTGGGGGCATTACTGCTTCAGGTAATGCCTCTGGGCCCATAGTTACAGGCCCGAGCAAAGTGAGGGCCTTAATGTAGGCTCTGGGTCATTAACTTGAAGTGGTAATGCCTCCCCAGGGAGGAGCTTATTGATATTAGAACACCCTACTGGTGTTTCCTGCAACGTGATTGGCTAATCTGCGGGCCATACAAACTGGTATATCCCGCATATTCAATACAGCCTGCAAATGTTTAATTGGAGCTCAGCTCCGGCGCGACACAAACATTCTAGGGCTGAATGCAATTACGATTGATGACCGCCACCGCCTACCCTGCCATGGGTAGAACTGCTATTAAACATGGCACACAGAACTGAAACAGTTAAAGTTCTGTGTGCCGTGTTGCCATACAAGCGTGCCTGGCGTGGGCATGCCCCCTCAAGGAAGTTAACTTCCGTTCATTGTTGCTGCAAAGTAAAGTGGTGACATAACCTGTGCGCAGCGACAGAAGTAATCCCCCATATATGCCGCTGCAATAGCGCAGCTTGTAAATCATTAAATAGCCCCTCACAACACATTTGTGAGATGACTCGCATGGCAAGCTTCTGAATGTGCGTGCTGTGGAAGCATGAGGTTCAGGAGATGAACACATTGGGCTGCAATGAAATGCAAGTAACACAGAGAAAAAATGTAAGTAGGAAACACTTTGTAAGGAAAGTTAACGCTACATACTGATTATGGTGTTGAAGCAATATTGGGCTGTTTTTATTAGTGAATGTCATGTGACTAGTGTGTAAGTAGTTTAGCCCTACATTTGCATACATAGGAATTGGCTCACCTGCAACATCTTTGCTATTTAGGTACTCCACCCACGCACTGCTAGTTACCTCCCACAAGCACATAAAAAAAAGCCACAACCAGAAGAACATCAGTTGGAAAGCAGCTTGTACTTTCTGCTCCTACACTGCGTGAATATATACTGCAATGACACAGGCATCATTTAACCTGTTTGGAGAGCGAACCCTAGAAGACGGCTCAATGAAGATTCAGACAAAAGAATGGAGAATATTGACATGCCAAAAAGACATCACTGTGTGTAAAATGCAGATTTAAATGGACTAGAAATTAATTGGTGCGAAGCAATACACAAAGTGCTACCAAGTCAGCCACAGACATATTCAAAACCTGGCTAACACAGTGCAAACTGTTGTTACGATTTGAAGAACTTCCATTCCCCAATTTGAATAACTTGCTGTGCAAATTTTATTCAGAAGTAAGAAATGCATCAGATTCACAATATCAACCTGCAAACCTAATTTCCGTCCGTGCTCAGCTAAATTGATATTTGAACAACCCTCCACGTTCACGAAAATGTAAATCTAATGCATGGTGAAGACTTCCAGAGGGCCAACGTCTTCATATCCATCATAAAAAAGGCAAGACGTGAGTGCGGAGAGCAAACAACACACAAACCATGCATCAGTGTAAATGACCGCCAGACACTTAAAACAAGTGAAATCTTCAATACAGACCATCCCATTACTCTTCAATTCAAAGGGTGGTATGATGTCCAACTACATTTTGCATGACGAGGTAGCGAAGGGCAACGTGCCCTACTTATGGATGCCTTCTGTATTCGCACAGATAGGAACGGGCGCAAATATGCCACATTAACATTCAATGAAGCTACCAAAAACCACCAATCTATCACTGAGAAAATCCGAGATAGTTCCAGATGAGGAGGACTGCCCCACTAAGTCGCTGGAACTATATCTACAGAAGCTCCTCCAGAATGTAACCATTTTCCAAATCAATACTCAATTTCTGCAACATTTATGTATCATTTATAATTTTTTCAACTTTAATTAAACACTGATAGTATTCTAATAGCTTTTTGGACCTGCAGCTTGGGCCGTACCGGGCGTTATGGTCCCCCATTTCTCTTTAAAGGTCCTAGCCTCACTCGGGCATTAACTCGGTCTTCAGGGCCCATAACACCCATTACGTCCCTCGCTAAAGGTCTGTAAAGTTATATAAGTACCCCGTCCCGTAAGACTGTTATTACCCAAAAAGAAAACACAAACAGGTGGATCATCAGCAGTCATTATCTCAGCATGATTCCCTGTTATTATGTACTCCGAAATGACATAAGACATGTGGCAAAGTCACCTAAAGTTGTTCTTTTACAGTTTGCTCCTTTCAGGTACACTGTTGTGAGCTTTTTCTTTGAAATCTATACGTGACCCGTTAAGTGTTTTCAAATTGCGACACATTGCCTATTGTTTAGTTGAAAATAATGTTATACATACATAAATGTAAATGTAAAAGTGCAGCATCATTGTCAGTGTCTGCTCTCTGTTGCCACTTGTTTGCTACAACTGACTTGTCTGCATACTCACATTGTGTTTGCTATTCTTTTACTATTTCATGTAAGTCTTTTCACTATAGCAACATGAAACATCACTTTCTTTAAGAGATAACAAGCTACTATATTGCCCAGCCTACTCTATTACCCATTCACTCTCTGAAATGTGTAGGACAATATCAAATAAGGACTTAAAGATGACAATGTTTCTTCACCCAACAAGCACTCAACTTGTTCCCAAAGAGCTTCCCATTGATTGTTAGACGCCTGTTTCCATGCATTCTTGATGAACTGACTGGGTGTCTGGGCACCCCTTGTCAGGTGAGAGCCCTGCTTTCTGTATACAGCCTCGTAAACATTTCTCTCGGTTCTCTAGAACTGCCAAAAATGAAGCTTAGCCTGCAATACCATAGGATGGCTTGTATTTCATAAACAATTTTGAGAACAACCCCCCATTGTGATACAACATATTCCAAACCAGAAACGTTAGCTTCTCTCTGTCATAGGTGAAGGGAGAACACTGGTGGGGCTTGGGCATTTTAACCCACCTCCAGTCTCCCCTACCTCTGTGTTAACAAAAGGCATTTCTTGGGGATAGGGAATAGTGCTTCTACCAAAAACTGGGCAATAATCATTATATAGAATGGAACATTTCCATAACAGGATGCTTTACACTTGTATGTGTTATAGTTGTGTAAAAATGAAGAGTAATATACATTATTTACAGAGATGTGAAATGGAAGCTGTAGTTCGAAAGAAGGCAATGATGTTGGATGACAGCAGGGGTGTACCTTGCAGATCAAGGAGTTCTCACTTTTGTGAGATGACTCGCATGGCGAGCTTCCGAATGTGCTTCTTGTCGAAGCATGAAGTTGAGGAAATTAGCACATTGGGCTGCAATGAAATGCAAGTAACACAGAGAAAAGATTTAAGTAGGAAACACTTTGTAAGGATAGTTAACGCTACATACTGATTATGGTGTTGAAGCAATATTGGGCTGTTTTTATTTGTGAATATCATGTGACCAATGTGTAAGTAGTTTAGCCCTACATTTGCATACATAGGAATTGGCTCACCTGCAACATATTTGCTAATTAGGTACTCCACCCACACACTGCTAGTTACCTCCCACAAGCATATAAAAAAAGCCACATCCAGTTCTTCCTATCACTCGGTGATAATAGGTTGAGTCTTTTAATTCATAGTCTTATAGGTAAAATGAGTAGCCCCTGTATGTTAGAGTGTTGCTTAGTGTGTCCAGAAGGGTGATCCCATTAATTATTTGGTATGTTGGGTTCTAGGCAGACAACATTTTCTTTGAGGATATTTAGGGAACATTTCTTCAGGGTTTAGGTTGGTGGAATAGGGACTATAAATTGCTCCTTTCAGTCCATGGCTATGCATTCTATATCTGCAGATGCTTTGTAGTGAGTTGGTCCTGTCATAAGATGCTTGGATGTGGGTGTACGGGAGGCCTTTTCTAGTTTGGACATTAGTTACATTTGCAGGTATTATTGAGTCTCCTAAGAAGGTGTGGATAGACTGGATGCTGGTGTGATGAAGTCTGTGAGTTTGTGAAGTTAGCTTTGATGGACTGGAGAGGATGATAGAGCAGAAGGAAAATGGCAGTTTGAGGTTGCTTGTTCAGGAGACGAAAAGGGAGGAGCTCCATGAGGGAAAGGTGGAATGGCTTTTGGGCCATGAAGGCAGAAGGACTTGCGGATGACTCCAGATTGCCCACTAGTGATTCCTGTGGGGTTTATGTGGGGAAGGTTGTGCTTTGACAGAAAGAGTGTTCAGAGGATGAATGATGAGGTTGGGGAGAACGAGGTTGTTGTGAGGAAGATAATCAAATGTAAACCAACCAACCCCACCCTTTTTCTTATGACCATTGCAATGCTTGAACCATTTTCCCTATATTTACAGTGCACTTTCCTTTATGTTTTGTGAGGTCTCTGTATCATGGGAAAGTACCTTACAAACGACCTGTTGTTAAGGCAGCAGGTATCAGACAATCTGGACTCGCAGCGTGACTGAAGGCCATGTTGCTCCCAGATGTAAGTCATCCCAATCTTGCTCAGGCCGTTTTGTTTGGAATCATGAATTCATTAGTACGGTCGTCGGCTTCGACTCCTTGTTTTAATCTCCTGAAATGCTCCAGTAAATCTCCACCTTGTATATGCAACAATAATACAACAGGGTCTGATGGCAAACCTTGCCACGTGTTGGACCAAAGAACACAAACAATCAGACCCTCCGTAGGCCTGCAGGAGCCTGGCAGCATTTGAACACATCTAATTCACGTGCTAATGTAATGACTAGCCACTTGTGAAAATTGTACTTGGTAATTACACGTCTAACCTGTCTTTTACATATGGCACTTTTTTTGTGCATTTGGGAAGGGTGTTTCTTGAACAGCCGCCCCTGCAAAGCAGATGTTTGGAATACCTGATGTAATTTTATTTTGCTCTTATTTTCACACTACACTGCTCTGTTAAAAAGCTACATATTTGTTCGCGGTGATTTTTACATGCACTGTATTTTTTTTAAGATTACCACTGGCTTTTTTGAAAGTGACCTTTGCTGTTAAATAATCAGTGTTAAATGGTACAAGTAGAGTAGGAGTAATTCTCCATCACTGGAGTCTTCAATTGGAAAAATACAGGAAACCATTAGATTGCGCAATGGGTTTGTAACCTCCAGCATAATTCTCCTGCTTTCGCAACACAGTCCTTTTTTAGTTTTTGAAATCCTCGCTTGTCGAGGCAAAGGTCTGATTCGTCCTCGAACAGCCCCAGGCCACCCAGCCTTTTCTGGCTTGTTCTCTTGTGACACACTCCCCCTGCAACAGGTCCCCACCCAGTGCAATCTACTAATTGTTATTTTTCAAACGGCACTTACCATCATGACACACAATACCTTTCACATAGTTGAAATATGTGGTTAGCCGTCTCGGCTGCATTTTTGGCTATATGTGTTCGGGTAAACTTTCCTGCTCTGGCGAGAATGCACAGCATAAACACTTGTCTTGCTTCGCCCTTTCACGCGGAAGGATCTGGAGTGAGCGTTCGCCTTAGAGCAGTTTTCCAGCCATTGCAAACATTCTCTCCCTCCATCATTCAGAACTACATGTCTGCGGCCATCGCTTTGTGTTGCGCGCAGTTAACATGCGCAGTGCATCTGCTTTCATTTCGAAGCTGCACCTCATCTGCTTGGAATTCTCTGTAGACAAGGAGAACAATCCATTTGGATTCGGGTTCCTGCGACACAATGTACGAATGTCTAAATGCAATCATTTCTGTGTTTCCTGTATTTTCATTGATAATCCTGGCTGCACGTATCAGAGTCCATTAAGCTATAGCTGTCAGAAGGAATGCCTGTGCTCTCTAACGTGCTCCTGTTGCCTTGTCAGAGCTATGTGTCAATGGACACATGAGATGTGACGTGGATCTGTCTCACTTGCTCGGGGTTAGATGGAACCTCCATACCATCACATCATTATACATGGGTGAGCACGTGTGTTTCGAGCCTGCCATTCAGAACGACACTCTATACAGTGCATCTTTTACTATTCTCTTGCCGGGCAACTAGTCCACATGTACTGCAATATGATCTCTCCTCAAATCTCTCCTTCGGAAGCACTTTACATTGCTAGTTTCTCAACTCTTGAGTCTAATAATGAGTTGTGCCTTCCCTAAGTAAGATATTGTTTTGTTAATGTAGGACTTCTTTACTAAACGTGTCCTCCTGATGTGGTGCCACCTAGTACCCCCCACCCCACATTTCTGGGCAAGAGACAGGCGGTTTGATCAAACCTTAAATGTATTTAAATAAATGAATCAAAGCTGGGCAACAAGCTTTATGCAGGTGGAGGCATCACAACATCACAGAATCACAGACAGCTTTACCATTACATAACCTGTATCCTTGAAGCTCATTATTTCGTATTGACATCCTTTGACCTAGTGACATCTATATGTTTCATTCTGAATAGCAACATGCCTTCTAGACTTAATTCTGCTGCTTGTCGCAGGCTGCAAATTACACATCATGAAGTTACATTTACAAATGCATCAAAGAGCTTTGTTTTCCCAAATAACATGACCAGGGTATGGATTCAGACAACGATTGCAAATAAAAGTAGATAGATATATTTAAATCACTTTAAATCAATTAGTTCTCCTCGTGTAAGTGTGGGGGTTTGAGGTTGTAGCTTGTGTGTGTAATTGAATGTGGACTATTATGCATTGAAAGCAGTTTGTTATTACTGATTTGGGTTACCAAAGCAGTGTAGTCAATTTAGAATGCACAGACAAGTTCAACTCACCCAGCATTAGAACATAGTGAAGTATTTGGTTTAACAAGTATAAGTGTCCATCCCATCCCATCTCACTAATAGAGTGTCACTGTGCAGTTTCAAGAATGTGCGCTATGTAGAATTTACATTTGCATACTTTTTATGGGAGTTGAAATGACACTATTACATTTGTTCTCATATCCCATTCCTTATTTAATAGCTAAGTCCTTCACGGCACCAACAAACAGGGAAACCTGTTGAACAGACATTTAACCTCTTTGTCACCACAGACCTATACTGTAAGACACATGGGTGATACAAGGCAACAATACCTATATGCTAAGACTCAATCAAAAACAAACTAAACTGTCACTGTCCCTAAAGAGCAGAACTAAGCACTCCCTGGGGAAAGCAATAACCTTAAGGATTGGTGATGTGCCGCCTTCATAACAGGGATAGCAGGCGAGAAATGCATCCCTCCATTAAACTCAGGAATGAATTAGATAGCCATAGTTTATGTGTGGTATCCAATTCACCCACTGTTCTCGCCTCCTCTAACAAAGACGCTCACACTACCAGCAAGCAACAGCATGTTCAATATAACCAGCCAAAAGGCAGCTAGGCATTAAGGCAATAGTTAAAAAACAGTAACCCATGGTCTCAGAAAAAATTCCCTCTCATTGTTCTTTAACTTCCAGCGTTGATACCCTTCTTGATAATGCAGCTACCATCCAGCTCCAAAGGTATTTGGAAAACTATCACTTAGGCTGGAGACAGTCCCGATTTTGTCCCTGCTCTTTTTGATATTAAAGACTCTGGGCCTCATTACGCGTTCGGTGGTCAGCTACCGCCGAACTCGCATCCGCACTACGAGTTTAATGGACCGGTAATTGCCCATTCGCGCCTGGCGTTAATGCCGGGCTCCTCATCCCCATTCTGCCCCATAGGGTAGATTGGGGATGCAGAGCATGGATGCACCGGCACCACTTATAACAGTGCCGGTGCATCCACGTGTATCCCTCGTGGGTGCCGCAAGGGAAACTTGGAATAAGGCGGTACGGTATGGAGGGTGCCGGCACCGTCCAAACCGAACCACCAGGGTCGTAATGAGGCACTCTGTCCTTTGTATACTAGAACGAGAGGCTTCTCATGTTGCTTGGCGTATCAGCGGCATTTGACACCCTTCAAATTCTTTTTACTTTGACACTTTCAAAATCTGGCAGCGGTGTCTGAGAAAACAACCTTTTGGCTAATTTGTTTTGTAATTACCGGAATGTCAAGGATACAATTGGTGATTGCCCATATAATGCTGAAACGGCTACATGTTGAGATCCTCAGAGGGCTTGGAGTTCACCAATCTTGATTAATATCTACATAAATCCCCTACACAATCTTTTACTGAACCTATAAGCACACTTCCAAAATGTCACTAGCGAGGCACAAATTATCCCCAAATTGTATTTTGGCTTAATGGAGATCATCAGAGAAATATTGCAGGGATTCAATCCATCTCCCATCAAATCGAGCAATGGCTGTCTGAAAACTGGCTTTCACTGAATCAGGATCACACTGCGCATCTGCTTGTGGCTTCGTCCACTTCTCAACAAAAAACGCCTTTCATCTTCCCTG
Organism: Ambystoma mexicanum; assembly: GCF_040938575.1. Lineage (NCBI taxonomy): Eukaryota > Metazoa > Chordata > Amphibia > Caudata > Ambystomatidae > Ambystoma > Ambystoma mexicanum. The sequence continues at coordinate 1,179,885,517 of NC_090925.1, forward strand.
GACTTTCCTTTATCCGAACACATTACTAAAACACAAACTTTATTCTCTTAAACTTTATTCCTCACTCTCTATCACTCCTCAAGTCAACAGCCACCAGTTAATATATAATGTTTCTCTGACATATTAGCACTTTTATGTCAGAAGCTCACTATGCCCCCACAGCGAGAGCTATTGTGGACAGCAAACTGGATTTGTTTAGTTCTCTTTATACTGGACCACCCCAGAAATGCAGTTGTTTTAAAATCCTGCAGCACACATTATGCGCCCAGATGCCCTTGGGCCAGGTGCGCTATACAAATAAACGAAACACAAATACAAAATACATTGTTTTCAAAACTCTTAGAAGAGCACATATTACACCCATTTTGAAACAATTGCATTTGAGGCGTTAAGAGCAGTATTCATTTTAAACTTCTTACCCTGGCCCATAAAGCTTTATATGTCCAAGCCCCTTGGTATCTGAAACTTCCACTGAAATGGCATTTTTCCTCACAACCTCAAAGATCAACCTTTAGATTCACTATGTTTATTGATCACGACATACCATTCAGAAAAAAGGATCAAAACACGTTTGTTTTAACTCCTGCCGTTTTGTATTGTGCACCATTGTTTGAGTTCTTACATACCTTGCTGTGGTAGCACCTAGTCCATAACAAAAACAATACAAATATATTTTCTGGGGGTGAAGTACCTGCTGCTCATGACCACAGAAAATTGGCACTGGCAAATTCAAGAGGTTTGAGGGGTACCTGGATATTGCCCAATGTTATGTCATGTACATAAGCTCCTCTCTCCATGGCAGCGGCCATGGCCAGGGGCCACTTCAGTGGGTAAGACTACCATTATGGCCTGTGGCAACTACTGGTCACTTTGTTTAGTGCAGGCCTTGTCCCAACAAAAGGCACTACTGGTCTTGGCCGCAAGCCATGGTATTGGCTCCTTTGGGTGGCTTGAGAGGGACAGCAACACTGATACCTCTCAAATATGTAACCAAACACTGATACCTCTCAAATATGTAACCAAATTCTTAGCGCCCTTCTACCTCTGGGTTTGGAGCGCCATACAAATAAAATAAACAAACAAACAAACAAACAAACAGCATCGCACAGGGCAAAGTGACTGCTGAGTTCCCTCTACACATGGCTTTGAGGTGCTTATGGATGCACTGGTCAGGGAAGCAGGCACTCACCCAGGCAATCTGCCCACTAGGCATGGCTCCACACCATGTCCAGTGGGCCCACCGGGTGGCAAAAGCATTCCCGGTCAACATAGTCAATGGGTTTGTCCTGCAGCCCTGCGCGGGGGTGAGTCGCTGATGGCTCCAGGGCTCACTAGGCATTGACAAAGAATCTTCTTTGTTCAAAGTGTCCACTGGTCATGGCCGCAATTCAATATCCGTACACCCTTTGGGTAGCTTGGGTGTTCATGGGGCAGGGCAGGACAGAAAGTCCTGCCTTAGTCATAGTGGGCTTACTGTGCAAATTAGGTCATTGACAGTGTGGCCCCATAGGATTATTGGGTGGCTTAGGCGATGCTGGGGACAGGACCAAGGACCTGTTAAAATAGATACTTCCCATGGCTGCCAGTGTGCCCCCTTGTGTTTTTTGCCCTAACCAAGGCAATGTGCCCACTTATACACCCAAGCCATCCGATCATGTGGTTTGTATGCTCCATGGAAGGGCTCAGTTCAAAGTGCCCACTGACCATGTCTTCTGGGTCCATATTGTGGTTTGTGGATGCATGGAACACACAAAGCATGGCCATAAATCTTGGCCAGGTCCGAATGCCCATCAATGATGGCTACACATTATTCCTGCTGGGTTGTTAAATTACAGTACTGTATATCAATAAAAAAACATTAAAATCCAGAGAATTCTTTTTTTGTTAAAAGGACATTATGGTTAAGATTCTCATTAAGACATATTCAAATTCAGATAAAAAAAAACTTTTTGAAAGAGATATAATAGCATCATAAAAAAAACAAAGCTCAATAAATTCACCTGCTATGGTCCTAAAACAACCACAAGTCTACGTTTTCCACCGTAAAACAACCGTAAATCGGCTACTTCCACAAAGTGTTCATGACAGCATTTGTGGCAACTACACATTTGTGGCAGCATGTACTCTACGAAAGCCAAATAACAGAAGAAATAATACTCAAATGGCAAATTAATATTTGAAATTGAATGTGTGGTACAACACAAAGAAAAATAGACCATTGCAACTTACAAGTGTCTGTTGCTTTAGAAGTCATCACTGGTACTGTGTTGGTGGCTTGTTGTTTGGGCTGCAACTATACTGGCATTAAAAACTGTCCTCGAAGGATCCCTGCCGTTTCACCTCAGGATGTGTGGGGGAGCCACTACAAATCATGCAGTGAAGGCAACACCTTCCCATTTAATCCAACCAAGAAGATAGCACAATCATGACTATTTATGCATTGCGGGGTGCGGGGAGATAGGAACATCCTTCAGTAATTTCATCTACATGCATTTGCCACCAGGTGCCATCATTTGCCATTATACAGGCAGGCAGTACCATCACTTCCTTTTCCTCACATCATATGGTAGGTATTAATATAGCTCAGATAATGTGATAATATACTCAGGAACTCAGAACAACAACAGGTATTGTCATCAAAAGTCCAGGTACTCGGAGCATTGCCAGGAATGATCCTCTCTCTTCTACATCATTGGCCAGGTATCGTGAAGCCGCGGTAGGAAGTGAAACGAAAAGACTTTGCAGCTGTAGCACACTTCCTCCTGGTATTCAGTATGGACACACCTTTTCTAGAAACGTTGCCCCGAGAACCATGCACTTCACTGCATTCTATGCACTGTGTATTCTTTTGAAAAATACGACTTTAGAAGCTGAATGAAACACACAGCACAGTGGGCTTGAGATGCAGTACTTAATCCAATCAATATCCTTGACCAACTATAATGTACATCACAACAGAGGGTAATTCGTTATCAAACAGCCAATACTCAAAAACGTGACTTTCCCAATCTCACACTTAGGGGTCAAGGACAGATCAAAAATCAACAACACCAAGGCCCACAAGTGTTAGCTGAATTGTAAGATGATTTGGCCAAAAGGAGATATGATGTCACAAACAAAGTCACTTCCCAAGAGAAAGAAATCAGTGAATGCCTGCTTACAAGTGAAACGAAAAACTGAACTGCCTCAAAGTGGTTAGAAGTCACAAATCTTATTATATAAAAGTCAAAAGTTGTGTGTGGGCTTGTGGGTTTGTGGCGCAAAGTGTTGTTCCTTATACAATCCCACGCCGTTTCGCCAATCTCCACCAAATTTTGAATAGCTACCTTTTAGGACCCTCCGGACATTACTGGCTACATGACATTTGGAAATCCCACACCTTTCCCCGGATTTCAGCAAAAGTAAAAACGTGTCTGTGGGTTTGTGGATTAGCAAAGCGTTGTTCCTTATACAATTCCACACAGTTTCAGCAATCTGCACAACGTTTTGCATAGATACCTGTTAGGATTCTCCAGACATTACTGGCTACATGACATTTGGACACCCCATCACTTTCCCCGGATTTCAGCAAAAGTTAAAATTTGTTTGTGGGTATGAGGCCTGCCGAAAAAGCCGTAAACAAAGTTCACCAGGAAGGGAAGCAAAAAATGCAAATGGCCCTGAGAGGCAAAGGTGAAGGCAGGTAGCATTCTCGAAGTTTACAAATGTTTGCTGCATTAGGTGAAATCACTTTTCCAGAGGATTTTTGAGAGATGATGCCTGCTGACAAAGCTGTCAACCAAGTTTACCAGGAAGGGAAACAATAAATGTTTCTAAACAAGTTTTACAATGCCGAACCATGTTCACCGGGAAGGGAAACAAACACTTTTGCTGCATCAGGTAAAACATTATTTTTCCATTATTTTGCGGGATGGTGCCTGCCCACGAAGCCGTAAAACTTGTTCACCGGTAAGGGAAAGAAAAAATGTTGTTTCTCAACCATTCCTAATACGAGGAACAAAACTCGATATTTCAAGGCCTTGGGATGCACGATGTCCGAGATATTTGCACCGCAATGCACCACACCGAACTGCACCACGCATCAGTAAGGCGGAACAGCGACCTACAGTGTCATTATTTTTCAACAATTAATTTGAGTGTTATCATTTCTGTCAACAGAACCCATTCGGAGAATGGATACTTTTGCTAGTAAACAATACAAATATTTAGGGTGGAACAGATTCACAAAGACCCGGCAGGATAGCGCCAGTCAACAGGATTGCCTGTCCATAAATCCATATATGCTGAGTCTGCTGATGAGGGTGGGATGGCATGCTTACTTAAATATAATGTAACCAATGTACAGATGCATTTTCCAACGTATGAGTGAAAAGTGCACATGCATGTTAGACAAGTGGAAACATATGCACTGTGATGGATTCTAAAAGGGAAGTTTCATTTTGAACTGAAGGTTACATACATTTCGCTGCAGCAGCCATGTGCTGCAAAAACTTGCATCAGAAGTGCCATTAGCATGGGATCAGGGCCATCTTAACATTTTTTGGGGCATGGGTCATAGATAGTCTTGAACCCACCTGAAACTTGTAAAATCCTCCTCCCCTTAACCTCATCGAACCCTTTCCCAAAAGTAACTAAATAAAGGGATTGTACACCTTGAGTTTAATTCAACAGCAACTCATCTAGCCTTCAAAATAATTGTCTAGTTTTTTAAAATTGCATATCTCTATGACTTTTCTGAACAATGACTTGAAGCCAGTGCCATTATTAAACATGTTGTTTTGTATCTGATGTCCTGAATCAAAGAGGGGATCATCCTTTAGGTTCATATTCCTTTGCATTCTGGTTTGTATAAGTAGTTTATACACATTTTCGAGTAATTATTGGGATTCTGGGAACAATAATAAAAACTCTCTAAGAACTCAAACAACACCAAAATACACATGGAATTCTTATATAATCTTATACGTTTGCAGTAGGTTGTATGTAAGATCTTATACGATTTTGATAAGGTTCTTATTAGAAAATCAATCATAAATTGTTGTATGGGAAACAGGAGTTAGCACATACTACATAATCATCAGCCCTAAGTGCAGAGGCATAATGGCAGGGGAAATGAATTCAACTCTCTCTGAAAAGCTATCTCATGTAGAGTGAACTATGCCAGAATTGTGAATGCTTCTGCATTAAGTGACAACATGTTAATCTATTAACCATCCAGAAATCATTCATATATTAACAGTTATAGATTTTGCAAGGCACTTTGTGCCAAAGGGTGTGCAGGACCCATTATTTTGCAATTGTGCATATGCATTAACATGTAAGCGGCAATACAGAGAACAGTGCTACTAGGAGTGAAATCAGTCTTTGATGCTCTATAGCACGCATCAAAGGAAGTTACATTAACATTATTTGCCATGAGTAAGCCAAGAGACATAACTTTGTGATATGCACATGCACGGTCACTATTATTATTATTGTTATTATTATTTGGAATTTTAAGAAAAATGCATGGAATCTCACAAGCATAGAACCCTTAATCCTTAACCCTTTCATCCTTCTGAGGTTATAAATCTAATAAAGCAATGGATTGCAGCAAAGATGATCAAAGCACTTAGAAGTAGTCAGTCTGCAGGAAGCACACTTTTAATCACTGAGTTGTTGTATTATTTGAAATATATTTTGAAAACCAATTGCTGCCCATTTTTAGGCTGTGGTCTATATTTGCACTCTCCTTGCCATGATGTTTTAGTCATACATAAACATGCTATATTGGTTTCTAGCATAGTGCTTATGCCATCTAAGGCACTGCTTCAAGTGTTACAGAAGCGAAAGAAGGACAGGAAGGGGCATAATAGGGAACCAGGGAGAGGGAAGCAGGGATCATGATGCTATATTCTGCATCCAGTTCTGGGATGCACACCACACACTCCAAACGTAATTGCCTCCAAGAAAATAAAGGATAAGGTAACCTAAGTTCTCTGTTCCTCTCCTCATTATGACTCTGAAGAGACAGATTGGGTCGGGGATAGTTCAAGAACTGCAGGACGTGCAGAAGCATGCATAGCAAATCAGTGTCTTGTCTAATAAAACTCGCAAATCTCTTGTAAAAAAAAGCACAGAGGATAGAGGATAGCCATCTGTGGAAAGAAGTGCTCTGGCACTGAGATGCAGCCTGCGAGAGACAGCACCCCACCCCTCTGCTCTAACACAGTTGTCTATGTGGGAAGTCCTACTGTAAAGAACAAAACAGACCCATTCAGCAAAACACTCTGTAAGGTATCAGTCAGTAGCCTAGTTAAATGTATAGACTTACTGGCTGCTCTAGGTATTATTGCCAATTCATGTCAACAACTTGTAGAAGCAACTAATGCCTGAATAGACTGTGTCAAACCAGAATGACTCTTACAAACATGTAATTTATTCACAAACATATTTTTGGTTAAAAAATATCAAAAGTTAGGCTTTATAATATGTTTTTACCTTCAGCAATTCCGCAACCGGATCAGCCATGATGGTAATATCCAGGAAATTGATTCCAAAAGTGCTGTAGCTGGATGTGAACTTCAAAAAAGCATGTTGTTCATTCACCCATGTGAGGAATTCCTGTCATAATTATCATTACAATTTTAACAACTGGCAGGTTACCCGAAGGACTCACCGTTACCTCTCTTCCTGTCCTGTGACTGACACCTTCCAGCAGGGGAAGACTCTCCTTGTTTTAAGCGGGGAGATGAAAGCGAAAACCTCCCAAGTACCTCTTCCCCCTCCCAGATAAACCAGGTAGGAGAAGAAGCCCCAGGGAAACCCTCTGGGGAAGAAAACCCTGTACCGAAGGTTGCGGGAAAGATGTCTTCAATTGCAGGCGGAGATTCAGGTGAAGTCCGGAGGACGTTCGTCTTGAAAGAGAAAGAGACTGGTAAGTATAAACAGGTAAGTGGAAATATGGAAATGTAAGATGTTTAGGAATGTTGATTACCCTTAAACAGGAACGATGTGTGGGAAAAAGTGCCAGTCAGAAACTTCCGAAAACTTCTACGATAGTAGAAAAGGTTTTGATTAGAACTAGTAAGATAACTGGATTGAATAGGGGAAAGCCACGGGGAAATCTTTACCTGAGAGGCATGAAGGGCGGAGCTAGGAGTTGTTTTGATAGTGCAGAGTTTTGCACGGGCGGTCGCAATACCGGTGTGCCATAAGCCTGTAACTATGCGAAGGAAGATAGAATAGTGAGTTGGGAAAGGTAGAGAAACGGGAATTCAATATGCCGGAGAATCCCGAATGAAGCTTACCGCGCTCCGGAACGAGACCGGTGGGCAAACTTGGGAGAGAAAGAGATGGATCGGGATACAGAGAGGCGGTGAGGAATGCACTGAAATTGAGACAGAGCAAGAAAGTTTAGAAGGCTGAAAGGTTAGTGTTTAGCAAGCCGTATCAGGATACCTCGATGCAAACTTACGTAGCGTTGTTGAAGCAGAGTAGCAACGCATTCGTGTGCTGATCACAGGAACAGATATACCTACACTCGGGTAGGGAGACAGCACTTCCTGGATACCGAGTAGTGCAGAGGCTAGACCCGCATCTCTAGTTACAGCGGCCATCTTGCTAGTACAAACGGCTGACACCACCGTCCTAAGGTCCATCGATGCCACAAGGACCACCGCCTTCGAAGGGGCGTGACAATTCCTGAATAGAGGCGGTATCTTCACTCCATAACAACAGGACGTTTTGTCAATATAACGCTTCCATAACGTAATGCTGCTTAATAACGTATTATTATCTGACAAGGTTTTGCTAGTTTCGAGACCCTTGACATCCAAGTTGGCTATTATGGGTGCTACTGCTGTACCCAGTACTATTCTGTGTACTTGGTGGAACATTCTGTTATTAAACATGAACTAATTCTCAGTTAATGAGACCCCTGTGCACCAAAAGATGAGCAAGTTTGAATTTGAACTGTGATGACGTTTGCTAAACAACAGTTGTTCAACCTTGTTGATATTAGCAATTTTAGGGATACACGATTCCAAACCTTTCTACACCGACATGTCGGCGTAGTCCTGAGCCGCACTCCCAAAGTGAAAAAAGAAATCAAGTTCCAGTATATCTCACAAGTTGCACCGCAGTCCAATAGGTTTAAAATGTCCTTTAATGTTCCAAAAAATTTAGTTTTAAAATCATTGATACTTCCAACCCTCACCCAGCCTGACAAACAGCGGAAAGCCAACAAAGGATGACATGTTTCGCTACTACTCGTAGCTTGGTATATATATGACACTAAATCCAGTCCTCCTAATAAATATTGTTGGTCAACAAAAGAGTACAGCTCTATTAGATTGATCACTTGGGTGGTGTCCCGTACAAACATTGCCATCTCCAATACAAATGGTTTCAAAGATGATCTGCAAATTTTGAAATCCCCACCACAACGAAAATTTGGTCTAGCTGCAAACATAAGGAGTCTCCTGCTCTTGCATACTCTCCTGACTACCTCTCAGCACCCATCCACATGCCAGATCGACATGGGTAGCAAGTTGGAACTTGGCCACTCCTACCTACGTTCAGGCAAAAATGCACACACACATTCGAAACTACTCTGATGAATGTTCCCATACCCGGACTTTGGTCCCCCAAGAACATTTATACCAGCTGTGCCTTGAGACCATACCAGTGGTAAAAGGCACAAAACAAATGATAATGTCAATACAATACAACTGCATTGCAGCCTCTGCCTTACAATCGATCCATGCACAAAGTGGCCTGGTACCGAACTGCTTCTACTTGCTGCCCCCAAGGATTCATTCAGGATTGAGACCACTCTGCAAGAATTGTAGTTGCTGCTCAATGTCTGGAACAATGTGGGTACAGCAGCAAGGATTGGTTTGGATGACAATATGGTTTGGGGGTTGTATGGTGATTGTCTACTGGATTGAGGGCTGCAGTTGAGGTCTTGTATGTTTCTGCCACTTCTGTGCATGATGCAGAATCACATGAGACCACAAAGATGTGGTACCACGGTTGTTCCCAGGTCCCCCCCTAAAGTGTTTGTTTTTTTGCAAGCAATGCATATGGCAAGTTGTTGATTTTCCACTAGTATTAAAAAGAAATCAAACTTTGAATAGTTGTGGTGAACTGGAATGGAGCCTATTAGGCTCATATGACAGAGGTGCTGCTATTGACTTTGACCTACAGCACACAAATGTTTTGCACTTCTAGAACATACAAGTTGTGTTTGACAAAACACTTTGTTTGTGGAGGAATAATTGAGTCTCTCTTTCCCATTTCTTTAGTTGTGGCATTGTCAACTGTGGTGAGATGTCTGAACTCCTCACTCTTGCATGTGGGAGAAGCTAGACATCTTGCATGTGGGGGAAGCTAGACACTAGGGACTAGCGTTCTGCTACATACCTTTGGCCTGCAGGACTTTTTATCCCAAGGGTCATTATGGGACATAGTACTACACCAGGGATTGGGTGAAAGTCGATAATTTCACATGTCACAATGGAACAGAACTGGAATCTCAAGATTAGAAGAAAAAGTGACTGCCACTGTGTAGACACCAAGTGCTAAAGGTCCGGATGAGGCCAATGTCAGATCAGATCGGGGGACCTGTGGAGCAATGCAGAACCACTCTCCACATCAATGAGAATTCCATGATTGAGTGAAATGTTCTGACAATCCTTACACCGTTGCAGGCCCAGGCCAGCAACCCAAAAGTGCATAAAACAATTGGCCAATTCAACACAACTACTGGTAAGCTTTAAAAAATGTAACAATAAGAATGTGAAACAATGTCAGAAAAACTATGACCTTAGAGACATGAGAAGGGCATTACAATGTTGTAAACTCAATACATTAGTTGATGCTGTATTTGCTATCTCATCATATCTTTCTGTGGCCTGGTTTTGGCCTGGTTTTGAGAACTGATTTCACTTTGATTTTTAGCTGAATAATCAATTAAGGTAACCTCGGATTAGTTGTGCTTATGAATTGATGGCAATTAATGAAATTACAATGAGTTCATTTTTATACTGTAGATGTTTAGGGATTGATGCATTATATTTGATTGCATTGTTCATGCTTTTATGATGTTAAGAAAGAAAGGAAGAAAGAAAGAAAGAAAGAAAGAAAGAAAGAAAGAAAGAAAGAAAGAAAGAAAGAAAGAAAGAAAGAAAGAAAGAAAGAAAGAAAGAAAGAAAGAAAGAAAGAAAGAAGGAAAGAAAGAAAGAAAAGCCTATAATGAAAGTTATTAAAACTGATTCAAGGAATAACAAATTTGTTGTAATATCTCAAATGAAAATGGACAATAACAAATCCAGGGTGATATTGCAACCAATTCCCAGTCTTGGCAAAGGAAAGGATTTGGGGAAACTCAGAAGACAAGAAAACTCCCTGAGCAGGAAGACATGCCTAACTGTGCTCCCTTGACACAAGGGGAGATTCTTGTAGAGAAGGAACTGAGGATAACTACAACCCGGAGGAAGGCATGGGTGCTTCGAAGAAGTCTGTAAGCAAGGAGACCCTGAAGGGAGATGATGACCAGAGTGTGTTCTGAGATTCTCTCTACCTTGAATAAAATTGTAAGGCCAAAGTCAGACGTCATCCCTCTATGATATGGAAGGGAACGGGGCAAAAACCAGGAAGGACAATGACACTATTTTGACTGCCTTAAAGGGGCTGTAATGAGGGAGGAGAAATAACCCTTCCTGTTTGAACACTAACAGAAATGTAAGGTGACAGAATTAACTGTTTCAATCCTGAAAGAAAGTGAATGTCTAGGAGGGACCTGCTGGAACCCTGTTAGAAAGCTAATGGCTAGGAGCGGCTTTTTTGATTGCAGAGGGAAAGCCAGTGTCCAAGAGGAACCTGCTGTAAATCTAAAAAGTGAAGTACATTCAAAGAGGGACTAGGCATGATGTAGCCAGTGAAAATTAAGATCCAGGAGAAACCTGTGCTGTGAGCAAGCATTTATGAAAGTCATGAAGACGCCTGTTGAGAACCCTTGTGAGTCCTGGTGGCTAGAGGGAATCCAGAAGTAGCTGTGGTAAGGACATTGAAAGCCTGACAAAAGAAATAGTCACAAAAGTTGAAGAAGCATGTGAAAGCAGAGAGGCCTAAAGACAAGACTGGAATGAGTGTAACTACTACAAGTAACTTCCCGGAAGGATATTTCAGTTTGTTGCTTAATGAAAGGGATGGAATTTTAAGAATAGTTTTGCTTTGGCCCATTCTTGGAATATCTGTTCGCTAACATAGGAAAGCCTGGAGGCTAAATGCCTTATCATAACCATCAACATCATCATCGTCATCATCACCAACAACACTAAATAAACATTGAATAAACAAATTAGCAAAATATAACATGGATAAAAACATATATGAAATCTAATGTGTAGAAATTGATCCACCTTTCTTTCTTTTTATCCAAGCTTTATAAATGAAAGTGGACACCTGGAGAGGCAATCAGAAGAGTTCTGATCCAGTAATATTTCAGATATGCCGTAATATGCTTCTGCCTTATGTTTTCGAAAGTTAGAAAGAGAAAAAGAATATGTTCTAATTTTTCATCCTTATGGCCCAAAAGGAACAATCTATGGAGATACCAGGGTTCTGCCTGTTTCCATCGATAGCTAAGAGAGAATGCTCAAATGCTTACTAACAAATAAACGTCCCTTCTACATTGGAAACATATTGTGAAAATAGGGTTTGAAGTCCTCTCTTTTTTTATATCTAAAAACAGCAAAGTTCCAAGGTACAAATAGAATCATTTTTAGTGTGTGCTCTTTGGGCCTTATCATGGAATAACACATACTTTCCTGAGGCCTTATTTGGAATCCACAGATTTATCAAGAGTTCATTAAGTGTAAATGATCTGATCCAGTCTTTTACTTGAAAACCCAGTCAAAGTAACCCATATCATCAGAGGCTCACTTCTGTAAAGTGAAATCTTGGTTTGGTTCATAAACAAATCAATACAGTATTGGTCTAATGCACAGATCATAACCTATAATTTTGAAATCAAGTTCATAACACACAATTGCATTGGAGGGATTCCCACCACTTTTTTTCAGAAACAGATTTTCAACTACATCTAAGTTTGGGCTCTTCAACCAACACTTTACCTTAATCCCATATAATCCACTCAGCATGGCTTGCTACCTATGCTGTACGGGTGGATCTATTTCCAATTTTGTGGGAGATTTTTGCAGTGGCCACACTTGTTCTTGCCAGGTGCTAGAGCCTTTTTTTCCCTGTGTTTAACTCAGTCTCCATGCTTTACCTAATCCCAAGTAGTTAAATTGTGACACTTCTTCAATGGTGACATTAGCCATTTTTTGTACATTTACTGAGCTTGGTGTTTTGAGGTTTGCAAATCCACAACTTGGTTGTTAACAGTAAACCACTAACCCTTTCCTTGTGCATAATTCATGGACTAGATTAGCCTGTTTGCTCATGCACATAGGGTCCTTGGAGATTAAAACAGTGTCATCTCCCTAAAGCAATATTCCTAATCTCTGACTGTTCAGTTGTGGGACCTCATAATTAATTGCAAAGATATCTTCAGCGACTCCATTGATATAAAAGCTGAGTAAAAAAGGGGCCAGAAGACAATCTTGCTAGACCCCCCCTTCTCAATTGTAAATTAGGGGGATATATAAACACTTAATTCCCAAACGACACTGCCTGTGTTTTTGGTGTATGATTCTAATCTTGTAATTGAAATTGCTAATTTGTAACACGCTTAATACCAACAAATGATTTCTAAGTGAGGGATCGGGAATTGAACCTGTGTTGCGCTGCGTTGTCTTGCTTCCAAGACAAAGGAGCCTGAGCTATCCTCCTTATAAGCCATAAGAAGTCCAGAGGAGTGTCGAAAGATAACTAACATTTCCACAACTCACCACTCGGAACACTGTCAAAGATGGTCAAAAAAATGAAAAAACAATAGACATGTCTGAAGTACGATGAATTTCGGGATTAATAGATGATGCCTGAATACACAATCAACTCTCCCAAAGTCTATCCAAAAGCCTAGCTGGCAAGTGTAAAAAATCTTCTTTTCAGCTACCCATAAATTCAAGCAATTTAGAATTACCTTCCCAAATACCTTGCTTTTGCCATTACCTGGCTCATTTCTGAGGCCTTTTTAATAAACTGGAATTTTGATCACACCTCTACTTGAATCTGGAATTTTGTCTGCAGTGATAGTTGCATTAAACAGGACGCATATATAGGGTACCCAAATGGGAGGTCAAATTTATACATGTTAACTGATAGGCAGTTGGGACCAGGAGTTTATCCATTTTCCAAGCATGTTTGGGACGCACCCAGAATGTCTTCCCGGATTACATTGTAGCAGCCCCTCTCGTGCCTAAACCAATGCAGTGTTTTATTGATCCAGGACCATGCTTCCAGGACCCAATTATAATGTGGGAATGTTGAAAAATACCCAGTGTTTCTTTTGTGATGGGATCTGTTGAAGGAGAACATAGTGTAGAAAACACTGTATGGTATGCAAGGGTTGATTTTATTATGGATTCTCTGCTCCGGTGCCTGCTCAAGTCATATGTGTGAGTAGTTGTTTGGCACAGGAGTGATATTAGTTGACCAGTTTCCATTAGGTGATGCTGATGTGCATGATCAAATAATCTCATTATGGCCAGATAGGGCGGATACCTGTCACCTGATCATTCCCTTGCCTTATGAGCTTGCTTCTATTTCCTCTGGCTTGATTTAGCAATGTCAGCCTTTGCTGTTCTTAATTTAGACTGCTTGATTGTCAGAATTGCCTAGATGTTGTATAATAGGCCCTCAGTTTCGATAATTCAGATATCACATCCATCATTATATTCATTTCATTTCAGCTTGGACCGGCAGCAAAGACTAACACATTGAACACGCACTGTGAGACTGAGTCTGTCCTACGATACTTATGTTGACTTGAATTGACCCAACATGAGATTGAGTTTTTGGAGATGGTGGTATACAGATATTACTTGCATTTGCTTCCTTTGTTATGTCATCACGAGATGGATCATAGGATCAGTGTGTTTTTATCAGATAGGACTCAAGTCAACATCCACAAGGTCATCTAACACTGTAAACATATATTTTTTAAATGGACTCATCACAAAATAATGACTGACACATTACATGGAATGTGAATGTCTGCACAATGTTGGCAATTTGCTCAGTTCCTTGTTTTGTGAATATTGATGGGAAGAAGAGAACCCTTCCACGTTCCTAGCTGGAGGCTTCCTCGATCTAATACTGCCCAAGATGGCCAAACATTTTGCTATGGATGGAGTGCTTGCCACATATTTAGGAACAATGGACAATTGGATGAGCTGAGGGAACAATACAATTAAGTTGCCATGTGATGGAGAAGTCGCTGCAAAAAAGTATTTGTGAAGACAGAGTCAGCTGATCACTGGGAAATACTGCTTTTGGTTCATCACCTCCCCAAATAAACATTAGGTAAAAGATCACTGGCTGACAATAATGGGGCCAAAATAGCTAAATATATATGAATTTAGAATCATGATAATGCCCTTCTACTGTCAGACACCCAGGCCAGCATTTGCCCAGTATGGGAGATTGTTAGGTAGAATTTATTTTTTGAGTGTAGTTCTCCACACTTTGTGAGTCCCCCAGCATTTTTGTTGGACTATTCGATGTTTGAACTGATTCTCCAGAGTGAGTGAGAACCTTTTTCCACACTCACTCATTCTTTTACTCTGACCATGGGAACACTTTGTAGCCCTCTTTTTGTTACTCTTTAATGAAGTTATGCTTTCCTCCAACTTTTCTGACATCTACCTTTTATTATTGCAGCACGCAACAATTTCTGTGCAGTGTTGCTCTGAGCTCCTTCAGCTTCCATTTTCTTTTTCCCTGTGATAACACACTGTTACCAGGGCAAGGGGAATACCTTTTAAACTACCTGTGTTTTATTTTGTGAAATCAGCAGACCCCACCTTAAGTGGAGTGCTGAAGGGAAACGTTGTCTCCCTTTTCTCGCTTTTTCAGTAACTTTTAGTTACTCTTCCAAGTTTATCTGGCAGGCTGGTGGCAGTGTACCTTTTTGCATGACCTTTTGTGACATTTATAGCAGGTTGTCTTGGCAGCTGCAACAAGAGACCCAGGGGACACCATTCCCCTAAAATGGTGGCTGACTTGGCACTTCATGGGTCTTCTTCCTGCCTGGTTGGGTGAGGTATTGATGGGTCTTTTGCTTTGGCAGGCTCCCATTGGAAACCCAGCCAAGACTCCTGAAAGGACAGGAAGCTGGGGAGGAGTCCTGCACTTCCCTGGTGTTTGTTCTACAGTGTGTCTGCCTAGAACATGTTTGTGTTGGGAGACTGGCTGTCCCCATTTGACGGTCACCCCCAAGTTTGAATGAAAGCATGTCTGGCGATTGGTAGGGTCAGCCGGATTACCTGCACAAAAGACAAGGGTCCTGGAATTGAAACTCTGAGTAGACCAAAGAACACGTCCCCAGCAACTTCCAACGACCGCCAGTGCCTTTTAGAAACGCCGCCGACCTGCCACCAAATTCTGAGCAACCGGGAAGATCTCTTGAAGATGTCTTCCTTCTCTGGACTGGTGGGCCTAAGCAGACTCAAGAGGGCCAGCATTTTGTGCCATCCAACAAAGAGCTGTGACCCCCAGGGCCTGCAAATTCTCAATACCCTGGGGCCTGTGACATTTTGCGTTGCTTTGTCTTGTGAAGTGCAGTTTGGGCTGAATCCTTCAGGGCACTGGTATGGGCCTGCAGTGACTCTTTCCTGCTCTGAGATGTCCCTGTAATCGAGCCAGGGACTGAGAAACATAGATAAGTCTGTCGGACAACAACCATCGCTGTTCCGAAGCCTGTGAAGGGCTCCAACAAGCAAGTACCATGAATATCCTCTCCCTGGCATCCCACTGCGAGAGTGAAACCATCTGATCATCCCATCAAAGTTCCTTCTTCAGCCACCAAGGCCAAGAAACCCAAAGCCGGGTCTACCGTCACCTCACCTTGTGGACCCTCCTTTGGCATCCTCTTCTTCCATGAAAAGGTACTGTCGTGCTCCTAGGTACTTACCTGGGGCTGGCTGCATTGTTCTTCTTGTTCCTGGTTCTGCATTAATCAGCTTCTTGCACCGCTCCAGGGTCTGCTTATAGACCCTTTGGGGTGGACATTGGTCCTTCCGGCATTAGTGCGAAGAAAATCCCAAATGTCCTTGAAGAGTGCCTGCTGGACTCTGCCTTCTGGAATATTGTACTCTGCTTTTCCACCTTTTCTTCAGCAGCTAATTGTCCACTGGTGTCCCAGTGTCCCTCCTAACTTCTGTGACTCACACAACATAGTGTTGGACTGCCGAAGTTAGGCTAAGCAGATGTATGTGAGCACTGCATGGCTGCAAATGTCACAAATGGAAATTGCGATTTCAAAAATGTAGGCACGCAGTGATCACATAGATAGCACAGCCATTGTGCAATGGCAATATCCCGGCCTTGCGACTGTGGATGACACCTCCACAAACCCCAAACCCCTTGTGCGGTATAACAGCGATTCAGCTTTTTCCTTGACTGCGAATGCACAGTAAACGTCTATTCAGCATTTATTTCTATGTATTCTGCTGTGTATTTCTATGTATTTGTATGCATTTCTGTCTATGTATTTTGGGGTGATACAAGGCTAAGCTAAAGTATTTTAGCTCTACCAAAGTGTGCTTACCTGTTCCAGGTGCTTTACTATATTTCCTGTATTACCTAGTGCTATACCAAAAGTATTGACCTAATATGGATACATTAATTGTTTCTTCTCTTATCACCTATTGTGAATATAGTACTTAACTGATTTACTTCTAAGCCTTGGCGTATAAAGAATACATCTATATGTATATAACCTACTAGTGTGTCAATGTTTACCTGAATCAAGTGTATGTTCAGAGTTCTGTGTGCCTCACTAGAGCCCTCTTCCCTCCTAGACTAAGGCTGGCAGCTCAGTCACACTGGGTAGTTTAGGCTAAACTTTAATGTAAAATGTAATGTTCACTAAAGGTGACAGAACTTTACCAAAACATCCAAAAAGAGAACAATCTTGTTCACAAATGAACTTGGTCTCAAAATGGCTCCCCGTTGCCTCTCAGTTGGCTGGGACAGCATGCAGAGATTGTGTATTCCCACCCGCTGTTCCAGCCACCTGATTGGCTGAGCGCCCTTCCCCTGGCGCAAATGGTGCATAATTTCCATGAGAAAAAACCAACGTCAGTGAAAAGTCACCTTTTGGCATAGATGTGCGCAGGCTGGAGAAAGCGAAGACAGGAGCATAGTTTCAGAAAATAATGTCTCTATCAGTGTTGAAGTTGGGTTCTTTTCTAAGAGAAAGGGTGGTTTGTACCAGTGAGTCGAGCTACATATAATGGTTTGCACCCTAGGAAGAACATGCACCTTTCGGCTCCGAGCTGAGAGGGCGTGATGGAGCCGCATGTTGGACATGTTTTGAAGGATGCTGTTCCAAATAAAGGTTTATGAACAAGGCAGAAGACATCGAAGACCATTTGCTCTTTTACTGAATCATAGAGCAATGATTCCCTGGCCCCAGTGTATGATGCTGAAGATAACAAGTGGCATTCGGGGCTGCTTGAAGCTTTTGAATGGATGAATTGGACAGACTGCTGTGGAGTGTAATACCAAAATCCAGGAAAGAATTCCCTACTACTCCTACCATACTCTGTCTTAAGTGTGTGGTCAGAAAAGGCAAATGGGAATTTGAGCCTGCCGACTGCAACCTGTACAAAGAAGAGAAGAGAACACAGGTTAGCAATTAACACCAAGAAACAGCGCAGCACTTCGCGCATCAATAACTCACTGTGGTCTTCGCCATCGGAGCGGCAACTCTGAGATCGCAACCATCCCTGTGAAAACAAAAAGAGACATTGTTAGGGAACAGCATAGTGAAGCAAGATGCCAAGAAGACAGAGAAAACGGAGGGAAAGAAAGAGACAGAATAAAGACGGAAAAGACAATATAACTCACCTGGAAGACAGCCAGCAGAGTCAGAGTCACAGCCGGTCTGGACCCGACATAAGGACACACGGACCAGTGAAGCAACTAGGTCCACAGAACGCCCGCACCAACCACACGTCCCTGCACAGAGATGCAGGACAGAGAGTTTAATGCACAAAAACCTAAGGTGAGCAATAAACCCAAGGGAGGGGATTTTGGACCAGAGGGAGGTGGGAGTCCACCCATCACAGAACCAATATCTTAACCCTCCATTCTCCTGCTATAGGCGCTACCCAATGTCTGGCACATAACCAAGCAGAGAGGGGTCCGGGATAGCGCTTAGACCTCCATCCAGTATTGTGTGGCGCCCCAGTGGATACCAGGTGAGTGTAACACCTGGCCCCGCTAGGGTGAAGCCCGCCATGTGAAGGGCGCAGGGTGTTGGCGTCCCGCTGCCTCTCTTGTCTTCTGGCCTGGGAGGCCCTCTGTTGGATTCACCAGGCCACACCCCCTTTCCCAAAAGGACTACTACACAGCTCTGATAGGGTGAAGCCTGCGATGTCAAGGGCACAGGGTGTTGGTGTCCCACTGCCGCTCCTGTCTTCTGGTCCGGCAGGGCCACTGTCAGATTCACCAGGCCACGCCCCTTTTCTCAGAAGGACTGCTGCACAGCCCTGCGAGGGTGAAGCCCGCGGTGGCAAGGGCGCTGGGTTTTGGCTTCTTGCTGGGTGTTTGCAGCTTGCAGTGTGTGGCCCCATTTAACAAAGTTTCACTCTTCCACTGCGAGTTGCCCCGAAGCCTGGTGACGGCGTTGTAGGCCGCTGCCTGAATCATCAACAGCTGGGTCCTGCTTCTTTCATTCCGATTTATTGTGTGGAACCTAATGCAGTGGAATAGAGGTAACTTTCGATTCTTCTGGAGTCTTCCTTCGATCCTGTGCTTCGGTTATATACTCCCATATTCCCATATTTACCACAACTTACCATGTCAGCACTCTCTGCCTTGGGCCTGACGCATGCAAAGGTACCTGTGCAGGATCTTACACAGGATTTGGCAGAGGCTTCTAGTTCCGTTCCAGTGTTTGGTCCTGGTTTTGGCTTGAGCTGGGGGCCAAATGGAAAATCGAGTCCATAAAGAAAAAAAAAACCCTGATACTCAAGCCAACTTCACTATCACCTCTAGGGGTTGCTGGTACAGCTGCCCCCAATCTGCATGACGTTGCCAGTTCTTTTGGGAATGCACACCTATTGATTACTGAAATACAGCAATTGTTGGGTTCACCTACTGTTTCAAGCAGCTCAGTCTGTGGTAGGGCGGCAATCCTCTACAGTGTCACAGTTTCCAATGATTCCACTGTTCCCACTGCCTCTCATGGCACATGGCCATGTTTGACAATTCCTGAATCTGGTCCGGAGCGCCAAGAGGAGGCATGTCCAACTCCCATCGCTCAAACAGATCAACAGTTGAACCCATGGGGTCCATTGAGTATCCCAGGCACCTTTGACACAGTGGGCCCAATGCCAAACTGGGATCATGTATCCACTGGTCTCAAATATAAAGATTCTCAAACCGCCCCCTCATTTCTGAAAGGGCAATAGGGAAAGCAGATCACATACCCAGATCACATCAATATCCCTGTTGCCAAAAGAACGGGAGGCCAAGTTGCCCCAGTGACCGTCGACGCCATAATCTCCTCATCACTCGGCCCACCTCCTATACCCAATTCGCCTTCCAAATTGA